>NC_091287.1:16570429-16881296 GCF_032444005.1 Ranitomeya imitator | reverse complement strand
ATAAAGCAATTTTAAATGTAATCTTCACTTTGCTTTAATCCCTGTGGTATACATAAAGAGTTAATACATTTATTAACTACAGCATTTAAAATGGGCTAAATAATGGCGGCAGTTCTAATACATAGGCCCAATTATGACACTTAAGGGCTAAAAAAAAAACAGTTTGGGAAATTTTCTTGAAAATTTGAAAAATTGCTGCAAAAGCTTAAAATAAAAGGAAATTAAAAGTGATGTGATAAAACAGGCACAATGTAAATGTTAATTATTAATAATTTTTTGTGCAATGACTTTGGAACCGATCCATCAAAAACTTTTCACCAGAATTCTATCTTAAAATTGTTTGGAATGTTGGAATTTTTTTTTTTCATAACTGATAGTTGCCCAAAAATGTTGCAACTTTTACCCAACTCTGACAACTTTTGGGTGGAGCTTAGCCATTAGGGGACATGGCTGAGCACGGCTGAGATATTCATCATAATTTATACCATAAAAGTGACATAAATTGGGCAGAAAAATATTCCAACCCCTAACTTCAGTACATCTCTTGTGGTGACACACTGCAGATAAAAGATGCGGTAAAATTGGAGTTCAAAACACAAGTGCTATTGAATTAAGATGATAGATTTTACCCGTAAAAAAAAAAAAAATACAAAAAACTTTTTTTCCTAATTTTCAATAAATTTGTGTTTCAAATAAAAATTACCACTAACATAAAGTATAATATTTCATGAAAATATTCTCAGAATCATGCGGATGAGTAAAAACAATATCAAGTTACATTGACATAAATTTTACTGCAATACCCCATGTGTCCATTGGGAGTGCTGTTAAGGAAAAGCATGTGAAACAATAATTTAAGCGCCACCTTGTGGTTTTCAGTATTTACTACAATACACTCCATTTTATGTGTTACCAAACACAGTTTACCCTAAATAATTTACATATATAGAAAAGTGTATATTAATCGCCTCGGCAACCATAACAAAAATGTTAATCGACAATGTCTGTGAGCTTCCTCAAATGTAATGCAATTGCGCTTGGTCGATAGGAAACTCTGCTGCCATCAGAAGTTATCATGAAGGTCTGGGTCAGGTGGAGTAGAAAGGAAAACAGAAAGTCTACAGTTAGAGGCGATGTCTCCTGTGAGTCGCTGGATTTATGGCAAATGTTTCCTCCCCTGAAATGTCTGCTACAGGGAATACTTGTATTCTGCAATATGTATCATCACATAGTCATCTGATGGCAGTATTATCATACAGTCACTAGATGACTTTTATGCACCTGTTCTGGACCCGTGCTTTTCATCCCTCACCCCTGTTCGCTAGAATCTGTTGTTCTCCACATCGGGTTGTGCAGATGGTCCCATGTGGTCCCATGTAAGTACCTTCCCGGGCCTGTATGGGCCCACCATGACACACACCGGTGCCTTGATATAGACTTCAGTGTTAATAACACCCTGGGTTGCTCAAAGCACCTTGAATTGCTCTGCTGCCTTTCTGCAGTCTCCTGGACATCTCCTGCCTGCCTGCGCATGTCCAGCATCGTAGCTGCCATCCGTGATCTCCTGGATGTCTCCTGCCTGCCCGCGATTTCCAGCATCCCGGCTGCCTGTTCGTGGTCTCCCAGATGTCTCCTGCCTGCTTGTGTTTTCCAGCATCCAAGTTGCTTATCCTTAGTCACATGGACATTTCCTACCTGTGGTTTCCTGCATCCCAGCTGTTTCTCATGGTGTCCTGGATGTCTGCTGCCTGCCTACGGATTTCAGCATCTCCGTTGCCTGTCCATGGTCACCCGGACCTCTCCTGCCTACCTGTGGTTTCCAGCATCCCAGCCGCCAGTCTGTAGTCTCCTGGACATCTCCTGCCTGAGTTTCCTGCATCCCACCTTCTTCTCGTGGTCTCCTGGACATCTCCTGCCTGCCTGCAGTTTCCAGCATCTCCATTGCCTGTCCATGGTCTCCTGGACTTCTCCTGCCTGTCTGTCATTTCCATAGCCACAGCTATCCATGTCCTGTGTGCCTCAACCAGTTTCTGTACCAACATCCATGGCCGGTGTGCCCACCCGGATCTTGAGCTTTCGAGGATTCAACTCACCTGGAGAGCCTAAAACTGATAGAATCATCACACAGTAAAAACACTGGGGAGAAAGTAGAGTTAATAGGGTCTTACCCTACTAACAATTATAGTATTTATCAGATTGTGCTAACCTGATCCATAAATTAATACATTTTTGAAATGTCGTCCAGATGCTGCAGATCCACGGGTTGTCAAAGCGATGAAATGATGGATTTGTGGATACCTTCCATGCTGCCATTTATTGTAGACACCAGTTCTCAGAAATTTCATGCTGTTTTTATTTAGCGCGTTTACAATCGACACAAACTTCTTCCTCAGGAAAGAACCAAATATCTTCAGTATCATCAACTGAGTCACTAGATGGCAGTATCATCATAAAATCACCTGATGGCAGTATTAGTATACAGTCACTAGATGGCAGTATCATCATAAAATCACCTGATGGCAGTATTAGTATACAGTCACTAGATGGCAGTATCATCATAAAATCACCTGATGGCAGTATTAGTATACAGTCACTAGATGGCAGTATCATCATAAAATCACCTGATGGCAGTATTAGTATACAGTCACTAGATGGCAGTATCATCATAAAATCACCTGATGGCAGTATTAGTATACAGTCACTAGATGGCAGTATCATCATAAAATCACCTGATGGCAGTATTAGTATACAGTCACTAGATGGCAGTATCATCATAAAATCACCTGATGGCAGTATTAGTATACAGTCACTAGATGGCAGTATCATCATAAAATCACCTGATGGCAGTATTAGTATACAGTCACTAGATGGCAGTATCATCATAAAATCACCTGATGGCAGTATTAGTATACAGTCACTAGATGGCAGTATCATCATAAAATCACCTGATGGCAGTATTAGTATACAGTCACTAGATGGCAGTATCATCATAAAATCACCTGATGGCAGTATTAGTATACAGTCACTAGATGGCAGTATCATCATAAAATCACCTGATGGCAGTATTAGTATACAGTCACTAGATGGCAGTATCATCATAAAATCACCTGATGGCAGTATTAGTGTACAGTCACTAGATGGCAGTATCATCATAAAATCACCTGATGGCAGTATTAGTGTACAGTCACTAGATGATAGTATCATCATAAAATCACTTGATGGCAGTATTATTATACAGTCACTAGATGGCAGTATCATCATAAAATCACCTGATGGCAGTATTAGTATACAGTCACTAGATGGCAGTATCATCATAAAATCACCTGATGGCAGTATTAGTATACAGTCACTAGATGGCAGTATCATCATAAAATCACCTGATGGCAGTATTAGTATACAGTCAGTAGATGGCAGTATCATCATAAAATCACCTGATGGCAGTATTAGTATACAGTCACTAGATGGCAGTATCATCATAAAATCACCTGATGGCAGTATTAGTGTACAGTCACTAGATGGCAGTATCATCATAAAATCACCTGATGGCAGTATTAGTGTACAGTCACTAGATGACAGTATCATCATAAAATCACCTGATGGCAGTATTATTATACAGTCACTAGATGGCAGTATCATCATAAAATCACCTGATGGCAGTATTATTATACAGTCACTAGATGGCAGTATCATCATAAAATCACCTGATGGCAGTATTAGTGTACAGTCACTAGATGGCAGTATCATCATAAAATCACCTGATGGCAGTATTAGTGTACAGTCACTAGATGACAGTATCATCATAAAATCACCTGATGGCAGTATTATTATACAGTCACTAGATGGCAGTATCATCATAAAATCACCTGATGGCAGTATTAGTGTACAGTCACTAGATGATAGTATCATCATAAAATCACTTGATGGCAGTATTATTATACAGTCACTAGATGGCAGTATCATCATAAAATCACCTGATGGCAGTATTATTATACAGTCACTAGATGGCAGTATCATCATAAAATCACCTGATGGCAGTATTAGTATACAGTCACTAGATCGCAGTATCATCATAAAATCACCTGATGGCAGTATTATTATACAGTCACTAGATGGCAGTATCATCATAAAATCACCTGATGGCAGTATTATTATACAGTCACTAGATGACAGTATCATCATAAAATCATTTTTTTTTATGGGCGGCACGGTGGCGTAGTGGTTAGCACAGCAGCCTTGCAGCGCTGGAGTCCTGGGTTCAAACCCCGCCAAGGACAACATCTGCAAAGAGTTTGTATGTTCTCTACGTGTTTGCGTGGGTTTCCTCCGGGCACTCCGGTTTCCTCCCACATTCCAAAGACATACTGATAGGGAATTTAGATTGTGAGCCCCATCGGGGACAGTGATGATAATGTGTGCAAAACTGTAAAGCGCTGCGGAATATGTTAGCGCTATATAAAAATAAAGATTATTATTATTAGTATACAGTTACTAGATGGCAGTATCATCATACAACCACCCAATGGCAGTATTATTATACAGTCACTAGATCGCAGTATCATGATACAACCACCTGATGGCAGTATTATACAGTCAATAGATGGCAGTATCATCATACAACCATCTGATGGCAGTACTATTGTAGTCACTACATGGCAGTATCATTATGCAACCACCTGAGGGCACTATTATTATACAGTCACTAGATGACAGTATCATCATAAAATCACCTGATGGCAGTATCATCATACAACCATATGATGGCAGTACTATTATACAGTCACTAGATCGCAGTATCAACATATACCGTAGATCTGCAGAGATTTATGTCAGGACCAAAGCAGCTCCAACATCTATCTCACCTACGTATTTAACCGGCATGAAATCACATTTTTGGATGTTACACTGAAAGTTCAACCTAATGGTTTGATTCCTACCGATTTATATCGGAAGGAGACTTCTGTGAATGCCCTCTTGCATGCGTCCTCGTCACACCCGCGTTCCACAATCAGATCCATACCAGTAGGACAATTCCTAAGAGCCAGGAGGATATGTACTACGGATTCGGCCTTTGAGGAGCGGGCCGTGGACCTTGGGGAGAGATTTGCCCAAAGGGGCTACAGTAAAAGGAATGTTAGGAGGGGATATTTGAGAGCAAAGGGAGTACAGAGGAATGAGCTATTGGCACAAAGAAAAGGGAGAGAAAAACCTAAAAGTGAGGGAGATCTTAGATTCATCTCTACATTCAATCATAGGTGGGATACTATGAGATCCATACTGAACCGTCATTGGTCGGTATTAAAAACTGACCCTATCCTGCGGGGATGCCTACCACAAAGACCACTGATGGCCGCACGAAGGAGTAGAAACCTTAAAGATATTGTTGTAAAAAGCCACTATGTACAGAAGAGATCCAATATTTTTGGAGTTGGTGATCCTAGGACGGGCTTCTACCCGTGTGGTGGATGCCTAGCCTGTAAAAATTTGTGACGTGCCACATCCTTCATGTCATCAGACGGCCAGAAAGAGTACACCATAAGGGACCACATTACCTGTAGCACTACTAATGCGGTGTACTACGCGGTGCGTCCCTGTAACTTGGTGTACGTAGGCCTTACATCTAGAGAATTGCGTGTCCGCATACGCGAACACGTGAGAGATATAAGGGCCGCACGTGACATGGAGGATGTGGCCACAATGAAATCAATTCCAAAGCACTTTCGTCTCAAACATAACAGCAATCCAGATGGCTTCAAAGCTTTGGGGGATCGACAGAATTCGTGTGGGCATCAGGGGTGGCGACACTAAGCGCTTGTTGGCTCAAAGGGAATGCCGGTGGATTACGGTATTAAATACCGTGACACCGGCAGGCCTGAACGAACAGGTGAGCTTTGGTTCATTTTTGTAAGTTTAATGTGCGATATCCCAGTCTTGGTTTTTAATTCTTTGTGTGTTTTGTGGATTATGTATGTTATGTTTTTGATATTAATTTCTGTTTTTTTTTATTTTCAGTATTGTTCTGTTTATATCTATTACTCCCTTGATGTGTGAATTGCATAACCACCTGGGCCGCAGAGTTATGCTGGAAACGATATTCTGACAGCATGAATTGGAAATATGGAGGACGGGCCGGACCCTATCACGTTATACTATAATGTCACGATTTTAGTAGTATTATTTATTTTAACATTTATATTGCGTCATTATTATTCCCGTTCACGGTCTTGAGATCTTAATTAATTAATATATTATGATACCCATAATTATGTTGTTTGTATTTTGCATCTATTATAAATACTGTATAATCACTGCTAATATGCATTCACATGCGGTAATATCTTTCTGTCCATTAGATCCGATACTTGCCCCAGTATTTTCTATCTCTATAGCGGATCCTGTAGTGTGCATGTCCTCTGCGGCACGGCCCTGAGCATCGCTGAGGGCGAATAGGGATGACACATGCGTTCCAATCACGTCATATCGACATGGACGCTGACGCGCAGTGTTGTTCCGCCCGCCGGAAGTGATGCTGATTACGGCGTGCAGGTCAGGAGACATGTGCCGACTATACAGTTTCCGGCGCTTATGGGTATTTAATCTCGGCCCTCACACGCTAGATCACGGCACCTTGAAAAAGAGCAGCGAAACGAGCGTCGGTGGCGGTGTGACACGGGTCCGGCTCCTTATTACATTATGGGTAAGCTCCCCAAATGAGTACTATAACTCTGTTACATATTATTATGCCGCAACTCTGCAAGAACCCCTGATGTTAGTTTGTATATGCTGGTGGGGAAAGCTTCCCGGTGAAACTATGGGCACTATGCACTTCATGGCTTGATACTATTTGCCGGTACACCTGTGGCTACCCTTACCCTGTATATGTAAATTCTTGTTATTATTGTACTAATTATTGATGTTATAAAGTATTGTATACGTTTTTACAAATTTTGGACTGAGTACTCCAATTGTTTTTCTGGGTATATTCTGTTGTTAGGAGTGTCCATTTGAGAATATATTGCCTATGACATAAGGGCTGTACAGACGCAACTCATGGGCTGTAGAATATATAGAGTGTTCTATTTGGTTTGGTTTTATATCATCATACACCTACCTGAAGGCAGTATTATTATACAGTCACTAGATGGCAGTATCATCATACAACCATATGATGGCAGTATTATTATACAGTCACTAGATGGCAGTATCATCATACAATTAGGTGATATTAGATTTATCATAGAGTCACTATATATTAGTATCATCATCATACAATCACCAACAGGCGGTATCTTGGTACAGTACCTAGATGACAAAAAATTCACACAATCACCTAATGGCAGTACTATTATAGTCACTAGATGACAATATCATCTAGATGTAAACTAGATAGCAAAATATTCCCAGAAACACCTAATAAGTTAGTAGATTCCAGTATCCTCATACAATCACCTGCTGACAGAATCGTAATACAGCCCCGAGATACATTATCATCACACAAACATCGGACTGCACTATCATCATTCCGTCACTAGATGGCAGTGTCATAACACCATCACCAGATAGCAGTATCATCATATAGCCAGTAGATGGCAGCGTTGCAGCACAATGTTAACATCTGAAAACGGGTCTAATAATGGTTAAAATTCAAACTACAAAAGTTTTCATGATAATGACTTTAATGACGTTACTTAAAATACAGATCTGGGCACATAAAATGAAGCTGTGCTCAAGTGGCAGGTGACTGTTGTTTTGGGATTCTTTATTTTGTTTATGTATAGTGATATATTGTAACATTATTACTACATATCAGAGGAACACTGATGTCTTTAGGGTCTGCTCCACAATTCCACATTATCACCTATGAACCAATGCTATGTTTAGAAACTGGACGCTATATTTATTGTCCTCATTACTTATATTTTATAAAATACTAAAATATATAAAATTGTAAAATATAAAAAAAACTATACACAAAGAGCAATACATAATCCTGCTTCTGTGTTTGAGAACCATATACTGAGATATCATAAATCCATAAATGCCAACATTTTCAAATTTTCCGGCATCGTAGTGAACAAATAATACCACATACAGGGACAAATACCGTCACACCATGACCAAACCACATATTACCACCACATAGTGACCGAATAATACCACATACATGGGAGAAATACCGTCACACCATGACTAGACCATATATCACCACCACATAGTGAACAAATAATACCACATACAAGGGAGAAATACCACCACACCATGACCAGATCACATTTACCACCACAAAGTGACCAAATAATACCACATACAGGGAACAAATACCACTACACCATGACAGACCACATATTACCACCACATAGTGACCAAATAACAGCACATACAAGGAACAAATACCACCACCCCATGATCAGACCACATATTACCACCACATAGTGACCAAATAATACCACATGCAAGGAACAAATACCATCACACCATGGCCAGATCACATATTACCACCACATAGCGACCACTTTTGGTGAATAAAGAAGTTTGTTCTCAAGTTTTGTTGAGCTGGATTTTCTTCTGTTTTGTGACTGTCACACCATCCACGACTAGATCACATATTACCACCAGATAGTGACCTAATAATACCATAGACAAGGAACAAATGCCACCACAACATGACCAAATCATATATTACCACCAATTAGTGACTGAAAACTACAATACTGATAATTTAAAAAAAACACAATACTAATAGTATTTGTATTAGTAATTAGTACAAGTAATAGTGACTCACCAGTGACATTATCCACATGAGCTCTGCATATAGTGTTAATGTACAGGAAATACAGTGATCACCGGTGACATACACAGGAGCTCTGTATATAGAATATAATGTATTTGTATATAGTATATAATGTACAGGTAATACAATGATCACCAGTGACATTAAACAGATAAGCTCTGTATTTAGTGTCAGTGTACAGGTGATACAGTGATCACCAGTGACATTACACACAGGAGCTCTGTATATAGTGTCAGTGTACAGGTAATACAATTTACACCAGTGACATTAGACACAGGAGCTCTGTATATAGGGTCAGTGGACAGGTAATACATTGATCACCAGTGACGTTATACACAGGAGCTCTGTATACAGTGTCAATGTACAGGTGATACAGTGATCACCAGTGACATTATACACAGAAGCTCTGTATATAGTGTCAGTGCACAGGTAATACAATGCTCACCAGTGACATTATACACAGGAGCTCTGTATATAGGGTCAGTATGCAGGTAATACAGTGATCACCAGTGACATTATACACAGGAGCTCTGTAGATAGTGTCAGTGTACAGGTAATACAGTGTTCACCAGTGACATTATATGCAGGAGCCATGTATATAGTGTTAGTGTACAAGTAATACAGGGATCACCAGTGACATTATACACAGGAGCTCTGTAAATAGTGTTAGTGTACAGGTAATACAGTGACCACCAGTGACATTATACACAGGAGCTCTGTATCTAGTGTATAGTGTACAGGTAATAGTGATCATCAGTGACTTTATATACAGGAGCTTTGCATATAGTGTAAGTGTACAAGTAATTCATTGATCACCAGTGACAAGCTCTGTATGAAGTATATAGTGTCAGTATACAGGTAACGCACTGACTCACCAGTGACCTCTGTAGTTGAAGTAATTAATCTTCACTTTTCATTTTCATCCAGCGCAGACCGCCATCAATTCTTCCAGCCAGGAATTGTCTGTGCTGAAAATAAGACATCTAGAGCGCATTCCTCAATTTTTCCACAGCTTCTACACTACACCAGATGAAGAAAAAATGCAACAGTGTCACCCTGCACAGGAACAGGACTTCCCCCTTTACTAAAAATAATATTCTCAAAAATAAAATATATCAAAGCAGTAATAATATCCTGTCATCTCTACAGTAGTGTCCCATATCCTGCCATCTTGCCCCATGTGTCTCATTCCTGGCTTCATGTGTCTCCATCCAGCCCCTATATGTCCTCCTATCTTGAACCCATATGTCCCCATCCTGCCCCTCATATGTCCTCCCATCTTTGCCCCTTATGCCCCCATAATGCCCCCCCCCCAACATGTCTCCATCCTGAACCCCATATGTCTTCCCATCCTTGCCCCATATGTCTCCGTCCTGTCCCCCATGTCTCTATTGTGCCCCGCATATGTCTCCATCCTGTCTCCATATATATCTTCTCAGCCTGGCCTCATATGTCTCCATCCTGGCACCCATGTGTCTCCATCCTGCCCATCCCATTGTCTCAATCCTTTCCCCCATATGTATCCGTCCTGTTCCCCCCATGTCTCCATTCTGCCCCCCATATGTCTCCATCCTGCCCCCCATATATCTCTGTAATGCCCCCATGTCTTCATCCTGCCTCCATATATATCTTCTCAGCCTTGCCTCGTATATCTCCATCCTGCCACCCATATGTCTCCATCCTGCCACCCATAGGTCTCAATCCTGCCCCCAATATATCGCTATCATGCCCCCATATATATCTTCTCATCATGGCCCCATGTGTCTTGATCCTGCCACCCTTTGTCTCCTTCCTTTCCCCCCATGTCTCCATTCTGGCCCCCCATATGAAGGGGGAATTGCAGATTTCAGTAAAAAAAAAATGTTTCTCCTTATCTGGCCCAATGGTGTCCACTTCCTCAACCATTTGAGACACGAACGTGCATGCCGACGTCAGCTGCTGGCCTCTGATTGGCTGTTGGCTCCTATTGCAGTGCAGGAAGCCGATCCTGCGTGTTAATAGATTTAAACTGAATATGCGTCCGAGTTACCAACAGTGCAGAAAATCAGGAGCCCACCACATGCAACGCGCGTTTCGCTTGAAAGGCTTCATCCAGGGGTGGATAACATTAGCTCTATGTCTATATTTATGTGTGTACTTTGTTGTCCATTTATGTATATCTTGGCTGTTCTCCTGTCATACCTTAGTTCAATACTTCTGTAAGAGACCATGGCAGTAGTCTACTAAAGACTCTTTTGCTATATATTCTTTATGGTGTAACTAAATATGCTACTTGGATTTATGGACAAGATCAAGATATACATTTGAAACTATATGGTCCATCACTCGCATGTCACATATTGCCTTTTATATTCCACCTATGATATATGTGAACCCCTATATGGATGTAACAATAATTAGACTTTTTATCCAGGTATATGCACCCTTCTCCTGTATTTTCTATATTTATATACAGGAACACTTGTTATATATACAGTATATATATGTGTATATATATATATATATATATATATATATATATAAATAAATATTTCTGTATATGTTTTTATTATGTTCATAATAAAGAAGCATTTTAGCCCTTTCCTTTAAAAAGCTTCATCTCGCTAAGTGTTGCTTCCTGATATGCTTTTTTGCCTCTTGTGAAATGGGATTGAGGATACTGGTGTAGTGGGAAAGATTATAAGGCAAACAATGTGAAGTCCATCATTCTCCAGGGAGGAAGAATATCCAAAAACTAAGGCTTTGCCGAAACCGGGTCATGCTGAAGGTGAGACAGGGCCGGTGCTGAAGGTCAGTTCTGACTTCTCTTGACCCTAATGCACCTTGTCACGAAATAAACCGAATACGTCAGGGATCCCATCAATCTGTCACGGTTCACGGGGAAGTTACCTTTATCATCCCCACCACTCATACCAATTGGTCATGAACAGGGGTTGTTTGGTTGCCCCTGGTTCTTTCTGAAGGGCATTTATCTATATCCCACTTCCCAGTTCCGGTTTGGAACTTGCAGCCCTCTGGCGCCCACCCTTACCCTCAGGTCAGTCAGGGTACCGCACCTAGGGTAATTCGTCACCAGAAAGGCTGCCTGCTATGTACTGGCTATTGGGCACACTGCAACGAGGGCGATATAACTACTCCCACTCAGGCGGGAACAATAATTATCAACGCCGCCGTCGCTACAAAGCCTCCAAGACGCACAGGACATATTCTGCTGCCACCAGCTCCGATTTTCCAAGTATTAACAGGTCCGGAGCTCACCCAAATCAGTAGCATAATTCACTACAGAGGACGTGACAGTTCGTTATAGAGCATGGAGAGACAAGCTAGTAGTTTTATATTTTACTCCAAAAAAGGTAGGCAGTGTTTACAAAGTATAAAAAGATATTATAAAGGAGACAAGTCATATGTACAATACAATTACAAATAAAAAAAGGATTAAAATTGAAAAGAACACTTACAGGTCGTTATGTCATTGCATCATCATGGCTGGCTGTGTGCTGTGAAGAACGCACACATCTAGATGCATAGCACGTCTGTATAGCATCTAGACCCTGGGCAAAAGACACAGAAGACTCCTTTTTCACACAGTTATTTCCTAGCCTAAAACCAAAGCCCTCCCCCTGTGGTGACCTCACTTAGAGGCTGAAACCTCCCCTTTACTTAGAATTATGAAAACTATTTTTATGCCTACCTCGCTGTATGAATCTCGTATACGAAAGACACAATGATCAGAATGTGCCCCACATCATGGGATTCTTTTAAGTGTAAACACGGAGTAATTAGATGATCCGCTTATGGAAAAATCCACTCTTTGAACTCATTGCGTTTAGCTGCTAGCGCTTTCAGTGAGTGATAGATCTATCGATTGACATAGGACAGAATGAGTAGTTTAGGGACACTGGTCTGCCTGCAGCATAAAACCCATATAAATTCTTGTGGGAGGGGTGAAATGAGGGGTTTAGGATTCATACACACACAGGCAGCAGGCAGAGTGAGAAGAGGGGGGGTCGGAGTGGCCCACAGAGTGTGTCTGCCATGGAACCTTCTGGAACTAAACTCACAATATGACATTTTTACATTATCGTGACACATTTCTTTCTAAATGGGAATCTGTCATCTGTTCGTGAGTCCTTGTTACCTCCCCGTCCTTGGGACCGGAAACAGCTGCACACATGAGAGACATTTGGTCCAGCTCCACAGGTTCAGCTTTACTGTGTAATTCGGATACATATGGCTGCAGCATATAGAATGAGGCAGAGTTCCTTCTGGTTTGTGTTCCCTTTACCCGGTAGACTATCGTTATTTGCCTACATTCTGCCCAACCTGCCCTCACCACAACAGCTTCTGTTGGTACCAAGGGCTTCCTGGCAGGCATTCCAGGTCCCTGATGCCCCCCGCCTTTCCCTCTCGCTGTGACCCAACCATCCTCTTCCACTTCTGGAAAAAAGAGCCATGGAATCTGATGCCTCTTCTGAGCCCCGGTCTGCCCTGGGATCTGTGCGACACTTCAGATGTGTCCTCATGCTGTTTGGAGGACTTGAGACTTACAAGACACTTGACCAACTAATGCATCCACTGACCTTGAACCTGTCACTCCTAAGGCCCCTTACACACACCAGTTTTTTGGTCATCAGTCGCAATCCGTCGAATTTTGAAAAAAACGGATCCGGTGACTGATGCCTCCGGATCCATTTTTTTCTCATAGACTTGTAATCGCGACGGATGGCCTCACATTTCATCCGTCGGTCGCCGAATCTGTTGAAAATTGTTTGTCCGGCGGCCAGAGACAACGGACAAAGTAACTTTTTTGTGTACGTCGAGAAAACGAATCCGTCGCCGTCTGTCGTTTGCTAGAATGGAAGCTTATGGTGCCGGATCCATCAAATGACGAAGGATTCCGGTTTTTTAACTGAGCATGATCCGATCCAATTAGCCAGATCCGCTAGTGGGATCCATCCAAAAAACGGATCCGTCGCATCAGTTTTTCACAATCTGCAACTGATCCGTCGAGCCAACGGATTGTGACTGACGGCAAAAAACTGATGTGTGAAAGGGGCCTAATACAGGATGTAACTCAGGATCAGTGCACAATAAGTAAAGTAATGTGTCACGCACACAGGTGGCGCACGTGGTTTGTGGACCCACTGAGCCACATGGCCAGGCTTACCTAGGAGGGGCACAGCTATGTGGGTAACTGGTATATGCTGGAGCTCCTGATGGTGAAGTCAGACTTGATATGCAGGTAGCTGCTAGGTACCACGCCTGGGCAGTCCCCATACTGCAGTTGTGAGGGTCCCAAACTTGGGTTCCTTTCAGACTATGTAGGTTCTGGATTCTCAGGCAGAGTGATGCTGGCATGGAGCCACAGACAGGACTGGATTTGGAGACTGGTTTTGCCACTCGGACTTACAGAGTACACGTTCAGGCACTGGACACAGATGAACCAGGGCAGAAGGTTCAGGCAATGGCCACATATGGACATGGGGACGAGGTTCAGGCGTTGGACAGACACTGACCAGGGGAGCTAATTCAGGCACTGGCCATACACAAAATAGGGGAGCAGGTTCAGGCACTGACCACACACGGACCAGGGGAATAGATTCAAGCACTGGCCACACAAGGACCAGGGGTTCAGGTTCAGACACTGGCCACACAAGGACCAGGGGTTCGAGTTCAGACACTGACCTCACAAGGCGCAGGGGACCTACGAACTCACTTGTAGCAAACTTCACTCACTAATGACTCAATGTTGCTTTGACACCTCGCTAATGGGGAGGGTGCCTGTTATACTCACATGCGAGCCAGCCATTGGCTGGCATCAATTTAGCAGGTGCGTGTGCTGCACCTTTAAGAACAGGGAAGCGTGACGGAGAACGAGCCAGGCCAGTCAGTATGTCGGCATACCTGCAAGGTGGGGGAAGGGGAACCATGCAGGGGTACCTGCATTAGTGTTACAGTATCCCCCCTTTGCCCCCCCTTTCTCAATCCTGCGAGGATTCTTTGCAGCAGAAGTGGATCCAGACTCTTCATCATGGACTCCCACAACTTCTCTTCATATTCACACCAGTCCACTAGAAGAAAGGATACATCTCTCACCATCCTCTCGACTATGATGTTTCTCTCCATCAAGTCATCCTCAGTGTAGGATGAAGTGGGTGTAGTACCAGTGATCTTGCATCACAAAATCTCTTTACTTCCGGTGAGACCAGCTACCACTGTGACACTCCAGGAATCCAGTTGTCACAGTGGTATTGCCTGCCTCCCGGGACGGTGTTGCCTCCCGGGACGGTGTTGCCATGCCTGGAAGCAAGAAGGGATCCCCTTAGCAGGTAACACTAGCATACAGCACTTACCTGACTCCAGGCCAGAAGGAGGAGCTCTAGACCCAGTTTCAGGGTAGCTTTCCTATAAGTTCTGGTCTGGAGAAGGAGTTACGGTCGGTCTGTGTGAGACAATGAAGGGAGAGGAAGCATGTGAGGAGAGGGAAACTGGAGTGGGGCTGCGATTGGGCTCACTCCAGGTTTGAGCACCAAAAAACAGGACACCGGAATCCGAGGTTGTGTGGGAACTGTATGCCCCACAGCAGAAACTGGAGGGCAGGAGATTGAAGGTCTCCTGGCCACAACTACACCCGAAGGCACAGCAGCAGATTAGAGCCCGGAGTCACCAAGAGAGAGGGATAACTGTAAAAAGGCTCGAGCTGCCCGCCATGTGGATATTGTTCCACCAAAAGGACAGATTGAGAGAGGGACTTGAGGAAAGCTAATGCACCAAGAACGTAGAATTCAGCGCAGAAAGGAAGGCTTCCAACCCCACCTGACTAGGGGGATTCTGAACCACTTCCAGGCTGCCCAGATTTCAAGATCACCTGTAATCTATGTACCTGAACTTCACCAGTAAAAGGTAAAGAGAATGCAACCTTGTGTCTTTCAATTCTTTCCTGAACCCCAACATCTATAACCCCTCATAGACTGTCCTGGTAGCCGTGGGGCCTCTGCTCCACCTGTGGGGAGCGAAACCATCTAAGCTGCATTGCCATCAGCCCCCAGTGGATACCTTTAAGCAGCATCGGCCATCCCTGGTCGAGTACCCCAGGTGGGGTCACAAACTTTAGACTTTATTTCCCCTTTAATTGGACGCCCAGGGCCACGGTCCTGGAGGATTCAAGGGCAAACTGGAGTTCCACCTCCTAGTTGGTGGGTTGCAGAGACTTGGAGATGCCACAGCCTTGACTTCTCTTCAACTAACCACATAGAAACTGAAGATACCACCACTGGGTCCATCTTCAGCCGAGTCTCCAAGATGACATGTCCTCAAATTGGGGAGATTCTTGGGAGCAGATTATTGGAACAATTGTCAGGCCTGTGCTTCCCTTCTTTCAGAAATGCCAGCACACAGCGAGTCAGCAACTAGCAGACCTGGCGGAGAAGTTGGCGACACTGGTGACTGAACTGGACGTTTAAGGATCAGACACCTCTTGTGACTCCACTGTCCCCAACGAGGCACTTCTCAGGGTCTCCAGACTAGAATGAGCACTTGAGTTCTCAGCTCTGGATGACCAAAGGAAACAACAGATAGTGCATGGAAGGTGATTTTCTCCATATGCAGTGCTCCTGTCTGGAGCTTTAGTTGTTCAGAAATGGTATGACTGTTCTTGGGTAGGATTTGTCCTTCACCTGATATCACCCTCACCAGATTCTGGAGCTGTCAGATGGGAATCTGAAGCCGACTGTCCTCATCTTGCAGCAAGACGTTTCCCGCCAGACCGAAGTCTCCACTTAACATGGTACAGTCATTGTCATAGGTAGAGAGGAGATACAATCGCCAAGGGTAGACACTCCTACTGACCCAAGGCATGGGAGTACTTCAGACTTTGTAGGATCAAAACAGCCAGGATATTCCACATAACCGCAACCATACCATAATCCTCTCTCACGAGAGCGTTCCGGCTGCTGCTAGGCAAGCCAAACATGGTCGAACTTCATGGATTCTGTACGGGTAGCTGCGTCAACAGGCTGAGGAACGGGTGGTTTCTAAAAGGACAGAGCCATATGTGACGGTTTCCTCACATGCATCACCTGTCTGGTCTGCTGATTGAAGCTGGGAAGGGAAGAAGTCACAGAAGATTCTAGATTTAGCTAATCCAAGATGTTTCGGAAACCCACCAGGAAGTATAATACACCTCCCAAGGCCCCCATACTGCTAAGGACCCTCCAATGCAGCTGAAAAAATTCTATTAGTTTGCAGTTTTCTAATACTTTCTTTACAAATTTTAAATTTTATGTAATCATTCTTTCCAGTAGCAGCAAAGAAAGTTGTGGAAATTCTGCTCTAATTATTTTACATCCTCTTATATTCACCATGCACGTTCTTCTCCACATAGCCAAATATTCCAGTGAGTATTATTATTCCAGCTCAATCAAGATTTCAAAGTCAGTTCAGGAAACACTGGAAGCAATTTTCAGAGATGGATAATTTACAATTTTGTATTTTTGTGTTATAATTACAGGTTCATCCTTGTGGCCCGTGGTGAAGTGGAAGTATTGACACAATGAGCAGTATGAAATCCATAGCGTCACCCCAGGCCAACCTCATGTCACATGTGGGAATAATCTGGGTGATAGATAGATAGATAGATAGATAGATAGATAGATAGATAGATAGATAGATAGATAGATAGATAGATAGATAGATAGAGTAGCAAAGCCTGGTAGGACAAGGTTAATTCCTAGCCTAATCTTTATTTAGCATGTCAAGCCATGATTAAAATATAAAAAAAAAACTAAACGCGTTTCAGGAGCGGTAATAGCGCACTTAGTCATAGGATACAGAATAGGCAAGGCATATACTATTATATAGAGATTAGATAGATTATATCATTTTCATTGTGATGTTTTGTGATTGGTCCATTTTTTCTATATACAGTTAGGGCCAGAAATATTTGGACAGTGACACAATTTTCGCGATTTGGGCTCTGCATGCCACCACATTGGATTTGAAATGAAACCTCTACAACAGAATTCAAGTGCAGATTGTAACGTTTAATTTGAAGGGTTGAACAAAAATATCTGATAGAAACTGTAGGAATTGTACACATTTCTTTACAAACACTCCACATTTTAGGAGGTCAAAAGTAATTGGACAAATAAACATAACCCAAACAAAATATTTTTATTTTCAATATTTTGTTGCAAATCCTTTGGAGGCAATCACTGCCTTAAGTCTGGAACCCATGGACATCACCAAACGCTGGGTTTCCTCCTTCTTAATGCTTTGCCAGGCCTTTACAGCCGCAGCCTTCAGGTCTTGCTTGTTTGTGGGTCTTTCCGTCTTAAGTCTGGATTTGAGCAAGTGAAATGCATGCTCAATTGGGTTTAGATCTGGAGATTGACTTGGCCATTGCAGAATGTTCCACTTTTTGGCTCATGAACTCCTGGGTAGCTTTGGCTGTATGCTTGGGGTCATTGTCCATCTGTACTATGAAGCGCCGTCCAATCAACTTTGCAGCATTTGGCTGAATCTGGGCTGAAAGTATATCCCGGTACACTTCAGAATTCATCCGGCTACTCTTGTCTGCTCTTATGTCATCAATAAACACAAGTGACCCAGTGCCATTGAAAGCCATGCATGCCCATGCCATCACGTTGCCTCCACCATGTTTTACAGAGGATGTGGTGTGCCTTGGATCATGTGCCGTTCCCTTTCTTCTCCAAACTTTTTTCTTCCCATCATTCTGGTACAGGTTGATCTTTGTCTCATCTGTCCATAGAATACTTTTCCAGAACTGAGCTGGCTTCTTGAGGTGTTTTTCTGCAAATGTAACTCTGGCCTGTCTATTTTTGGTATTGATGAATGGTTTGCATCTAGATGTGAACCCTTTGTATTTACTGTCATGGAGTCTTCTCTTTACTGTTGACTTAGAGACAGATACACCTACTTCACTGAGAGTGTTCTGGACTTCAGTTGATGTTGTGAACGGGTTCTTCACCAAATTAAGTATGCGGCGATCATCCACCACTGTTGTCATCCGTGGACGCCCAGGCCTTTTTGAGTTCCCAAGCTCACCAGTCAATTCCTTTTTTCTCAGAATGTACCCAACTGTTGATTTTGCTACTCCAAGCATGTCTGCTATCTCTCTGATGGATTTGTTCTTTTTTTTTCAGCCTCAGGATGTTCTGCTTCACCTCAATTGAGAGTTCCTTTGACCGCATGTTGTCTGCTCACAGCAACAGCTTCCAAATGCAAAACCACACACCTGGAATCCACCCCTGACCTTTTAATTACTTCATTGATTACAGGTTAACGAGGGAGACGCCTTCAGAGTTAATTGCAGCCCTTAGAGTCCATTGTCCAATTACTTTTGGTCCCTTGAAAAAGAGGACGCTATGCATTACAGAGCTATGATTCCTAAACCCTTTCTCCGATTTGGATGTGGAAACTATCATATTGCAGCTGGGAGTGTGCACTTTCAGCCCATATTATATATATAATTGTATTTCTGAACATGTTTTTGTAAACAGCTAAAATAACAAAACTTGTGTCACTGTCCAAATATTTCTGGCCCTAACTGTAATAGTGTAACGGAGAAACGGGGTCAGTGGGTGCTCTCGTCCGCTGGCCCGGCTGTCTTTAGCAAGACTGCATGGACCACGGCTCATACCACTGAACGCCCGCTCTATATCCCAGTGGGCAATACACTGCACAGACAACACAGGGTTAAGGTAAAACAGTGTGGTAATACTTTATTGAACCACAGCACACAATAGCAAACAGAACAATCCCAACATGGCTGCAATTGCTTGATTACATGGGCGCATATAAAATATCACTGCGTCTCCACGTATTTCCAGTATGACATGATGTCAGAGATCCCAGGGTCGCTACTTCATCTGTGGATGAACGCACAGAGAAGGGGTAATGACAAGCATAGGGAGATGACCAAGAACTGTCCATAGGGTCCATACAAGGTTCAGAGCCAGTTGACATGATGTCAGAGCTCCCAGGGTCGCTACTCCATCTGTGGATGAACGCACAGAGAAGAGGTAACAACAAGCATAGGGAGATGACCAAGAACTGTCCATAGAGTCCATACAAGGTCCAAAGCCAGTTGACACAAGAGTCAGAGCTCCCAGGGTCGCTACTCCATCTGTGGATGCATGCACAAAGGGGTAACGACAAGCATAGCGAGATGACCAAGAACTGTCCATAGAGTCCATACAAGGTCCAAAGCCAGTTGACACGAGAGTCACCACCTGGCTTATCTAACCATCTCCATGGAACCAGGCGACCAGCGGGTCCCAACCCTGGCTTTCTCCAAACATATCCATGGTTCAGAGATGGTCACTGGATCAGATCTGTGTCCTTCCAACTGAAGCCGAAAACCCCTGGGTTGTTTCCTATGGAATCATAGATCAGTGTCCCTCGTGATGGTGCCTGTTATGAATAGGTAATTCAGAACCACAATGGACCTTGAAGTTCAGAGCACACAAGTGACCTGACAAAAACCACAAAACATAGGACGAGCTCTGAGACGTGGGAACTCTGCTGACCGCAATCCCTAAACCTATCAAACCACACTAGAGGTAGCCGTGGATTGCGCCTAACGCTCCCTATGCAACTCGGCACAGCCTGAGAAACTAGCTAGTCCTGAAGATAGAAAAATAAGCCTACCTTGCCTCAGAGAAATTCCCCAAAGGAAAAGGCAGCCCCCCACATATAATGACTGTGAGTTAAGATGAAAATACAAACACAGAGATGAAATAGATTTAGCAAAGTGAGGCCCGACTTACTGAATAGACCGAGGATAGGAAAGATAGCTTTGCGGTCAACACAAAAACCTACAAACAACCACGCAGAGGGGCAAAAAGACCCTCCGCACCGACTAACGGTACGGAGGTGCTCCCTCTGCGTCTCAGAGCTTCCAGCAAGCAAGCAAAACCAAAAAAGCAAGCTGGACAGAAAATATAGCAACAAAAGTAACACAAGCAGAACTTAGCTTATGCTGAGCAGACAGGCCACAGGAACGATCCAGGAGGAAGCAAGACCAATACTAGAACATTGACTGGAGGCCAGGATCAAAGCACTAGGTGGAGTTAAATAGAGCAGCACCTAACGACTTAACCTTATCACCTGAGGAAGGAAACTCAGAAGCCGCAGTACCACTCGTGACCACAGGAGGGAGCTTGATCACAGAATTCACAACAGGTGCCATGATGAATTGGCTGCTGTCCTTTCTCTTGTCTGTTGGGTGGTTTGCAGAATGTCTGGCTGATAGCTCTGTGTCCTTCAGACTCTCCCCAGGATGTGATCTCTGAGTCTTTTTATAACCAAGGCATGTAAGCTATTTTTAGAATTACCCAGTGTCCTTTAGTTCAACATCAAGATATGGCAAACAATGGTGATGAGATTACGTAGTACTACTTGACCATTCAATCTATTTGCACAGTCTTTCCTTCTCTGGTTTAGAAGTCACCAAGCTAGTTCAGGAATTCAATGCACAATTAGCATATCAGCACACATCAATAAACAAAGATAAACACACACTATGTACAAGTCACTATTACAGACTTACACTGTATGTTAAATGGTATCAGTTTGCAAGTCTGTCTTCTTGAACCACCAGACATAAACACTTAAATGCACAAGCCAATATACAAATGAAAAGTCAGTTCTTATTGGTTTGCAAAAAGGTAGCTGTTTGGGTAATTAAGATACAATCTGGTTTCTTCACAAATAGTATATGCCTTGCCTATTCTGTATCCTATGACTAAGGGGGTATTACCGCGCCTGAAACGCGTCAGATGTTGTGATGGTGTGATATGTTATGTGGGTATCACTTTGGGTATATTTATATTTTACTGATTTTCATAGTATTCTCTTGTTGCCCTGTATCATTCCGTGTATTCCGCATATTGTCTAGAGTCTCAATTACCTTCCAAAAGGCTGGTAATTGAATTAGCTCACTTAAGGTACCGTCACACTAGACGATATCGCTAGCGATCCGTGACGTTGCAGCGTCCTGGCTAGCGATATCGTCCAGTGTGACAGGCAGCAGCGATCAGGCCCCTGCTGTGCTGTCGCTGGTCGGGGAAGAAAGTCCAGAACTTTATTTGGTCGCTGGACTCCCCGCAGACATCGCTGAATCGGCGTGTGTGACACCGATTCAGCGATGTCTTCACTGGTAACCAGGGTAAACATCGGGTAACTAAGCGCAGGGCCGCGCTTAGTAACCCGATGTTTACCCTGGTTACCATCCTAAAAGTAAAAAAAACAAACAGTACATACTTACCTACAGCCATCTGTCCCCGGCGCTGTGCTCTGCTCTCCTCCTGAACTGACTGTGAGCGTCGGTCAGCCGGAAAGCAGAGCGGTGACGTCACCGCTCTGCTTTCCGGCCGCTGTGCTCACACAGACAGTACAGGAGGAGTGCAGAGCACAGCGCTGGAGGACAGACGGCTGTAGGTAAGTATGTACTGTTTGTTTTTTTTACTTTTAGGATGGTAACCAGGGTAAACATCGGGTTACTAAGCGCGGCCCTGCGCTTAGTTACCCGATGTTTACCCTGGTTACCGGCATCGTTGGTCGCTGGAGAGCGGTCTGTGTGACAGCTCTCCAGCGACCAAACAGCAACGCTGCAGCGATCCGGATCGTTGTCGGTATCGCTGCAGCGTCGCTAAGTGTGACGGTAGCTTTACTGTCTGCAGCCTGACTATTTATGCCTCTTGATGACCCCCTGTAGTGCCTTAATCCCCAAGGCACCTTTGTCAGGTCTGCTAGGCCTGAAAACCACCCCAACCTGTCTGACTACCTGTGGACATAAGGAGGGGGCTGGGGAGGACAGGAGCTGAAAGTCAGTTTCTGTGTGGTGAGCATGGTGTGAACACAGCACATCAGAGAGGAAGGGAAGCATATGGATTTTTTTATCCTCTGTCTGCTGGATTATTGGACTCTCATCTCCTTGGACATTTTATTCTGTTACTGAACTGCATTCATGTTCTGGACTATTGTATCCTCAGTGTGGTAGATTGTTTATGGACCTTTTAGTTTTGCCTATAATAAAGGTCTTGGGATTGTTCACACTTCCCTCGCTCTGTTGATTGTGTGGTATCAGAGAAGGACCCCGTGACAACTGGTGGCAGCGGTGGGATCAACATAGTGCAACCCAATGGAGAACCCACCACAGAGTGAGTACAGAAATTGGATGTATCCAGTTTACTGGAGAGAGACAGAGACCTGGGCCTGAACTACCAGGGACTGACTAAAGAAGCCTTAATTGACCTACTGGTGGGTGCTAACCAGCCACCTCCTCCCAGATGTCTGAACGACGAGCACTGGAGACAGGGATCCCCACCTCAAAAAGCCAGTAGTTAGTGTGGTACGAAGATGAGATGGCGGTTCTGGGACCAGGCGTCTCTCAGGAGTATAAGGAGGAGGCTGCCCGCCGAGCACAGTGGAGACAAAAAGCAATGGAGCTTGAAAGAGGGAGTAATGCAATGTGGAGTGTAAACCCTACGATCCGGGAGCCTGTACGGATCACCCGGACAGAGTTTAAGCCATTTGATGAGGCTTCCGGAGATGTGGAGGGGTTCTTCAAGGACTTTGAGCAGCAGTGTGCTGTAATGGAGGTGCCCCACTCTGGCTGGATTTGTTTGTTAGTGGGACTCCTGAAAGGAAGCATGGCGGAGGCTTACTGAACCACTGACTCACAGTGGAATCGGGATTATAATATTGTAAAGCAGACTATCCTGGATTAACATGCTATCACCCCAGACTCATATAGGGCCAAGTTCCGAGACCTCCCATGCACCATGGGGGGATCGTTTAGGATGTATGCACATAAGATGTCCCAGGCATGTCGGAGATGGCTGGAAGCAGAAAACGCCTTTACTCTGGAAGATGTTATACAGGCGTTCCTTATAGAACAAATTCTTGCCAAGTGCCCCGCAGAGGTACGGGAATGGGTCCGGTACACGCCATGTACCGTGGATAGAGCTGCAGCCCTGGCCGATGAAGCCCTTACTATCCAACCGCAATGGAAGAGGCTTCTGGACAATGAACCATGGCCTGCTCCCACGCCCCGTCCCCCTCCGATTATATCTACCCTTCCACCTAGTCGCAAGCCGATAACAATCAATCCTCACGATCCTGGGCCCCAACAGTTCCATCCACGACCTGAGGGTATCACAAGGAGATGTTATGGGTGTGGGCAACCTGGACATTTACAGTTTGGCTGTCCCTCAAGGATTCGGAGGGAGCCCCACATCGTCAAGTACATCTTGTGCACTCCATCCCGCCTGAGGAAGAGCTACCACCCCCCCACCAGAGTGGACCACTGACCATGGCACCATAGATACCCCTCCTGGAGTGTACCGACTCCGGCCTTTGTCTTTTAGCTACCCAGAGCAATAGCAACGCCACCTGCAGGATGTCTTAATTGATGGATACAAAGTGTCAGGATTTAGAGACACAGGGGCATTCCTGACTATCGCTGACCCCCGTGTGGTTCGACCTGAGGCAAATCGCCAGGATCCGGGAATTCCCATTGTCCTGAGGGGGGTGCCCGCAAATATATACAGCGAGCTTCTGTGCGTTTGGATTATGGTTGTGGAGAAAAACTGTTTTGGATTGGAGTTATGGGAGGACTTCCTGCAGATATCCTCCTTGGGAACGACATTGAGGAGTTACAGTGCCAATTTGTGAGAGCAGTCACCCGACTACAGGCCCTTCAAGCACTACATCATCCGGACCTCACCAGGGGGCAACCACCACGAACTGCATCAGAGTTGGTAAGCAATACGTTCGCTGCTACTACATTGGGAAAGTCTTGGGATAGAGAGGAGTTTAGGAGAGAAATAGAGGGTGACACTACCTTAGCAGCCCTTAGGCTAAGGGCAGAAACTGAGCGCATGGGAGATAATGGGGATGGCTTCCCTTGAGAAAACGGACTGTATTATCATGTAACAAAGGTCAGTGACAAGGGCAACCCTGACACAACTCATTGTCCCTCAGAAGTGCAGGGCACAGCTACTCCAACTGGCCCATGACATTCCCTTGGCTGGGCATCAAGGGAGGAAAAGGACTGAAAGAGACTCACCGAAAGTTTTTGCTGGCCTGGCATCTCGCAGTCGGTAGCCCATTATTGCCGCACCTGCGATGTGTACCAGCAAATGCGGCATCCAGGAGCTTGACATAAGGTACCCCAGCAATACCTGCCCATAATTGAAGAACCATTTCAATGTGTAGCTGTCGACAGTATAGGTCCTCTGGCCCACGCCAGCCGGTCGGGTAAAAAATATATCCTGACAGTGATGGACTATGCGACTCGGTATCCTGAAGCTGTGGCCCTGTCCAGTATTACAGCAGTAAAGGTAGCCAAGACCCTTGTTACCATCTTTACCGGGGTAGGGTGTCCTAGTGAAATACTATGTGATCAAGGCACTCAGTTCATGACAGATCTGGTCCAGTCCCTATGGCATACCTGTGGTGTTCGAGCCATTCGCACCACCCCATACCACCCGCAGACCAACGGACTATGGAAACGCTTTAATGGAACCCTAAAATATATGCTGAGGGCTTTTGTTGATGTTGAAAAAGACTGGGAAAAATACCTGCTACATCTCCTCTTCGCCTATCGGGAGGTTCCCCAAGAGTCCACAGGGTTCTCTCCCTTCTCAGACACCGGAATGCCCATCATTCCCCATGTTCTAGAGCTCAGAGACTGTCTCGCCCAGATAGCTATCTTGGCTAAAGAACATCAGCGAATGGCCCAGTCCAGACGAAAACCTGGTATGACTAATGCTAGGACCCGGGAATTTATGGAAGGACAACAAGTGCTCATGATTACTGCTTCCCCTGCCAACAAGCTTCAGTGTAGGAAGGCCCTTATCAGATTGTCAAGAAGATTAATGACACTAACTGCCCAGGACTCTAGCAGTCGACGACAAAAAACCGTCCACATTAACATGCTGAAAGACTACCACGACTAATCTCTACCTGTTCTAGACGTCTGCCACCCCCCTAGTGATACCGCCGACAATGAGTATCTCCCCGATCTTCTCCAGGTCGCCCAAGCGGGAGTATCACTGGAAAAAGTGCCCCTGGGCTCCCATTTATCGGATATACAAAAGGACGATATTTTCGCCATACTAAGGCCTAGGGCTGCTGCTTTCTCCTCAAAGCCGGGTAAGACTACTCTCACCAGCCACCATGTGGAAACCCCCGGACAACACCCCATCCAGTAGGCTGCCTACCGGGTTCCAGAGGCTGTTCAAGGCATGATAAAGAACAAACTGGAGAAGATGAAACAACTGGGAGTTGTTCAGCCATCTCACAGTTCTTGGGCCTCTCCTGTCGTCCTGGTCCACAAGAAGGATGGTACAATACAATTCTGCGTTGATTACAGACGATTAAATGATGCCACCAAGAGTGATTGTTACCCCATGCCGAGGATTGATGATCTATTGGATCGTCTGGCCAGTGCCCAATTTGCGACCACGCTAGACTTGAACAAGGTGCACTGGCAGATACCCCTAACGGAGGACGCTCGGGAGCGCTCGGCCTTCATTACTCCATTTGGACTTTTTGAGTTCTTGGGAATACCTTTTGGGATGAAAAATGCCCCCTCTACTTTCCAGAGACTAGTAGATCGACTGTTAGAACAATGTCAGGACTTTGCCTGTGCTTACTTGCTTACTTGGATGACATTGCCATTTTTAGCACCACCTGGGAGGAAAATCTTAAACACTTGGGTATAGTGCTAGACTGTAGCCTTACTGCAGGACTGACCATTCGCCCTGATAAATGCCAAATAGCGATGGCTGAGGTGCAGTACCTCGGGCATAGAGTAGGGGGTGGGACCCTAAGGCCTGAACCTGCCAAGGTGAAAGCCATTAGCAACTGGTGTAGACCCCAGACTAAAAAGCAGGTACTTGCATTTTTAGGAACTGATGGTTACTATCGAAAAAATTTTCTAACTTCAGCACCTTGGCCAAGCCCCTAACTGACCTGACCCGCAAGAACATGCCTAGGAAAGTGACGTGGACAACTGCATGCGAGGATGCCTTTTCAGCGTTAAAGATCGCCCTCTTCACTGCTCCTGTCTTGGCTTCCCCTGATTATAAGTGCAGGTTCCTCGTGCAGACAGATGCATCCATCTTTGGGATTGGGGCAGTACTTAGCCAAGTAAACGCCTCCGGAGAAGAATATCCTGTTGCTTTTGCCAGTCGGAAACTACTGGATCGGGAAGTTGCCTATGTCACTATGGAAAAGGAGTGCCTTGCCATCGTATGGGCGCTAAAAAAATTGCAGCCATGCTTGTAATGCTTTACATTTGTTACAGACCACAACCCCCTCACATGGCTGAACCGCGTATCAGGGGACAATGGAAGATTGCTGCGGTGGAGCTTGTCCTTACAACCCTACAGCTTCTCCATTCAATACAAGTGGGGAAGCCAACACCAGAACGCCGATGGACTGTCTCGACAAGAAGAACTATAGGCTTCACAAGCCAACCTACCCCTGCCACTGTACAAGGAACTATAAACGATTGAGCAATGTGAACTAAAGTGAGCAGGCCAGAGGTCTGTGTAGACCTCATGGTGTGCTCACTTATTATGAGGGTGGAGAGGTTGTAATAGTGTAATATGTTATGTGGGTATCATTTTGTGTATATTTATATTTTACTGATTTTCATAGTGTTCTCTTGTTGCCCTGTATCATTCCGTGCATTCCCCATCTTGTCTACAGTCTCAATTACCTTCCAAAAGGCTGATAATTGAATTAGCTCATTTACTATCTGTAGCCTGACTGTATCTATGCCTCTTGATGACCCCCTGTAGTGCCTTAATCCCCGAGGCACCCATGTCAGGTCTGGGAGGCCTGAAAACCACCCCAACCTGTCTGACTACCCGTGGACATAAGGAGGGCGCTGGGGAGGACAGGAGCTGAAAGTCAGTTCCTGTGTGGTGAGGATGGTGTGAACACAGCATGTCAGAGAGAAAGGGAAGCATATGGATTTTTTATCCTCTGTTTTCTGGATTATTGGACTCTCATCTCCTTGGACAATTTATCCTGTTACTGAACTGCATTCATGTTCTGGACTATTGTATCCTCAGTGTGGTGGATTGTTTATGGACCTTTTAGTTTTGCCTATAATAATAGGTCTTGGGATTGTTCATACTTCCCTCTGTTGATTGTGTGGCATCAGAGAAGGACCCCGTGACAGATGTTTTTAATATTTTAAACATGGCTTGACATGCTAATTAAAGGTTTTTGATTTTACCTCACAGTTGATGTGCCGAAACCATCCCCCTTTTTTCTTCTATTGTGCCGGAGCCAGGTTGCACTAGGTTAAGTCCTAGCTCTGCAGAGTTTGATTAGATGCATTTGCCTAGCTTTTTACTAGAATCAGGGCCTGTGTTCAATAGGTGTACCAGTCTGCTGGATGAAGTAAAGTCTAGTGTGCTGCTGGTGTGTGACCAGCCAAAATGTGAGCTGTAGCTGAGACAGAGATATGTCTGTTTCTTTCTGAATGGAGACTGCACGGGTCAGCTAGGAAAGCTGAGCAGTCTGCATGTTAGTGCTGCAGGGAAACATGTGGAAGCTGCATCGTGTTCAGTGTGAACTGTGCCCTGAGTTGAACAATTCTGTTTGGTGCTAGAAGCTGCTTGAGCTCGGACTGACGGGGATACCAAGACATGGTATGATCATGCCACTTCTGATCACAGAAGCAAAGCTTTTGTGGAACAACAACTATTTTCTATTTGTTTTAGGCATAACAGGTTAGGAAAACACACACTTTGGACCCAGGCACAAAAAAGTAAATAAAAAATTGTTATAGTGTAATTTCCTTTTTTGACACAATAAATATGAAATTATTCTGGCATGTGGTCATAAAATCAAAGTTTGTGCTGAATGCAGTCATTTTTCTATAGTCTTTAAACATAAACAGTTGAAATATTACACTTGGAAGCCAGGAAAAAAAAATGTGTTACATAGTGAGACAGATCGATAATAGATACAGTTGTGCTCAAAAGTTTACATACCTCCTGCAGAATTTTTGCTTTCTTGGCCTTTTTTCAGAGAATATGAATGATAACACCAAAACTTTTTCTCCACTCATGGTTAATGGTTGGGTGAAGTCATATATTCTCAAACTCCTGTGTTTTCTCTTTTTAAAGCATAATGACAACCCCAAACATCCAAATGATGCATTGCCCCCTCTAATATCAATGACAGCTTGAAGTCTTTTGTGGTAGTTGTGGATGAGGTTCTTTATTTTCTCAGATGGTAAAGCTGCCCACTCTTCTTGGTAAAAAGCCTCCAGTTCCAGTAAATTCCTCGGCTTTCTTGCATGAACTGTGCAATTGTGAACTCCACAGAGTAGCTCAATGATATTGAGGTCAGGAGACTGAGATGGCCACTCCAGAACCTTCACTTTGTTCTGCTGTAGCCAATGACAGGTCGACTTGGCCTTGTGTTTTGGATCGTTGTCATGTTGGACCGTCCAAGTACGTCACATGCGCAGCTTCCGGGCTGATGAGTGAAAATTTGCCTCCAGTATTTGCTGATAACGTGCTGCATTCATCTTTCCTTAAATGTTGACCAATTTTCCTGTGCCTTTGTAGCTCCCACATTCCTAAAACATCAGCGATCCACCTCCATGCTTTACAGTAGGAATGGTATTCTTTTCATCATAGGCCTTGTTGACCTCTCTCCAAATGTAACGATCAAAGTTCAATTCTGGTCTCATCACTCCAAATTTCCTTATTCCAGAAGATTTGAGGCTTGTCTCTGTGCTGTTTTGTGCATTGTAGGCCAGATACTTTGCAGCATTTGCACAGTAATGGCTTTCTGCTGGCGACTCGACCATGCAGCCCATTTTTCTTCAAGTGCCTCCTTATTGTGTATCTTGAAGCTGCCACACCGCTAGTTTTCAGAGAGTCCTGTATTTCAGATGATGCGATTTGTGGGTTTTTCTTTGCATCCCGAACAATTTTCCTGGCAGTTGTAGATGACATTTTTGTTGGTCTACCTGACCGTGGTTTTGTTTTTGCAGAGCCCCTGATTTTCCATCTGTTAATCACAGTGTGAACGCTGCTGACTGGCATTATCAATTCATTGGATATCTTTTTGGATCCCTTTCCTGTTTTATACAGTTCAACAACCTTTTCCCGTAGATCCGTTGACAATTCTTTTGCTTTCCCCATGACTCACACTCCGGAAATGTCAGCGGCTGGATGAAAGATGCAAGAGTCTGTCTGGATCCCAGAAACTCACTCAGCTTTTATGCACACACTGATTACAAGCAAACAGGTCACAGGTGAGGAATTTACCTTTAATAGCCATTCACACCCATTCGTGTCAACTTCTGTGTCCCGCATGCCTCATCTGTTTGCACTGATGTCCACGGCCCGTGTGCCCACGCAGAATTTGAGCTCAGAGGAGCCATCTCTCCTATTTAGCCCCCTTTTCGTGACACATGGGGCTACAATTCAGGGAACTAGTCTGATCACCCCATGGGTTTTTTATCTTCCTCTGGATCAATATGTTAGACTATAGGTTGAACTCAATGAGCTTAAGTCTACCTTCAACCTTAAAAACTATGAAATTATTATTGTTTTATTAATATTATTATTACTATTATTATTACTATTTACAACATTGTTGCTCAGGAGCATTTTCATGAGCAGAGATATCTTGATGCAGATTCTTGTCGGCATCCACTAGAATCACTTTACATAACTTTTTTCATTTTCATGTTATATTTTGAAATGTTTTATTTATTAGATGTATTATTTGTCATTCTCTTTTTTTTGCTATCTTTACAAAATGAGTATCCGAGATTATGAGAAATATCTTGGACCATTTCATTTTCTGTTTTTTTTTTTTTTTGTATGTTTTTGTATTATATACTTAAGTTGAGCTATAAAGACAATGTAAAAGTATGTACCGTATATCATTTTTAGACGGTGATTGACATTCGTAGTGAATCTTTTCTTTTAGTCTTCTTGTCTTTTTATTTTATTTCTATTCTGTTCTATTTTACTTTTTACATTTGCAAAGAATTATCATATTTTACCACAAAATTATCGGCTCATTTTGACTGAGGCTATAATTACTTACATTCATTACTAGGCTATAATTAAAGAATTAATATATAATTACATCACTACTTTTATGCACCGATGGATAATTAGTAAATTATAACATAACGCTCTCTGTCGCTTTCCAAGAACAAGTCAGCAGATGGTGCGAACCGTTCTATATTCAGCTCTATAAAATGTACAATTCACGTCTCTGTGTGATTAAGACATTGAATGGAAAGGTCGCACGAGTTTGATCAATGCGACGCAATCAGTAGGTAAATGGCAAGAGCGATGCCAGTGACAATCAAAGAAATCATTCCAGCACATTATGCCCGACATGATGCCTCTACAATAAGAAGGTCTGAGGTGCTGCTTTTATGGTCAAAGGTTGCAGAATTGTACATTAAAGAGTCATTGTGGGGTTGGTGCTAGAATAATTGGCTTTGTTATCCCTGATGGGCTTTTAACTTGTTCCTCTTTTTTGAGGATTTCTGGGTCCCATACAAATATTATTCCTGCGGTTTGTTTTTATTTTTATATATGTACTCATATTTTTAAAATATATATATTATTTGATGTATGAATTGCCAAGTATATGTAATAAAGGCATATTAATGACATTAGTGCTGTGGTACCCTCTGGTGATTTCTTATCCTGTGGTGGGCAGGTGGTTTGGTTCCCCTTTCTCAGTGGTTATCCACTGAAGCTTTCACAGTGCACCTTAACCCCATGAGGCACATTACGATTTATATTCATATTTAGGCGAGAATTGTGGGTATATTAGGTCCTTACTGTGTTCTTTAACTTTTTCCCCTATGTACAAGAACATAACTACTATAATACTGCTCCTATGTACAAGAATATAACTACTATAATACTGCTCCTATGTACAAGAATATAACTACTATAATACTGCTCCTATGTACAAGAATATAACTACTATAATACTGTTGCAATGTACAAGAGTAGAACTACCATAATACTGCGCCTATATATAAGAATATAACTGCTAGAATAGTGCCCCTATATATAAGAATATAACTACTATAATACTGCCCCTATGTACAAAAATATAACTACTATAATACTGCTCCTATGTACAGGAATATAACTACTATAATACTGCTCCTCTGTACAAGAATATAACTACTATAATACTGTCCCTATGTACAAGCATATAACTACTATAATACTGCCCCCTATGTACAAGAATATAACTACTATAATACTGCCCCTATGTACAAGGATATAACTACTATAATACTGCTCCTATGTACAAGAATATAACTACTATAATACAGACCCTATGTACAAGAATATAACTACTATAATACTGCCCCTATGTACAAGAATATAACTACTATAATACTGCTCCTATGTACAAGAATATAACTACTATAATACCGCTCCAATGTACAAGAATATAACTACTATAATACTGCCCCTATGTACAAGAATATAACTACTATAATACTGCTCCTATGTACAATAATATAACTACTATAATACTGCTCCTATGTACAAGAATATAACTACTATAATACTGCCTCTATGTACAAGAATATAACTACTATAATACTGCCCCTATGTACAAGAATATAGCTGCTATAATACTGCTCCTATGTACAAGAATATAACTACTATAATACTGCTCCTATGTACAAGGATATAACTACTATAATACTGCTCCTATGTACAAGGATATAACTACTATAATACTGCCCATATGTACAAGAATATAACTACTATAATACTGCTCCTATGTACAAGAATATAACTACTATAATACTGCCCCTATGTACAAGAATATAACTACTATAATACTGCCCCTATGTACAAGAATATAACTACTATAATACTGCTCCTATGTACAAGAATATAACTACTATAATGCTGCCCATATGCACAAGAATATAACTACTATAATACTGCCCCTATGTACAAGAATATAACTACTATAATACTGCTCCTATGTACAAGAATATAACTACTATAATACTGCCCCCTATGTACAAGAATATAACTACTATAATACTGCTCCTGTGTACAAGAATATAACTACTATAATACTGCCCCCTATGTACAAGAATATAACTACTATAATACTGCCCCTATGTACAAGAATATAACTACTATAATACTGCCTCTATGTACAAGAATATAACTACTATAATACTGCCCCTATGTACAAGAATATAGCTGCTATAATACTGCTCCTATGTACAAGAATATAACGACTATAATACTGATCCTATGTACAAGGATATAACTACTATAATACTGCTCCTATGTACAAGGATATAACTACTATAATACTGCCCATATGTACAAGAATATAACTACTATAATACTGCTCCTATGTACAAGAATATAACTACTATAATACTGCCCCTATGTACAAGAATATAACTACTATAATACTGCCCCTATGTACAAGAATATAACTACTATAATACTGCTCCTATGTACAAGAATATAACTACTATAATGCTGCCCATATGCACAAGAATATAACTACTATAATGCTGCCCATATGCACAAGAATATAACTACTATAATGCTGCCCATATGCACAAGAATATAACTACTATAATACTGCCCCTATGTACAAGAATATAACTACTATAATACTTTTCCTATGTACAAGAATATAACTACTATAATACTGCCCCTATGTACAAGAATATAACTACTATAATACTGCTCCTATGTACAACAATATAACTACTATAATACTGCCCCTATGTACAAGAATATAACTACTATAATACTGCTCCTATGTACAAGAATATAACTACTATAATGCTGCCCATATGCACAAGAATATAACTACTATAATACTGCCCCTATGTACAAGAATATAACTACTATAATACTGCTCCTATGTACAAGGATATAACTACTATAATACTGCTCCTATGTACAAGGATATAACTACTATAATACTGCCCCCATGTACAAGAATATAACTACTATAATACTGCCCCTATGTACAAGAATATAACTACTATAATACTGCCCCTATGTACAAGAATATAACTACTATAATACTGCCCCTATGTACAAGAATATAACTACTATAATACTGCCCATATTTACAAGAATATAACTACTATAATACTGCTCCTATGTACAAGAATATAACTACTATAATACTGCTCCTATGTACAAGAATATAACTACTATAATACTGCTCCTATGTACAAGAATATAACCACTATAATACTTTTTTAGTTTCTGTCTTGGTGAGAGATGTTGTACACTTGGGAAGCTTTCATATAATTTTGATTACATAAATTGCTGTCTACAATTACAGACTGTATCGTCACTGGAACAGTTGATATTATGAATAATTTCCTGAGTATTTGACTTTTTACAGATTTCCATCTTTTGCCTTTGGTCGGAGACTCTTTGCTCCCAGTTTAATGTTCCGCACGTGGGTTATTATGATTCACAGTCTGTAATTTAATATTTTATCTTTCCAGCAGACTTTTATACGTAGTTACATTCTCAATATTCTTTATTCTCGCTGCTAACCGTAGTGAGTCGGCCGCGCTGTCACAATTTCCTCTGTCATCTTGGTTTTTCCTTGTGTTCCATAAGAATTGAGAAGTTGCCCAAACCGACCTCCATGTGGCATTAATTCACCGCCAGACTGAAGTAACGGCTCAATAACGCTGATGTCGTACCGTAGATGAGAGGAATATATTTAAGTGCTAATGAGACCAAAGCACGAGCCCGTTATTATCAATATGTTCTGACATCAAGGAAAATACATGGACTTGCCAAAAGTGCCAATAAAATTCTGCAGCATACAATAAGATCATCGTGGCGGCACTAATAAGGATCCAGAAAACAAGAGTCAGGTATATGTTACATCATAGGGGCAATATTCTTCCATATATCTGCTCTGACGTTACTTTTCACCTATAATTTGCACAAAATATTAGTACTTGACATTTATAAATCTTGTACAATTCCACTTTGAGAAGCATAAAAAATATCTAAAAATCTAAAAAAATAGAATACAGGAGCTTCTCACAAAATTAGAATATCATCAAAAAGACAATTCATTTCAGTTCTTCAATACAAAAAGTGAATCTCCGATATTCTATAGAGTCATTATAGAGTGATCTATTTAATGTGTTTATTTCTGTTAATGTCGATGATCATGGCTTACAGCCAATGAAAACCCAAAAGTCATTATCTCAGTAAATTAGAATACTTTATAACACCAGCTTGAAAAATATTTGTAAAATCCGAAATGTTCCCTACTGAAATGTATGATCAGTAAATTCCCTCAGTACTTGGTCGGGGATACTTTTACATCAATTACTGCATCAATGTACATAGTTGTACATTCTTACACATAATGGTAGCATTATCGTAGTTATATTCTTGTACATAGGGGAAGTTTTATAGTAGTTATATTCCTGTACATAGGGGCAGTATTATAGTAGTTATATTCTTGTACATAGGAGCAGTATTATAGTAGTTATATTCCTGTACATAGGGGCAGTATTATAGTAGTTATATTCTTGTACATAGGAGCAGTATTATAGTAGTTATATTCTTGTACATAGGGGCAGTATTATAGTAGTTATATTCATGTACATAGGAGCAGTATTATAGTAGTTATATTCTTGTACATAGGGACAGTATTATAGTAGTTATATTCTTGTACATAGGAGCAGTATTATGTTAGTTATATTCTTGTACATAGGGGCAGTATTATAGTAGTTATATTCTTGCACATAGGGGCAGTATTATAGTAGTTATATTCTTGTATATAGGGGCAGTATTATAGTAGTTATATTCTTGTACATAGGAGCAGTATTATGTTAGTTATATTCTTGTACATAGAGGCAGTATTATGTTAGTTATATTCTTGTACATAGAGGCAGTATTATAGTAGTTATATTCCTGTACATAGGAGCAGTATTATAGTAGTTATATTCCTGTACATAGGAGCAGTATTATAGTAGTTATATTCTTGTACATAGAGGCAGTATTATAGTAGTTATATTCCTGTACATAGGAGCAGTATTATAGTAGTTATATTCCTGTACATAGGAGCAGTATTATAGTAGTTATATTACTGTACATAGGAGCAGTATTATAGTAGTTATGTTCTTGTACATAGGGGCAGTATTATAGTAGTTATATTCCTGTACATAGGGGCAGTATTATAGTAGTTATATTCTGTACATAGGGGGCAGTATTATAGTAGTTATATTCTTGTATATAGGAGCAGTATTATAGTAGTTATATTCTTGTACATAGGAGCAGTATTATAGTAGTTATATTCTTGTATATAGGAGCAGTATTATAGTAGTTATATTCTTGTACATAGGAGCAGTATTATAGTAGTTATATTCTTGTACATAGGAGCAGTATTATAGTAGTTATATTCTTGTACATAGGGGCAGTATTATAAGAGTTATATCCTTGTACATAGGGGCAGTATTATAGTAGTTATATTCTTGTATATAGGAGCAGTATTATAGTAGTTATATTCTTGTACATAGGAGCAGTATTATAGTAGTTATATTCCTGTACAAAGGGGCAGTATTATAGTAGTTATATTCTTGCACATAGGAGCAGTATTATAGTAGTTATATTCTTGTATATAGGAGCAGTATTATAGTAGTTATATTCTTGTACATAGGAGCAGTATTATAGTAGTTATATTCCTGTACAAAGGGGCAGTATTATAGTAGTTATATTCTTGTATATAGGAGCAGTATTATAGTAGTTATATTCTTGTACATGGGAGCAGTATTATAGTAGTTATATTCCTGTACATAGGAGCAGTATTATAGTAGTTATATTCTTGTATATAGGAGCAGTATTATAGTAGTTATATTCCTGTACATAGGAGCAGTAGTATAGTAGTTATATTCTTGTACATAGGAGCAGTATTATAGTAGTTATATTCTTGTACATAGGAGCAGTATTATAGTAGTTATATTCTTGTACATAGGGGCAGTATTATAAGAGTTATATCCTTGTACATAGGGGCAGTATTATAGTAGTTATATTCTTGTATATAGGAGCAGTATTATAGTAGTTATATTCTTGTACATGGGAGCAGTATTATAGTAGTTATATTCCTGTACAAAGGGGCAGTATTATAGTAGTTATATTCTTGTACATAGGAGCAGTATTATAGTAGTTATATTCTTGTACATAGGAGCAGTATTATAGTAGTTATATTCTTGTACATAGGGGCAGTATTATAGTAGTTATATTCTTGTACATAGGAGCAGTATTATAGTAGTTATATTCTTGTATATAGGAGCAGTATTATAGTAGTTATATTCTTGTACATAGGAGCAATATTATAGTAGTTATATTCTAGTACATACAGGGCAGTATTATAGTAGTTATATTCTTGTATATAGGAGCAGTATTATAGTAGTTATATTCCTGTACAAAGGGGCAGTATTATAGTAGTTATATTCTTGTACATAGGAGCAGTATTATAGTAGTTATATTCTTGTACATAGGGGCAGTATTATAGTAGTTATATTCCTGTACATAGGGGCAGTATTATAGTAGTTATATTCTTGTACATAGGAGCAGTATTATAGTAGTTATATTCTTGTATATAGGAGCAGTATTATAGTAGTTATATTCCTGTACATAGGGGCAGTATTATAGTAGTTATATTCTTGTACAAAAGGGCAGTATTATAGTAGTTATATTCTTGTACATAGTGGCAGTATTATAGTAGTTATATTCTTGTACATAGGAGCAGTATTATAGTAGTTATATTCTTGTACATAGGAGCAATATTATAGTAGTTATATTCTTGTACATAGGACGCAGTATTATAGTAGTTATATTCTTGTATATAGGAGCAGTATTATAGTAGTTATTCTTGTACATAGTGGTAGTATTATAGTATTTATATTCTTATACATAGGGGCAGTATTATATTACTGACATTCTTGTACATAGGAGCAGTATTACAGTAGTTACATTCTTGTACATAGGGGCAGTATTATAGTAGTTATATTCTTGTATATAGGGAGCAGTATTATAGTAGTTATATTCTTGTACATAGGGGCAGTATTATAGTAGTTATATTCTTGTACATAGGGACAGTATTATAGTAGTTATATTCTTGTACATAGGGGCAGTATTATAGTAGTTATATTCTTGTACATTGTGGCATTATTATAGTAGTTATATCCTTGTACATTGTGGCATTATTATAGTAGTTATATCCTTGTACATAGAGGGCAGTATTATAGTAGTTATGTTCTTGTACAATAGTATAATAGTGTCATGATTCATTCCAGGGTTTATTAGTGTCTGCCTTTTTTCTGGACGGATCATGTCAAGGGTTAACTTTGCTCTGTCTCATTCTGGGTTCAGGTTTGCTATTTAGCTTCCATGAATCTAGCTGGCAGTGTCAGCTCTAATTCTGCCTTTGGCGTGTTAACCTGACCCTGCTGGTAGCTCTTGATTTGCCCTGCTGTGAACCCTGACTTGTCCTGTGTCTGTTAACTCCCTCTGTCTACCCTTTTCCCAGTATTTCTCTGTATGTTTGCCTGCTTTATTCTTTGGTTCTGATCTCCTGGCTTGGTTATTTACTTTGTTGCTGTTTGTCCCTGTTGTACTGTATATTGCCCGTTCTGGTTTACTGATCTCTGGCTACGTTCTGACTATCCGTCTGTCTAATCCTATTATACTGTTGTGCTATCTCATGCTTTTGATTTGGCTTGTCTGGCCACTCTCTCGCCACTTGGTGGCGTCTGTTCTGCTGTCCTGTGTGTGCAGTCTCACTTTCCTCTCAAGCTCCCCCTGGTGGAGGTTGCTCTGTACTGCACTGCAGCAGCCTGACATATAGTAGTTATATTCTTGTACATAGAGGACAGTATTATTGCAGTTATATTCTTTTATATAGGGGCAGTATTATAGTAGTTATATTCTTGTATATAGGGGCAGTATTATAGTAGTTATAATCTTGTACATAGGGGCAGTATTATAGTAGTTATATTCTTGTACATAGGGGCAGTATTATAGTAGTTATATTTTGTACATAGGGGCAGTATTATAGTAGTTATATTCTTGTACATAGGAGCAGTATTATAGTAGTTATATTCTTGTATATAGGGGCAGTATTATAGTAGTTATATTCTTGTACATAAGGGCAGTATTATAGTAGTTATATTCTTGTATATAGGGGCAGTATTATAGTGGTTATATTCTTGTACATAGGGGGCAGTATTATAGTAGTTATATTCTTGTATATAGGGGCAGTATTATAGTGGTTATATTCTTGTACATAGGGGGCAGTATTATAGTAGTTATAATCTTGTACATAAGGGCAGTATTATAGTAGTTATATTCTTGTACATAGGGGCAGTATTATAGTAGTTATATTTTTGTACATAGGGGCAGTATTATAGTAGTTATATTCTTGTACATAGGGGCAGTATTATAGTAGTTATATTTTTGTACATAGGGGCAGTATTATAGTAGTTATATTCTTGTACATAGGAGCAGTATTATAGTAGTTATATTCTTGTACATAGGAGCAGTATTATAGTAGTTATATTCTTGTACATAGGAGCAGTATTATAGTAGTTATATTCTTGTACATAGGGGCAGTATTATAGTAGTTATATTCTTGTACATAAGAGCAGTATTATAGTAGTTATATTCTTGTACATAGGGGCAGTATTATAGTAGTTATATTCTTGTACATAGGGGCAGTATTATAGTAGTTATATTCTTGTACATAAGGGCAGTATTATAGTAGTTATATTCTTGTATATAGGGGCAGTATTATAGTGGTTATATTCTTGTACATAGGGGGCAGTATTATAGTAGTTATATTCTTGTATATAGGGGCAGTATTATAGTGGTTATATTCTTGTACATAGGGGGCAGTATTATAGTAGTTATAATCTTGTACATAAGGGCAGTATTATAGTAGTTATATTCTTGTACATAGGGGCAGTATTATAGTAGTTATATTTTTGTACATATGGGCAGTATTATAGTAGTTATATTCTTGTACATAGGGGCAGTATTATAGTAGTTATATTTTTGTACATAGGGGCAGTATTATAGTAGTTATATTCTTGTACATAGGGGCAGTATTATAGTAGTTATATTCTTGTACATAGGGGCAGTATTATAGTCGTTATATTCTTGTACATAGGAGCAATATTATAGTAGTTATATTCTTGTACATAGGAGCAGTATTATAGTAGTTATATTCTTGTACATAGGAGCAGTATTATAGTAGTTATATTCTTGTACATAGGAGCAGTATTATAGTAGTTATATTCTTGTACATAGGGGCAGTATTATCGTAGTTATATTCTTGCACATAGGAGCAGTATTATAGTAGTTATATTCTTGTACATAGGGGCAGTATTATAGTAGTTATATTCTTGTACATAGGGGCAGTATTATAGTAGTTATATTCTTGTACATAGGAGCAGTATTATAGTAGTTATATTCTTGTACATAGGGGGCAGTATTATAGTAGTTATATTCTTGTACATAGGAGCAGTATTATAGTAGTTATATTCTTGTACATAGGAGCAGTATTATAGTAGTTATATTCTTGTGCATAGGAGCAGTATTATAGTAGTTATATTCTTGTACATAGGGGGCAGTATTATAGTAGTTATATTCTTGTACATTGGGGCAGTATTATAGCAGTTATATTCTTGTACATAGAGGGCAGTATTATAGTAGTTATATTCTTGTACATAGGAGCAGTATTATAGCAGTTATATTCTTGTACATAGAGGGCAGTATTATAGTAGTTATATTCTTGTACATAGGGGGCAGTATTATAGTAGTTATATTCTTGTACATTGGGGCAGTATTATAGCAGTTATATTCTTGTACATAGAGGGCAGTATTATTATCATGTACTCATTGGTAGCATTTTAGTAGTTATAATTTTAACAGTTGTCATATAGGGTGTTTCTTTGCCATCTTAGTTTGTTACAATGTACCAGTGAAGTTACAGTTTGTCCGTCTGGAGAACAAGTATTTTGTCTCATAGAATATTATCACGACGGGAATCAAACCGGTACGAAACCCTCAGCTGTGAGAAGTATTAAGTCAGGTCAGTTTTTCCTATTTCCCATACAGAGAAAGCCAGAAGAGTTATTGTTTATGATAATGAAAAATGTTAATTACTAAACACCGCCGACAAAACCACCAAAATGTTTTCATTTTTTTTGCGTATTTCTAACCTCTTTGAGGTTTGGTTCTTTGGACGGTCCTTGAATATGAAGTTGGGAATGATAAAAATCTGCCCCCAGTCCAGATTACAACATCCCTCCCGCTAGAACTGAAAGCGCCCCTAAAATACTAATAAAGGGGCCAGGTATAGTTAGCCCCGCCCACTGGACTCTTACAAGCAGGACTCGTAGGGATCAGTTTCGCATAATGTGACTCTAAGCGCTTTGGCTAAAAACGCTCTGCATGGGGCAACAAGTGATTTTTATAGCCCCATGATAAGTATAGTCAGTGCGCCCCTTAGTTCATCAATATTATGTAACATTTTGGTTATGATACTATTGTGAAATCGGCCATATTTCCCAGATTCCCGCTGTTTTGTGGACGCTCTCAGGACCCGGCTGAGTGCTGACCGTGTTCACAGCGCTGGACGCAGGAAATAACAGCACCGGCTGCTCCGCAGAATGTTCCGCCTGGTGTTTGTGCAGCTGATGGCGGGTCAGGCTGTTTGCTGTCAGCCCCCTCTGGGATGCATCTCGGTACATTGTCATCCATGCGGTGTGAACATTTCACACTTAATCCAATCATTTCCTCATCTTTCATCTGCGTGGAAAATGGGAAATTGTCCATAGTGATTGTTATGAAGGCGCATTCAGCCACAGATTCAGTGTTATCAGCCAGGTTATAATACATCCTAATGATTATACTGACTGCAGTCACAAAGACCTGCAGTAAAGCAATGCTCATCCTGGGCCTTCTGTTTCATAAATGTCATACGAGAATTTTAGTTAAGACTGAGACAGTAATAGAGTAATGGAGCACTCGGATGTAACACTGACACTATGTGACAATGGGGAGTTATATACCATCCTTCATATATGGAAGACTAGGTATCAATCTACAGGATACATGAAATTATTAAATACCCCCATAGCAAACTCAAAATAAGCCCAAACTCACTGACATCTCCCATTGCATGCAGCTGACGGCAGTCACTAATAAGAGAGCACATATACAGCGGGTGAAATTAGTATTGAACACATCACCAATTTTCTAAGTAAATCGATTTCTAAAGGTGCCATTGCTATGAAATTCTCCCCAGATGTCAGTAACAACCCATCCCATCCACACAGGCAAATAAATCACCATAGATATCCAGAAATATGTGTAATAATTGAGAAATGACCTAGGCATAAACTATTGAATACATAAAGAAAGAAAGATGCTAATAGCCCTGGAAAGTCCCAATCCATCAGTAATTAGAAAGCAATCCTGCCAGTTAGTGACAAATAATATCAGCTGGTGCAACTGATGTCTATAAAAAGGTGTCTCATTACTAAGGTGCCACACAAAAAAAAACATCTCATGATGGGGAAAACCAGTGAGTTGTCTCAAGACCTTCACAACCTTATTGTTCCAAAACAAACTGATGGCATTAGTTGCAGAAAAAGTTCTAAACTTCTTAAGGTTCCAGTGAACTTTGTTGGGGCCATAATCTGGAAGTGGAAAGAACATCATTTAACCATAAATCGGCCACGACTAGGTGCTACCCACAAGATTTCACCATAAATCAGCCATGACCAGATGCTCCCCTCAAGATTTCACTATAAATTATCCACGACCAGATGCTCCCCGCAAGATTTCACCATAAATCATCCACGACCAGGTGCTTCATGCAAGATTTCAGAGAGAGGAGTGAAAATAATTATCAGAAGAGTTGTCCAAAAGCCAAAAACCAACTGTAGAGAGTTAAAATAAATACCTGTTTCAAAGAAAACTATAAGTAATGCTCTCAACCTCCGTGGCCTCTGTGCACACTTACACTTGTCAGAACAAAATACATGTTCAAATGTACAAAAGGAACTGAAGCTCAGAGTTCATAGAAGGAGCCACGGAAGCTTCAGGATGTGAAGAATGTTCATGTGGAAGAATGGGACAAAATCACATTTGAGCAATGCCTGCGACTAGTTTCTTCATACAGGAGGCATCTAGAAGCTTCTTCTCCAAACAAAGGATTTTGTACTAAGTGTTAAATAAGTTTCAGTCATCGTGTTTCATTTCTCATTATTACACATAACTTAATTTATGGACATCTATAGTTTGATTTTTTTTGCCTGTGTAGAATGGATGGGTTGTTACCAACATCTTGTGAGAATTTCATGTCAATAACACCTTTAGAAATAGATTTATTAGAAAATTGGTGACTGTTCAATATGTATTTTACCTGTTGTAGATATACCAAGCTGCCATTTGAGGGAGCTAAATACTTACAGATTTATGCAGTCATTACTAGATGGAGCTCACTACATACAAATTTATACAGTCACCACTAGGGGGAGCTCACTACATACAGATTTATACAACCACCACTAGGGGGAGCTCACTACATACAGATTTATACAGTCACTACTCGGAGGAGCTCACTACATACAGATTTATACAACCACCACTAGGAGGAGCTCACTACATACAGATTTATCCAGCCACCACTAGAGGGAGCTCACTACATACAGATTTATACAGCCACCACTAGGAGGAGCTCACTACATACAAATTTATACAGCCACCACTAGAAGGAGCTCACTGCATACAGATTTATACAGCCACCACTAGGGGTAGCTCACTACATACAGATTTATACAGCCACCACTAGGGGGAGCACACTACATACAGATTTATACAGTCACCACTAGGGGGAGCTCACTACATACAGATTTATACAGTCACTACTCGGAGGAGCTCACTACATACAGATTTATACAACCACCACTAGGAGGAGCTCACTACATACAGATTTATCCAGCCACCACTAGAGGGAGCTCACTACATACAGATTTATACAGTCACCACTAGGGGGAGCTCACTACATACAAATTTATACAGCCACCACTAGAAGGAGCTCACTGCATACAGATTTATACAGCCACCACTAGGGGGAGCTCACTACATACAGATTTATACAGCCACCACTAGGGGGAGCACACTACATACAGATTTATACAGTCACCACTAGGGGGAGCTCACTACATACAGATTTATACAGCCACCACTAGGGGGAGCTCATTACATACAGATTTATACAGCCACCACTAGGGGAGCTCACTACTTACAGATTTATACAGCCATCACTAGGGGGAGCTCACTACATACAGATTTATACAGCCACCACTAGGAGGAGCTCACTACATACAGATTTATACAGCCACCACTAGGGGGAGCTCAGTGTATACATATTTATATAGCCACCACTAGAGGGAGCTCACTACATACAGATTTATACAGCCACCACTAGGGGGGAGCTCACTACATACAGATTTATACAGCCATCACTAGGGGGAGCGAACTACATACAGATTTATACAGCCACCACTAGGGGGGGAGCTCACTACATACAGATTTATAAAGCCACCACTAGGGGGAGCTCACTACATACAGATTTATAAAGCCACCACTAGAGGACGCTCACTGCATACAGATTTATAAAGCCACCACTAGAGGGAGCTCACTGCATACAGATTTATACAGCCACCACTAGGGGGAGCTCACTACATATAGATTTATACAGTCACCACTAGGGAGAGCTCACTACATACAGATTTATACAGTCACCACTAGGAGGAGCTCACTACATACAGATTTATACAGCCACCACTAGGAGGAGCTCACTACATACAGATTTATCCAGCCACCACTAGGGGGAGCTCAGTGTATACAGATTTATACAGCCACCACTAGGGGGAGCTCACTACATACAGATTTATACAGCCACCACTAGAGGGAGCTCACTACATACAGATTTATACAGCCACCACTAGGGGGAGCGCACTACATACAAATTTATACAGCCACCACTAGAGGGAGCTCACTGCATACAGATTTATACAGCCACCACTAGGGGGAGCTCACTACATACAGATTTATACAGCCACCACTAGGGGGAGCACACTACATACAGATTTATACAGTCACCACTAGGGGGAGCTCACTACATACAGATTTATACAGCCACCACTAGGGGAGGTCACTACATACAGATTTATACAGCCATCACTAGGGGGAGCTCACTACATACAGATTTATACAGCCACCACTAGGGGGGGAGCTCACTACATACAGATTTATATAGCCACCACTAGAGGGAGCTCACTACATACAGATTTATACAGCCATCACTAGGGGGAGCGCACTACATACAGATTTATACAGCCACCACTAGGGGGGGAGCTCACTACATACAGATTTATAAAGCCACCACTAGGGGGAGCTCACTACATACAGATTTATACAGTCACCACTAGGGGGAGCTCACTACATACAGATTTATAAAGCCACCACTAGAGGAAGCTCACTACATACAGATTTATACAGTCACCACTAGGGGGAGCTCACTACATACAGATTTATAAAGCCACCACTAGAGGAAGCTCACTACATACAGATTTATCCAGCCACCACTAGAGGGAGCTCACTACATACAGATTTATACAGCCACCACTAGGAGGAGCTCACTACATACAAATTTATACAGCCACCACTAGAAGGAGCTCACTGCATACAGATTTATACAGCCACCACTAGGGGGAGCTCACTACATACAGATTTATACAGTCACCACTAGGGGGAGCTCACTACATACAGATTTATAAAGCCACCACTAGAGGAAGCTCACTACATACAGATTTATACAGTCACCACTAGGGGGAGCTCACTACATACAGATTTATAAAGCCACCACTAGAGGAAGCTCACTACATACAGATTTATACAGCCACCACTAGGGGGAGCTCACTACATACAGATTTATACAGCCATCACTAGGGGGAGCTCACTACATACAGATTTATACAGCCACCACTAGAGGGAGCTCACTACATACAGATTTATACAGCCACCACTAGGGGGAGCTCACTACATACATATGTCTACTGTTACCACTAGGAGGAGCTCACTACATACAGGTTTATACAGCCACCACTAGGGGGAGCTCACTACATACAGATTTATACAGCCACCACTAGGAGGAGCTCACTACATACAGATTTATACAGCCACCATTAGGAGGAGCTCACTACATACAGATTTATACAGCCACCATTAGGAGGAGCTCACTACATACAGATTTATACAGCCTCCACTAGAGGGAGCTCACTACATACAGATTTATACAGCCACCATTAGGAGGAGCTCGCTACATACAGATTTATACAGCCACCACTAGGGGGAGCTCAGTGTATACATATTTATACAGCCTCCACTAGAGGGAGCTCACTACATACAGATTTCTACTGTTACCACTAGGAGGAGCTCACTACATAGATTTATTCAGCCACTAGTACAGTTGTTTAGCTACAGTCTTATGCAAAAGTTTGAGCACCATATTTTCAATTATATTTAATGTTTATTTTTAATTGAAGTTTCTGTTCACCATTTACTGAATTTTTAACCCTTAAAGAGGTTGTCTGAGGTGAAAAGGCTTGTCTTTCATTTATTCATCCTTTTTTATTGCTCCAATTATAAAGCATCTTTGCAAATAGTTTAATAAAGAAACATCTTACACTGTTTTGTGTACACAGCTCCATGCTGCTTTATGGGTACAGACTACACTGGGTATTTGTCTTGCTACCTTCTATCACTTGTTCAATTGTCTATAGAAAGAACAGGAGTGAAAGTGGCTGAGCTAAGATGACACATGAAGATACAATGTAACCCACAGTCCTGTGATCCTAAAAGTTGGTGAAGTAAGCTGAGACTTGTAGTTCTACAGTCATCATTTGTCTCAGGTAAGTCATAGGAAAATATGTAACAGCGAATGTGTTTTTTTTAATCTGGTCTCCCAATGGTGCATTGTGTCAGGCAGATTATCATGAAGAAGTCATATCAGCAGAGACAGCTCTGACTATAGCTGTGACTGCAGACTATCTCATCATCGCTCCTCCCGAGCACCACCCTCCGCCCGGGCTCTGCTGCATCACAACCAAGATAGGGAACTTGGAAGAAAAAAAACAGACACAAAAATAAAGTTTAAAAATGTTCAAAACATTTCCTTTGTTCCTGTTCACATTATGTGATGTGATCCCCAATATAAACAGTGCGCATGTATGTATACAGTGTTTATATACAGTGTGTATATGTGTGAGTCTATATGTATGAGCACCTATGTGTATACATATACAGTGCATATACAGTGTGTATGAGTATATATATATGAGCACCTATGTGTATACAGTGCATATGTGTGTATATACAGTGTATATCTGTGTATGAGTATATATGTGTATGTTGTGGTAGAGCACCTCACTTGGCTGGAGACAGAGGTATAACACTGTTTATTTAAGAAAATGCTTGGTTTATTGTAGACAGCATAAGCCAAGCTTGGGAAAGTAAACACGGTCCTCTGGGCAAAACAGTAAAAACAAAGAAACAAAAAGTAATACAGTCCTTTTCCTAGCATTGATCAGCGCACTCACAGCCAGAAATTTCCACGGTTCAGATTTAGCACATACTTTCCAGGAGCGGTCTCTCTACAGGCAAACACTGAACACCTAAAGCTTTGGTAGTCAGCCATTTAAGCTCAGGCCATGTGACTCCTCCATCATGTGATTGATCACATGATCTCGACATCACATAGGTCCTGTCTGGACACTGCAGGTAGAGATATGCGGACATTCTCCATCCCGCTCTATGAATATTCATTAAAACCAGCCCATAATATAGCTTTCAATAAACGATCCCAACACATAGTGTGCTGGAGGAAACTACTCTGGTTTTACATCACTGATGCCATCATGCGCAGTGACAAGTATCTCTCCTCTATCACTTCACCAGTGACTCTGTCACAATGTGTATACAGTGCGTATGTGTGTATATACAGTGTGTATGAGTATATATCTATGAGCACATATGTGTATGTGTATAATGTGCGTATGACTATATATGTATGAGCGCCTATGTGTATACAGTGCGTATGTGTGTATATACCGTGTTTATGTATATATATGTATGAGCACATGTGTGTATATAGAGTGTGTGTATGACTGTGGAGATACAGGGAGGGGTTGGAGGGCGCCCAGGTACGCTAACGGAAGCTGCATGGACCAGGGATCAGCCCACCGAATGCCCGCCCTCCTTTTACCGTGGGCATAACACTACTCAGACAACACAGGGTGAGGGTAAAACAGTGTGGCAATACTTTATTGTACCACAAAACAGGCAGATAACACATAGAACAGTCCCAGAAAAATACCCCAAGATGGTGCACATTACAGTCTCACCCTTCTGCTGACTCACAGGGATAAGAGCAGATGTGACTTCAGAGCTTCCAGGGCCGACTACCTCCATGTGTGGCACACACAGAGAGGAGATAGCGAGAAGCTTAGGAAGATGACAGTCCATTCAGATACAAGGCCAGGTGACCGGAGGGACACAACCTGGCTTCTCTAAATATCTCCATGGAGCCAGGTGACTCATGGGTCCCATTCCTGGCTTTCTCCAAATGTTCCATCCATTTAGATACATCAATTTAACCTACAAAAAGAGTCAACATTTCACACTCTTGACTAACTGAAGAAAAAATAAACACATACATTCAAAACTCAACATATAGATAGCAGTCTATGCCTCATGGCTTACTGAAAATAGACATCTGGTTAATTAAGATAAAATTCTGTGTCCTAACATTGCTCCCCCATCTTAGTAAGCCAGACTTGATAGGATTCCGATCATCCTTCTCCACTTATCAAGGGTAGTCCACAGCATGTCTTTAAGCACAGACACGAATGTAAGAGGTTTCACCTTCATGAGAACAAAATTTTGTATCAACCAGTTTATTCCATGTCGTACTTGTGAATGAGCACCAGAGTCCCCATTCCACCCTGGCGTACAACGGCAAAGTAGACATCTCCAGCTGGTCTCATTTCAGATCCTGCCAACTCCCCGATGGGGAAAGCCCCGAGACGAGGACTATTTAGTTAGCTGGGACAGAGATCTATTTCTCCAATGGGGTCCTTCATATCCTCCCCCTGATCCCCAGTTTGTCCTGGGAAACATCACACATTTCAGATAACCGAACTTGTATCCATTGCATCCAACCCAAGGGTGCTGACCCCCAGCTAGGTCTCTTGGAGGGGTAAATAGTATTCTGGGGGGACAATATTTGGGCTTGGGCTGACCAGGGTGATGGTAGACCAGTGTCCGGAAGTTCCTGGGCCTTCTCCCTGATGTCGATTACCTCTCCCAGGTCACAATCCTTCATGGTAACAGCCATTACATTTTGTGCATTACTCACCACAGGCAGGGAGGTAATCGGCATGTTGAGATTGCTCTGTTCCCTCTCGGCTGACGCAGTGTGAACCGCTCCTTGGCTTGGGATTACGACATTGGCCGAGTGGCACACCAATCCTGCTTCTAGGTTCATCATTGATTCATGAAGATGAACTGATGAGCAAACAAATCACTAATAAAACACAGCAATAATTCACACACGCAATAAGGAAACCTCCCTCTATATATTGTTTATTACCGTATTTTTCGGACTATAAAATGCACTCTTTTGCCCAAAAAATTGTGAGGAAAATGGGGTGTGTGTCTTATAGTTTGAATGCAGGCTTACTGGCAGTGGTGTGGCGGCGGCAGAGGTGCGGGGATGATGAGGCGCGGTGAGCGGTATGGTGTGAGCAGGGTCCCTTCCACAGGTGAGGTGACGTCGCGGCCTGGGATCCAAGGTAAGCAGCAGAGCCGGGGTAATCACCGGTTTCTCTGTGGCAGCGGCCATCTTCCTGAGGCCGCGCATGCGCAGATTGAGTTCTCTGCTTCCGGGGCTTCAGGAAAATGGCAGCGGGAGGCCGCGCATGTGCAGATTGAGATCATGGCGGCCATTTTCCTGAAGCCGAGTTCGCAGATTGAGATCTCGGCTTCGGGAAAATGGCCGCTGCCATCTCCGTCTGCGCACGCGTGGCCTACCATGGCCATTTTCCTGAAGCCCCGGGAAGCAGAGCACTCAATATGGGCAGCACGGTGGTGCAGTGGTTAGCACTGCAGCCTTGCAGCGCTGGGGTCCTGGTTTCTAATCCCACCCAGGACAACATCTGCAAAGAGTTTGTATGTTCTCTCTGTGTTTGCGTGGGTTTCCTCCGGGTACTCAGGTTTCCTCCCACATTCCAAAGACATACTTATAGGGAATCTAGATTGTGAGCCCCATCGGGGACAGTGATAATAAAGCGTGCAAACTGTAAAGCACTGCGGAATATGTTAGCGCTATATAAAAATAAAGATTATTATTATTATTAATCTGTGCAAGCGCGGCCCCAGGAAGATGGCCGCCGCCACCGAGAAACCGATGATTAACCCTTGGATACCGGGTCCTCAAATGAGGAGGTGACCGCACCTCTGCCGCCGCCACAACACTGCCACAACCCCCCCCCCCATGGACACCAGGCCATGGCGTCGCCCACCTAGGCAGGAAGGGACATGCCTCCTGTGACCTTGTTCTGCCACCGCCAGCCCTAAGGTAAGATACCTTAAATTCGGACAATAAGACAGACCCCCATCTTATAAAAAATCTTTTTTTCTGCAATTTTCACCCCAAATTTGGGGTGCGTCTTATGGTTTGGTGCGTCTTATAGTCCGAAAAATACGGTATATAATATTGTCAATTATATGTCTATTCTGTGTCCTTTACATTACATTAATTGTTGGAGGAGGATTCTCTGGCGTGGCAACAAATTTTAACTGCCCGTGCGTCTGAGGATGCACAGGCAGTTACTGAGCCAGCAGGATCTTACCGCTGGGGCCCATTGAGCAGAAGAGAGGGGGCAGCTATGGGCCCTATACGCCAGTAAGGGCAGTAATGCCCTGATGGCGGCCCTGGCTGTATCTGCTGCATCTGCTGTATCCTCTGTATCTTGTGTATCCTCTGTATCTGCTGTATCCCCTGTATCCTCTGTATCTGCGGTATCCTCTGTATCTGCTGTATCCCCTGTATCCTCTGTATCTGCTGTATCCTCTGTATCTGCTGTATCCCCTGTATCCTCTGTATCTGCGGTATCCTCTGTATCTGCTGTATCCCCTGTATCCTCTGTATCTGCTGTATCCTCTGTATCTGCTGTATCCCCTGTATCCTCTGTATCTGCGGTATCCTCTGTATCTGCTGTATCCCCTGTATCCTCTGTATCTGCTGTATCCTCTGTATCTGCTGTATCCCCTGTATCCTCTGTATCTGCTGTATCCTCTGTATCTGCTGTATCCTCTGTATCTGCTGTATCCCCTGTATCCCCTGTATCTGCTGTATCCTCTGTATCCTCTGTATCTGCTGTATCCTCTATATCCTCTGTATCTGCTGTATCCCCTGTATCCTCTGTATCTGCTGTATCCTCTGTATCCCCTGTATCCTCTGTATCTGCTGTATCCCCTGTATCCCCTGTATCCGCTGTATCCTCTGTATCTGCTGTATCCTCTGTATCCCCTGTATCCTCTGTATCTGCTGTATCCTCTATATCCTCTGTATCTGCTGTATCCCCTGTATCCTCTGTATCTGCTGTATCCTCTGTATCCCCTGTATCCGCTGTATCCTCTGTATCTGCTGTATCCTCTGTATCTGCTGTATCCCCTGTATCCTCTGTATCTGCGGTATCCTCTGTATCTGCTGTATCCCCTGTATCCTCTGTATCTGCTGTATCCTCTGTATCTGCTGTATCCTCTGTATCTGCTGTATCCTCTGTATCTGCTGTATCCCCTGTATCCCCTGTATCTGCTGTATCCTCTGTATCCTCTGTATCTGCTGTATCCTCTATATCCTCTGTATCTGCTGTATCCTCTGTATCCCCTGTATCCTCTGTATCTGCTGTATCCCCTGTATCCTCTGTATCCCCTGTATCCTCTGTATCTGCTGTATCCTCTATATCCTCTGTATCTGCTGTATCCCCTGTATCCTCTGTATCTGCTGTATCCTCTGTATCCTCTGTATCTGCTGTATCCTCTGTATCCTCTGTATCTGCTGTATCCTCTATATCCTCTGTATCTGCTGTATCCTCTGTATCCCCTGTATCCTCTGTATCTGCTGTATCCTCTATATCCTCTGTATCTGCTGTATCCCCTGTATCCTCTGTATCTGCTGTATCCTCTATATCCTCTGTATCTGCTGTATCCTCTGTATCCTCTGTATCTGCTGTATCCTCTATATCCTCTGTATCTGCTGTATCCTCTGTATCCCCTGTATCCTCTGTATCTGCTGTATCCCCTGTATCCCCTGTATCCGCTGTATCCTCTGTATCTGCTGTATCCTCTGTATCCCCTGTATCCTCTGTATCTGCTGTATCCTCTATATCCTCTGTATCTGCTGTATCCCCTGTATCCCCTGTATCTGCTGTATCCTCTGTATCCTCTGTATCTGCTGTATCCTCTATATCCTCTGTATCTGCTGTATCCCCTGTATCCTCTGTATCTGCTGTATCCTCTGTATCCCCTGTATCCTCTGTATCTGCTGTATCCCCTGTATCCCCTGTATCCGCTGTATCCTCTGTATCTGCTGTATCCTCTGTATCCCCTGTATCCTCTGTATCTGCTGTATCCTCTATATCCTCTGTATCTGCTGTATCCCCTGTATCCTCTGTATCTGCTGTATCCTCTGTATCCCCTGTATCCGCTGTATCCTCTGTATCTGCTGTATCCTCTGTATCTGCTGTATCCCCTGTATCCTCTGTATCTGCGGTATCCTCTGTATCTGCTGTATCCCCTGTATCCTCTGTATCTGCTGTATCCTCTGTATCTGCTGTATCCTCTGTATCTGCTGTATCCTCTGTATCTGCTGTATCCCCTGTATCCCCTGTATCTGCTGTATCCTCTGTATCCTCTGTATCTGCTGTATCCTCTATATCCTCTGTATCTGCTGTATCCTCTGTATCCCCTGTATCCTCTGTATCTGCTGTATCCCCTGTATCCCCTGTATCCGCTGTATCCTCTGTATCTGCTGTATCCTCTGTATCCCCTGTATCCTCTGTATCTGCTGTATCCTCTATATCCTCTGTATCTGCTGTATCCCCTGTATCCTCTGTATCTGCTGTATCCTCTGTATCCCCTGTATCCTCTGTATCTGCTGTATCCCCTGTATCCCCTGTATCCGCTGTATCCTCTGTATCTGCTGTATCCTCTGTATCCCCTGTATCCTCTGTATCTGCTGTATCCCCTGTATCCACTGTATCCTCTGTATCTGCTGTATCCTCTGTATCTGCTGTATCCTCTGTATCCTCTGTATCTGCTGTATCCTCTGTATCTGCTGTATCTCATGTATCCCCTGTATCTGCTGTATCCACTGTATCCTCTGTATCCTCTGTATCCTCTGTATCCGCTGTATCCTCTGTATCCCCTGTATCCTCTGTATCCTCTGTATCTGCTGTATCCTCTGTATCCTCTGTATCTGCTGTATCCTCTGTATCCCCTGTATCCTCTGTATCTGCTGTATCCTCTATATCCTCTGTATCTGCTGTATCCCCTGTATCCTCTGTATCTGCTGTATCCTCTATATCCTCTGTATCTGCTGTATCCTCTGTATCCTCTGTATCTGCTGTATCCTCTATATCCTCTGTATCTGCTGTATCCTCTGTATCCCCTGTATCCTCTGTATCTGCTGTATCCCCTGTATCCCCTGTATCCGCTGTATCCTCTGTATCTGCTGTATCCTCTGTATCCCCTGTATCCTCTGTATCTGCTGTATCCTCTATATCCTCTGTATCTGCTGTATCCCCTGTATCCCCTGTATCTGCTGTATCCTCTGTATCCTCTGTATCTGCTGTATCCTCTATATCCTCTGTATCTGCTGTATCCCCTGTATCCTCTGTATCTGCTGTATCCTCTATATCCTCTGTATCTGCTGTATCCCCTGTATCCTCTGTATCTGCTGTATCCCCTGTATCCCCTGTATCCGCTGTATCCTCTGTATCTGCTGTATCCTCTGTATCCCCTGTATCCTCTGTATCTGCTGTATCCTCTATATCCTCTGTATCTGCTGTATCCCCTGTATCCTCTGTATCTGCTGTATCCTCTGTATCCCCTGTATCCTCTGTATCTGCTGTATCCCCTGTATCCTCTGTATCTGCGGTATCCTCTGTATCTGCTGTATCCCCTGTATCCTCTGTATCTGCTGTATCCTCTGTATCTGCTGTATCCTCTGTATCTGCTGTATCCTCTGTATCTGCTGTATCCCCTGTATCCCCTGTATCTGCTGTATCCTCTGTATCCTCTGTATCTGCTGTATCCTCTATATCCTCTGTATCTGCTGTATCCTCTGTATCCCCTGTATCCTCTGTATCTGCTGTATCCCCTGTATCCCCTGTATCCGCTGTATCCTCTGTATCTGCTGTATCCTCTGTATCCCCTGTATCCTCTGTATCTGCTGTATCCTCTATATCCTCTGTATCTGCTGTATCCCCTGTATCCTCTGTATCTGCTGTATCCTCTGTATCTGCTGTATCCGCTGTATCCCCTGTATCCTCTGTATCTGCTGTATCCTCTGTATCTGCTGTATCCTCTGTATCCCCTGTATCCTCTGTATCTGCTGTATCCTCTATATCCTCTGTATCTGCTGTATCCCCTGTATCCTCTGTATCTGCTGTATCCCCTGTATCCCCTGTATCCGCTGTATCCTCTGTATCTGCTGTATCCTCTGTATCCCCTGTATCCTCTGTATCTGCTGTATCCCCTGTATCCACTGTATCCTCTGTATCTGCTGTATCCTCTGTATCTGCTGTATCCTCTGTATCCTCTGTATCTGCTGTATCCTCTGTATCTGCTGTATCTCATGTATCCCCTGTATCTGCTGTATCCACTGTATCCTCTGTATCCTCTGTATCCTCTGTATCTGCTGTATCCCCTGTATCCTCTGTATCTGCTGTATCCCCTGTATCCACTGTATCCTCTGTATCTGCTGTATCCTCTGTATCTGCTGTATCCTCTGTATCCTCTGTATCTGCTGTATCCTCTGTATCTGCTGTATCTCATGTATCCCCTGTATCTGCTGTATCCACTGTATCCTCTGTATCCTCTGTATCCTCTGTATCTGCTGTATCCCCTGTATCCTCTGTATCTGCTGTATCCCCTGTATCCACTGTATCCTCTGTATCCTCTGTATCCTCTGTATCCGCTGTATCCTCTGTATCCCCTGTATCCGCTGTATCCTCTGTATCTGCTGTATCTCATGTATCCCCTGTATCTGCTGTATCCACTGTATCCCCTGTATCCTCTGTATCCGCTGTATCCTCTGTATCCCCTGTATCATATGTATCCGCTGTATCCTCTGTATCCCCTGTATCCTCTGTATCCCCTGTATCCTCTGTATCCTCTGTATCTGCTGTATCCTCTGTATCCCCTGTATCATATGTATCCGCTGTATCCTCTGTATCCCCTGTATCCTCTGTATCCCCTGTATCCTCTGTATCCTCTGTATCTGCTGTATCCCCTGTATCCCCTGTATCCTCTGTATCTGCTGTATCTCATGTATCCCCTGTATCTGCTGTATCCACTGTATCCCCTGTATCCTCTGTATCCGCTGTATCCTCTGTATCCCCTGTATCATATGTATCCGCTGTATCCTCTGTATCCCCTGTATCCTCTGTATCCCCTGTATCCTCTGTATCCTCTGTATCTGCTGTATCCTCTGTATCCCCTGTATCCTCTGTATCTGCTGTATCCCCTGTATCCTCTGTATCTGCGGTATCCTCTGTATCTGCTGTATCTCATGTATCCCCTGTATCTGCTGTATCTGCTGTATCCCCTGTATCCTCTGTATCCCCTGTATCCTCTGTATCCTCTGTATCTTCTGTATCCTCAGTATCTGCGGTATCCTCTGTATCCTCTGTATCCCCTGTATCCTCTGTATCCTCTGTATCTGCTGTATCCTCTGTATCTGCTGTATCCTCTGTATCCCCTGTATCCTCTGTATCTGCTGTATCCCCTGTATCCCCTGTATCCCCTGTATCCTCTGTATCCTCTGTATCTTCTGTATCCTCAGTATCTGCGGTATCCTCTGTATCCTCTGTATCCCCTGTATCCCCTGTATCCTCTGTATCTGCTGTATCCCCTGTATCCTCTGCATCTGCGGTATCCTCTGTATCTGCTGTATCTCATGTATCCCCTGTATCTGCTGTATCCGCTGTATTCTCTGTATCTGCAGTATCCTCTGTATCTGCTGTATCCCCTGTATCCTCTGTATCTGCTGTATCTCATGTATCCTCTGTATCCGCTGTATCCTCTGTATCCTCTGTATCCGCTGTATCCTCTGTATCTGCTGTATCCTCTGTATCCCCTGTATCTGCTGTATCCACTGTATCCCCTGTATCCTCTGTATCCTCTGTATCCCCTGTATCATCTGTATCCGCTGTATCCTCTGTATCTGCAGTATCCTCTGTATCCCCTGTATCCTCTGTATTCTCTGTATCCGCTGTATCCTCTGTATCTGCTGTATCCTCTGTATCCCCTGTATCCTCTGTATCCCCTATATCCTCTGTATCTGCTGTATCCTTTGTATCCTCTGTATCTGCTGTATCCCCTGTATCCTCTGAATCCCCTGTATCCTCTGTATCTGCTGTATCCCCTGTATCCTCTGTATCCCCTGTATCCTCTGTATCTGCTGTATCCTCTGTATCTACTGTATCCCCTGTATCCTCTGTATCTGCTGTATCCTCTGTATCCCCTGTATCCTCTGTATCTGCTGTATCCCCTGTATCCTCTGTATCCCCTGTATCCTCTGTATCCGTTGTATCCCCTTTATCCTCTGTATCCCCTGTATCCTCTGTATCCCCTGTATCCCCTGTATCCTCTGTATCCGCTGTATCCTCTGTATCTGCTGTATCCTCTGTATCCTCTGTATCTGCTGTATCCTCTGTATCCTCTGTATCTGCTGTATCCCCTGTATCTGCTGTATCCGCTGTATCCTCTGTATCTGCTGTATCCCCTGTATCCTCTGTATCTGCTGTATCTCATGTATCCCCCCTGTATCTGCTGTATCCGCTCTATCCCCTGTATCCTCTGTATCCCCTGTATCCTCTGTATTTGCTGTATCCCCTGTATCCTCTGTATCCTCTGTATCTGCTGTATCCTCTGTATCTGCTGTATCCTCTGCATCTGCGGTATCCTCTGTATCTGCTGTATCTCATGTATCCCCTGTATCTGCTGTATCCGCTGTATCCCCTGTATCCTCTGTATCCTCTGTATCTGCTGTATCCCCTGTATCTGCTGTGTCCACTGTATCCCCTGTATCCTCTGTATCTGCTGTATCCTCTGTATCTGCTGTATCCCCTGTATCTGCTGTATCCACTGTATCCCCTGTATCCTCTGTATCCCCTGTATCCTCTGTATCCCCTGTATCCGCTGTATCCTCTGTATCCTCTGTATCCTCTCTATCTGCTGTATCCTCTGTATCCGCTGTATCCTCTGTATCTGCTGTATCCTCTGTATCTGCGGTATCCCCTGTATCCTCTGTATCTGCTGTTGTCACGATATGGTATGAAATATCATAAGTAGGTCTCTTGCTAGCCTGAGTGGGCTAAGCCCCCTTCTTGGAGTAACAGTTGTAGCTGCAAATTCCTGGCTTTCCTTCTCAGAGAGTGTGGGGGTTAGAAGTTTTATGGCCGAAAGGAATTTACGACTGGCATTTCCTGTGTAAGCTCTTGTCCAGCTAGAACAGGAAAAATGGCTCCAAAAATCCATGAAAGATTCTTTGTTTAGTTTTTGTTAGATATTAGGCAAACGATTTAAGCTAGAAATACGAAAATATATATTCGTAGTCCCACTCGGTGTAGCTACACATCTCATGACACTCGGGTTTCTAACTCCATCTGGTAAAGAAGTAGGGTTTTCTCTGTAAATATGTATCCCAGATAGGACATATTTGATCTCATTAGAATGCTCACGTTAATCCGAGATGAATTATGGGTTTGGTATGACTCTGTCATGTTTTGTAGTGAAGTTATAGAAATTAGAGAGAATAGTTTAAAGTTTAGGCAGAATGTAGAGAGAGGAGGGTCTGGATAAGCCAGCCTTTCTGTGATGTCACAGCCTTAATGTTTTAAGTGTCTGGCAGGCTCTGAGGAGTCACTTTTTGCTGATTTCTCCTTCTGGACTGCTTTGTCCTATTGTCCTGGAAGAGCTGGTACATCCCATGGACTGGGATGTATGGAAACTGCACTAGCCTGGATGCCTGCAATGCTTTTAATATGTGAGTGTTATCTTTTCTCATTTATTCCCTTTATGTTATAATTACCCTTGTACATATTTGCAATTGTCTCATGTATAACATCTTTATAAACTATTTTTTAATAACGCACTGCCTAGTTATTTTGAATGGGATATACTATTATATATTAGTTCGTTCTCCTGTTCTAAACCGTACCCTAAGTCTCTTGAAGGGAAAATACGCTACTGTTACTGTTGTGTTGGGTTAGCTTCGGACCCGTTTAATCGAAGCTGGTGGCAGCGAAAGTGTGCTGACGGTTGGATTATGCTGAAGCAACTGCGGGTTTGATAATTATTGTTCCTGCCTGTGTGGGAGTAGTTATCGCGTCGCTGCAGCGTGCCCAATAGCCAGTACATAGCAGGCAGCCTTTCTGGCGACTAATTACCCAGGGTGCAGTACCTAATCTGACCTGAGAGTAAGGGGGGCGCCAGAGAGCTGCAAGTGTTAAGTGGAACTGTAAGCGGGATATACATAAATCCCTGCAGTTCGTGGTATATAGAAAAGCAGTGGGATACCTAGAATAAGCCCCTGCTGTAAACTAAGAGGTCAATAGCCTTGTGTGTGGTTTTTCATCACATTGTAGCAGTGGAGGGATAACTAAGATAAGCCCCCCTGCACATGTGATAGCCGTCTGTTGGCCTAAAGTCACCCTGATCCGTGACGTAGGGGTGACGGTCACGGTGTGAATCCTGACCCAGTGGTGACAGCGGTCAGGGGAATCGTGACAATTGGTGGCAAGGCGGTGGGATATCTTAGAGCATTAGTGATTTGGTTTGAGTAATCATTCCTCTCACTAAAAACTTGCAGAAAGTTCTTGCGAGGACTCTGCGCAAATAAGTTTGGAGAACGAACTCAGTGCTTTTTAGTTGTGAGACAATTGCGTACTGGTAATTATCCCTCCCTTTCTCTTCGTTTTTCTATCCTATCTTTTATTTGGCAACCATGGTTGTGCTGGGAGAAACCTTCTATGAGCAGCAGACCAGAGACACCCTTGTCGCCTTATGCAAGTCACAGCACATTGACTCTGCAAGCAAAAACAAAGCCCAACTGGTCGCAGATCTGGTGCAATGGGAAGCCGCTCGAGACCAATCTCAGAGCTCAGAGGCCGCAGAAGCCAGCACAAGCGAACATGGTGCTGCAGCAGAGGTCCAACCACTGAATGCTGGCCCTGTTAGCAATCCGGGCGAATTGGACTCCCACCTGCAGGCGGCCTTGAAAGAATTCCCCATTGACGACCATGAGGGACGTCGGCAGCTGATTCAGCAATACCGGCAGGAGGCCCAGGCCCAGCAAGTCGAGAGAGAGGCCCGAGCTGAGAGAGAGGCCCGAGCTGAGAGAGAGGCACAGGCCCAGCGAGCCGAGCGGCAAGCTGAGCGGGAGTACCAGCTGCAGTTAGCCCGACTGCAAATGCAGGGGTTGTCTCAGACCAACCGTGAGCCTAGCAGCGCTCAGACACCGAAGCCCCGGCCTGATCACTTTCCTGTTATGGAGAAGGACGGAGATTTGGACACTTTTCTGCGGGCCTTTGAGAAAGCCTGCAGGCAGTACCAGCTGCCTACAGATGAATGGGCACGATACCTGACACCAGGGCTGAGAGGTAAAGCTCTGGAGGCATTTGCTGCCCTCCCTCAAGAACAAGATGGTGACTATGAGGCCATCAAAAAGGCTCTGATAGCCAAGTACCAGCTTACACCCGAGGTGTACCGTAGAAAGTTCCGGACCCTCCAACGTGGCCCACACGACAGTTACAGTGATGTGGTGCATGGACTGGGGACCCACTTTGACCAGTGGACCCAAGGACTGTCAGTGACCACCTTTGCGCAGCTGCGAGCCCTGATGATCAAAGACCAGTTCTTTCATCTTTGCCCAGCTGAGGTGCGACAGTTCGTGATGGACAGAGAACCCAAAGACGTGACGAAAGCAGCGCAGATTGCCGATGCCTATGAGGCCAACCGTAGATCGGAAGTGCGGAAGCCAGTCACCACCAGCTGGAGAGGGGGTAAGCCTGCAACCAACGCCAGTACCCCTGCCAGCCAGCACACCCGAGGTCCTGGCCCCGTGGCCAACAGCACCAGACCGACCACCGAACCTCGCACGTGTTACACCTGCCGTCAGACTGGTCATATCAGTACCTACTGCCCAGCCAAGCAGAAGAACACCCAAGCCAAGGCTCCAGGGCCTAATGCAGCAGTTCTTTTGGTGGGTGGTGTGGTTGGGAGGGTGTGTGACAACGTACAGCCCGTCACTGTGGGGGGCCATGTTGCTACAGGCCTCAAGGACACCGGGGCTGAACGAACCCTCATCCGACCCGAACTGGCGACCCCTGAAGAAATCATTCCGGGGAAAACCCTAACTGTCACTGGGATTGGGGGCATCAGCTGTCCCTTACCGATGGCCCGGGTTTTTATTGATTGGGGTGCTGGGAGCGGGGTGAAGGAAGTGGGGCTGTCGGATAATTTGCCCACTGATGTTTTGTTGGGACTGATTTGGGGAGGATGTATGCATACTACGTTCCTGACACCCCTCCCCAATCTACTAATGAGGGTAAAGTTAACCCTGATGATGATGATGATGGGAAATCGCATGTGTTACCTGACCATGCTTTATCTTGTGTTGATGCATCTACTAATGATTTTTTCCCTAGGATTGATGGTGAAAATGTTGTACCTGTGCCAGCTGAACCTGATAATGATTTTTCTGTGAAGGTTAATGTGTCCATAGGTACAGGCGTGCCCAGCCACGTCGCTCTGCGGAGTGAGACGGCTGAGGAACCCCTAACAGGGGCAAGTGTCGGTGCTACAGGAAATGGGGAGATGCATGGGAACCGTGAGGAAGGTGACGCCATGAAAGTGACCAGTGCCACCGAGGAAGGTAACTGGCCCATAAGTAGCCCAGCCCCTGGAGTGTTGGGGGTGGATGGGGAGGTAGAGCCCATAGCAGCGCCGGCTGATGGGCCTGTAGAAATCCCCGGGGAGACAGCCTACGTAGCTGCTGTCACCCGCAGTCAGAGTGCCCGGAACGCAGATAACTGTCTGCCTTCCGGACCCTCCTCAGTCCCCACTGTGACTGAACCAGAGGTGGACCCAGAGCAGGTCCAAGAGGGTTCCCGTGGGGAAGGGACCCTGACGTCGCTTTTGGCTTCCCCTAGCCAGGAGTTTCAGGCCGCTCTGCACACAGATGCGAGCCTAGAGAGTTTGAGACAACTCGCCGAGACGCCCACCTCCGTGACTGATAAGGAGAGGGTGTTCTGGGAACGAGGAAGGTTATACCGGGAGACAGTACCCGGAGAATCACAAAAGGAGTGGTTGAGGGAAAGACAGCTGGTCGTCCCGCAGCAATTCCGGGGTGAGTTGTTGCGGATTGCCCATGAGATCCCGCTAGCTGGACACTTGGGGATCAGCAAAACTAAGGCCCGGCTGTCTCAACACTTCTATTGGCCTAAGATGGGGACAGATGTGTCAAACAGATGTGTCAAAACCAGGGATTCAAGCTTCAGGAGGCTAATTTGCATATTCCAGGTGCCTTCTGGGAGAAGTGAAGTCTCCCTAAGCTAGAAGATCGTTGGGTACAGCCGGGACCAGCTGCTTCGAAAGCATCACCAAACCAGGGATTCAAGCTTCAGGAGGCTAATTTGCATATTCCAGGTGCCTTCTGGGAGAAGCGAAGTCTCCCTAAGCTAGAAGATCGTTGGGTACAGCCGGGACCAGCTGCTTCGAAAGCATCACCAAACCAGGGATTCAAGCTTCAGGAGGCTAATTTGCATATTCCAGGTGCCTTCTGGGAGAAGCGAAGTCTCCCTAAGCTAGAAGATCGTTGGGTACAGCCGGGACCAGCTGCTTCGAAAGCATCACCAAACCAGGGATTCAAGCTTCAGGAGGCTAATTTGCATATTCCAGGTGCCTTCTGGGAGAAGCGAAGTCTCCCTAAGCTAGAAGATCGTTGGGTACAGCCGGGACCAGCTGCTTCGAAAGCATCACCAAACCAGGGATTCAAGCTTCAGGAGGCTAATTTGCATATTCCAGGTGCCTTCTGGGAGAAGTGAAGTCTCCCTAAGCTAGAAGATCGTTGGGTACAGCCGGGACCAGCTGCTTCGAAAGCATCACCAAACCAGGGATTCAAGCTTCAGGAGGCTAATTTGCATATTCCAGGTGCCTTCTGGGAGAAGCGAAGTCTCCCTAAGCTAGAAGATCGTTGGGTACAGCCGGGACCAGCTGCTTCGAAAGCATCACCAAACCAGGGATTCAAGCTTCAGGAGGCTAATTTGCATATTCCAGGTGCCTTCTGGGAGAAGCGAAGTCTCCCTAAGCTAGAAGATCGTTGGGTACAGCCGGGACCAGCTGCTTCGAAAGCATCACCAAACCAGGGATTCAAGCTTCAGGAGGCTAATTTGCATATTCCAGGTGCCTTCTGGGAGAAGCGAAGTCTCCCTAAGCTAGAAGATCGTTGGGTACAGCCGGGACCAGCTGCTTCGAAAGCATCACCAAACCAGGGATTCAAGCTTCAGGAGGCTAATTTGCATATTCCAGGTGCCTTCTGGGAGAAGCGAAGTCTCCCTAAGCTAGAAGATCGTTGGGTACAGCCGGGACCAGCTGCTTCGAAAGCATCACCAAACCAGGGATTCAAGCTTCAGGAGGCTAATTTGCATATTCCAGGTGCCTTCTGGGAGAAGCGAAGTCTCCCTAAGCTAGAAGATCGTTGGGTACAGCCGGGACCAGCTGCTTCGAAAGCATCACCAAACCAGGGATTCAAGCTTCAGGAGGCTAATTTGCATATTCCAGGTGCCTTCTGGGAGAAGTGAAGTCTCCCTAAGCTAGAAGATCGTTGGGTACAGCCGGGACCAGCTGCTTCGAAAGCATCACCAAACCAGGGATTCAAGCTTCAGGAGGCTAATTTGCATATTCCAGGTGCCTTCTGGGAGAAGCGAAGTCTCCCTAAGCTAGAAGATCGTTGGGTACAGCCGGGACCAGCTGCTTCGAAAGCATCACCAAACCAGGGATTCAAGCTTCAGGAGGCTAATTTGCATATTCCAGGTGCCTTCTGGGAGAAGCGAAGTCTCCCTAAGCTAGAAGATCGTTGGGTACAGCCGGGACCAGCTGCTTCGAAAGCATCACCAAACCAGGGATTCAAGCTTCAGGAGGCTAATTTGCATATTCCAGGTGCCTTCTGGGAGAAGCGAAGTCTCCCTAAGCTAGAAGATCGTTGGGTACAGCCGGGACCAGCTGCTTCGAAAGCATCACCAAACCAGGGATTCAAGCTTCAGGAGGCTAATTTGCATATTCCAGGTGCCTTCTGGGAGAAGTGATGTCTCCCTAAGCTAGAAGATCGTTGGGTACAGCCGGGACCAGCTGCTTCGAAAGCATCACCAAACCAGGGATTCAAGCTTCAGGAGGCTAATTTGCATATTCCAGGTGCCTTCTGGGAGAAGCGAAGTCTCCCTAAGCTAGAAGATCGTTGGGTACAGCCGGGACCAGCTGCTTCGAAAGCATCACCAAACCAGGGATTCAAGCTTCAGGAGGCTAATTTGCATATTCCAGGTGCCTTCTGGGAGAAGCGAAGTCTCCCTAAGCTAGAAGATCGTTGGGTACAGCCGGGACCAGCTGCTTCGAAAGCATCACCAAACCAGGGATTCAAGCTTCAGGAGGCTAATTTGCATATTCCAGGTGCCTTCTGGGAGAAGCGAAGTCTCCCTAAGCTAGAAGATCGTTGGGTACAGCCGGGACCAGCTGCTTCGAAAGCATCACCAAACCAGGGATTCAAGCTTCAGGAGGCTAATTTGCATATTCCAGGTGCCTTCTGGGAGAAGCGAAGTCTCCCTAAGCTAGAAGATCGTTGGGTACAGCCGGGACCAGCTGCTTCGAAAGCATCACCAAACCGCGCGCCGTAAGAATTTTTGCCTGTAGGACATTATTGCAAGAGAGCTTGGCTGAGTAGATTACACAAGAAGGAAAACACACAGCAAGTCAGCAGGATCTAGGAGTAACATGGCAGATGTGACAACCTACATGGTGAGCTGCAGCATGTGCTACATGTTCACAGATCGACCAGAAGAAGAATCCAATTTCACCTGTCAGAAGTGTAGACTAGTGGCCCTTTTAGAAGAAAAGGTGCGGGGTCTGGAAGAAAGAATAGCAACTTTGAAACTCATCAAAGAGAATGAAGACTTTCTAGACAGAACAGAAGCATCTCTACTGGTCACAGAAGGTGCAAAAAGTGTCAGAGAACCTCCAAAAGCAGATGAGTGGAAGCATGTGACCAAAAGAAGCAAGAAGACCATGGAGAAATCACCAACCACACAACTGAAGAACCGATATCAAATCTTTGTAGAGGATGAAGATGGCACACCCAAGAATGAAGCAATACCAGCAAGCAAAAAAGAAAAGGGCACACAGCAACAAGTGACAGCAAAAAGTACAGCCAAGAAGCAACGAAGAGTGGTGGTGGTGGGAGACTCACTACTGAGAGGCACAGAAGCAGCCATCTGCAGACCGGACATAACTGCAAGAGAAGTATGCTGCCTTCCAGGTGCGATGATCAAGGATGTGACCGATAGGATACCAAAGCTCTTCAGCTCCAAGGACGTCCACCCATTTCTTCTGATACATGTTGGCACCAATGACACGGCAAGGAAGGACCTACCGACAATCTGCAAGGACTTTGAAGAGTTGGGGAAGAAAGTAAAGGAACTGGATGCACAGGTAGTTTTTTCTTCTATCCTTCCAGTAGACGGGCATGGCACCAGGAGATGGAACAGGATCCTTGATGCAAACAACTGGCTAAGACGATGGTGCAGACAACAAGGATTCGGATTCCTGGACCACGGTGTGAATTACTTGTACGATGGACTCCTCGCCAGAGACGGACTACACCTCAACAAACCTGGGAAACACACATTCGCCAGAAGACTCGCTACACTCATCAGGAGGGCGTTAAACTAGAAGAAGAGGGGACGGGAAGAAAAACATTAGACTCGAACAAAGACGACCCAGGAAAACATACTCAGAAGGGAGGTAAGAACATTTCTAAAACAATCCACAGTGAGGAGATTGGAACAAAACAAAATCCTCTGAACTGCATGCTCGCAAACGCCAGAAGCCTGACAAACAAGATGGAAGAACTAGAAGCAGAAATATCTACAGGTAACTTTGACATAGTGGGAATAACCGAGACATGGTTAGATGAAAGCTATGACTGGGCAGTTAACTTACAGGGTTACAGTCTGTTTAGAAAGGATCGTAAAAATCGGAGAGGAGGAGGGGTTTGTCTCTATGTAAAGTCTTGTCTAAAGTCCACTTTAAGGGAGGATATTAGCGAAGGGAATGAGGATGTCGAGTCCATATGGGTTGAAATTCATGGAGGGAAAAATGGTAACAAAATTCTCATTGGGGTCTGTTACAAACCCCCAAATATAACAGAAACCATGGAAAGTCTACTTCTAAAGCAGATAGATGAAGCTGCAACCCATAATGAGGTCCTGGTTATGGGGGACTTTAACTACCCGGATATTAACTGGGAAACAGAAACCTGTGAAACCCATAAAGGCAACAGGTTTCTGCTAATAACCAAGAAAAATTATCTTTCACAATTGGTGCAGAATCCAACCAGAGGAGCAGCACTTTTAGACCTAATACTATCTAATAGACCTGACAGAATAACAAATCTGCAGGTGGTTGGGCATTTAGGAAATAGCGACCACAATATTGTGCAGTTTCACCTGTCTTTCACTAGGGGGACTTGTCAGGGAGTCACAAAAACATTGAACTTTAGGAAGGCAAAGTTTGAACAGCTTAGAGATGCCCTTAATCTGGTAGACTGGGACAATATCCTCAGAAATGAGAATACAGATAATAAATGGGAAATGTTTAAGAACATCCTAAATAGGCAGTGTAAGCGGTTTATACCTTGTGGGAATAAAAGGACTAGAAATAGGAAAAACCCAATGTGGCTAAACAAAGAAGTAAGACAGGCAATTAATAGTAAAAAGAAAGCATTTGCACTACTAAAGCAGGATGGCACCATTGAAGCTCTAAAAAACTATAGGGAGAAAAATACTTTATCTAAAAAACTAATTAAAGCTGCCAAAAAGGAAACAGAGAAGCACATTGCTAAGGAGAGTAAAACTAATCCCAAACTGTTCTTCAACTATATCAATAGTAAAAGAATAAAAACTGAAAATGTAGGCCCCTTAAAAAATAGTGAGGAAAGAATGGTTGTAGATGACGAGGAAAAAGCTAACATATTAAACACCTTCTTCTCCACGGTATTCACGGTGGAAAATGAAATGCTAGGTGAAATCCCAAGAAACAATGAAAACCCTATATTAAGGGTCACCAATCTAACCCAAGAAGAGGTGCGGAACCGGCTAAATAAGATTAAAATAGATAAATCTCCGGGTCCGGATGGCATACACCCACGAGTACTAAGAGAACTAAGTAATGTAATAGATAAACCATTATTTCTTATTTTTAGGGACTCTATAGCGACAGGGTCTGTTCCGCAGGACTGGCGCATAGCAAATGTGGTGCCAATATTCAAAAAGGGCTCTAAAAGTGAACCTGGAAATTATAGGCCAGTAAGTCTAACCTCTATTGTTGGTAAAATATTTGAAGGGTTTCTGAGGGATGTTATTCTGGATTATCTCAATGAGAATAACTGTTTAACTCCATATCAGCATGGGTTTATGAGAAATCGCTCCTGTCAAACCAATCTAATCAGTTTTTATGAAGAGGTAAGCTATAGACTGGACCACGGTGAGTCATTGGACGTGGTATATCTCGATTTTTCCAAAGCGTTTGATACCGTGCCGCACAAGAGGTTGGTACACAAAATGAGAATGCTTGGTCTGGGGGAAAATGTGTGTAAATGGGTTAGTAACTGGCTTAGTGATAGAAAGCAGAGGGTGGTTATAAATGGTATAGTCTCTAACTGGGTCGCTGTGACCAGTGGGGTACCGCAGGGGTCGGTATTGGGACCTGTTCTCTTCAACATATTCATTAATGATCTGGTAGAAGGTTTACACAGTAAAATATCGATATTTGCAGATTATACAAAACTATGTAAAGCAGTTAATACAAGAGAAGATAGTATTCTGCTACAGATGGATCTGGATAAGTTGGAAACTTGGGCTGAAAGGTGGCAGATGAGGTTTAACAATGATAAATGTAAGGTTATACACATGGGAAGAGGGAATCAATATCACCATTACACACTGAACGGGAAACCACTGGGTAAATCTGACAGGGAGAAGGACTTGGGGATCCTAGTTAATGATAAACTTACCTGGAGCAGCCAGTGCCAGGCAGCAGCTGCCAAGGCAAACAGGATCATGGGGTGCATTAAAAGAGGTCTGGATACACATGATGAGAGCATTATACTGCCTCTGTACAAATCCCTAGTTAGACCGCACATGGAGTACTGTGTCCAGTTTTGGGCACCGGTGCTCAGGAAGGATATAATGGAACTAGAGAGAGTACAAAGGAGGGCAACAAAATTAATAAAGGGGATGGGAGAACTACAATACCCAGATAGATTAGCGAAATTAGGATTATTTAGTCTAGAAAAAAGACGACTGAGGGGCGATCTAATAACCATGTATAAGTATATAAGGGGACAATACAAATATCTCGCTGAGGATCTGTTTATACCAAGGAAGGTGACGGGCACAAGGGGGCATTCTTTGCGTCTGGAGGAGAGAAGGTTTTTCCACCAACATAGAAGAGGATTCTTTACTGTTAGGGCAGTGAGAATCTGGAATTGCTTGCCTGAGGAGGTGGTGATGGCGAACTCAGTCGAGGGGTTCAAGAGAGGCCTGGATGTCTTCCTGGAGCAGAACAATATTGTATCATACAATTATTAGGTTCTGTAGAAGGACGTAGATCTGGGTATTTATTATAATGGAATATAGGCTGAACTGGATGGACAAATGTCTTTTTTCGGCCTTACTAACTATGTTACTATGTTACTATGTTACTATGTTAAACTACTGCCGCTCCTGTGTCACCTGTCAAAGAGTGGGGAAGGCAGGGCCTGCTCTTAAGGCTCCCCTGATCCCTTTGCCAGTGATAGAAGAGCCTTTCCAGAGGATCGCGGTGGACATTGTGGGCCCGCTGGCCGTCCCCAGCAGCTCTGGAAAGCAATACATCCTTACTGTGGTAGACTATGCTACCCGGTACCCAGAGGCAGTAGCTCTGTCGTCAACTAGGGCAGATAAGGTGGCGGATGCCCTGTTGGCCATCTTTTCACGTGTAGGATTTCCCAGGGAAATGCTTACTGATCAAGGGACCCAATTTATGTCTCGCCTAATGGAGGCTCTCTGTAAGAAAATGCAGGTGAAGCACCTGGTATCGAGTGCGTACCACCCACAGACCAATGGCTTGTGTGAACGCTTCAATGGTACCCTCAAACAGATGCTACGCATGCTGGTTGAGACTCAAGGGCGCGACTGGGAGCGGTACCTCCCACACCTGCTGTTCGCTTACCGAGAGGTTCCGCAGGCCTCGACGGGGTTCTCCCCCTTCGAGCTCCTGTACGGCAGGCGAGTCCGGGGACCCCTTGGGTTGGTAAGAGAATCCTGGGAAGAGGAGCCGAACCCTTCTGAAGTGTCCATAGTGGAGTATGTCATGCGCTTCCGTGACAAGATGCAGACCTTGACGCAGTTGGTGCATGACAACATGACGCAGGCTCAGGCTGATCAGAAGCACTGGTACGACCAGAACGCCCGGGAGCGGACCTACCACGTGGGTCAAAAGGTGTGGGTGCTGGTCCCCGTACCAACGGATAAGCTTCAGGCAGCCTGGGAGGGCCCGTACGTCGTCCACCAACAGCTCAACCCGGTCACGTACGTGGTCACGCTTGACCACGCTCGGGGTAGGCGAAAGGCCTTTCACGTCAACAGGATGAAGGCTCATCACAAACGTGAACCTTTCGTCCTACCGGTCTGCAGCTTGCCCGAAGACGGTGAGGAAGACACCCTCCTGGACATGCTGGCCCAAGCCAAGGCCAATGGGTCCATCGAGGATGTGGAGGTAAGCGCCTCGTTAACTGAACCCCAGCGGGTGCAGTTGCAAACCACACTGGAACCTTTCCGGGTCGTGTTCTCCAACCGACCTGGGAGGACTGAGTTAGCCGTCCACGAGGTGGACACCGGGAATCACGCCCCACTACGGCGAACACCCTATCGAATCTCTGACCAGGTGCAGCAGACTATGCGCCAAGAGATCGATGAGATGTTACAGCTGGGGGTGATTCGACGGTCAAAGAGCGCGTGGGCATCGCCTGTAGTTCTCGTGCCAAAGAAGGACCGGACCACACGGTTCTGCGTGGACTACAGGGGGCTCAACGCCATCACAGCCTCGGATGCGCACCCAATGCCGCGCATCGAGGAGCTGCTTGAGAAGTTAGCTGGCGCGAATTACCTAACAATAATGGATCTGAGTCGAGGATACTGGCAGATTCCCCTGAGCCCCGAGACGCAGGAGAAGTCCGCCTTTATCACACCCTTTGGACTGTACGAGTCCACGGTCATGCCCTTCGGCATGAAGAATGCCCCTGCCACTTTCCAGCGGATGGTCAACCGCCTGCTTCAGGGACTGGAGACGTACGCCGTGGCGTACTTGGATGACATTGCCATCTTCAGTTCCTCCTGGGAGGAACACCTGCAGCATCTCGAGGAGGTGCTCAGGCGAATTCACCAAGCAGGACTGACTATCAAGCCGGGAAAGTGTCAGATGGGCATGAGGGAGGTTCACTACCTGGGAAACCGGGTAGGCGAAGGCCCCATGGAACCAGATCATGGCAATGGTGATGGGTTGGCCCACCAGGGTGAACCTGATGAGGTGCGCATGGAGGAGAACCATCAGGTCCTGCCTCCCTAGCGCACACCAAAAGGGGGAGGTGTCACGATATGGTATGAAATATCATAAGTAGGTCTCTTGCTAGCCTGAGTGGGCTAAGCCCCCTTCTTGGAGTAACAGTTGTAGCTGCAAATTCCTGGCTTTCCTTCTCAGAGAGTGTGGGGGTTAGAAGTTTTATGGCCGAACGGAATTTACGACTGGCATTTCCTGTGTAAGCTCTTGTCCAGCTAGAACAGGAAAAATGGCTCCAAAAATCCATGAAAGATTCTTTGTTTAGTTTTTGTTAGATATTAGGCAAACGATTTAAGCTAGAAATACGAAAATATATATTCGTAGTCCCACTCGGTGTAGCTACACATCTCATGACACTCGGGTTTCTAACTCCATCTGGTAAAGAAGTAGGGTTTTCTCTGTAAATATGTATCCCAGATAGGACATATTTGATCTCATTAGAATGCTCATGTTAATCCGAGATGAATTATGGGTTTGGTATGACTCTGTCATGTTTTGTAGTGAAGTTATAGAAATTAGAGAGAATAGTTTAAAGTTTAGGCAGAATGTAGAGAGAGGAGGGTCTGGATAAGCCAGCCTTTCTGTGATGTCACAGCCTTAATGTTTTAAGTGTCTGGCAGGCTCTGAGGAGTCACTTTTTGCTGATTTCTCCTTCTGGACTGCTTTGTCCTATTGTCCTGGAAGAGCTGGTACATCCCATGGACTGGGATGTATGGAAACTGCACTAGCCTGGATGCCTGCAATGCTTTTAATATGTGAGTGTTATCTTTTCTCATTTATTCCCTTTATGTTATAATTACCCTTGTACATATTTGCAATTGTCTCATGTATAACATCTTTATAAACTATTTTTAATAACGCACTGCCTAGTTATTTTGAATGGGATATACTATTATATATTAGTTCGTTCTCCTGTTCTAAACCGTACCCTAAGTCTCTTGAAGGGAAAATACGCTACTGTTACTGTTGTGTTGGGTTAGCTTCGGACCCGTTTAATCGAAGCTGGTGGCAGCGAAAGTGTGCTGACGGTTGGATTATGCTGAAGCAACTGCGGGTTTGATAATTATTGTTCCTGCCTGTGTGGGAGTAGTTATCGCGTCGCTGCAGCGTGCCCAATAGCCAGTACATAGCAGGCAGCCTTTCTGGCGACTAATTACCCAGGGTGCAGTACCTAATCTGACCTGAGAGTAAGGGGGGCGCCAGAGAGCTGCAAGTGTTAAGTGGAACTGTAAGCGGGATATACATAAATCCCTGCAGTTCGTGGTATATAGAAAAGCAGTGGGATACCTAGAATAAGCCCCTGCTGTAAACTAAGAGGTCAATAGCCTTGTGTGTGGTTTTTCATCACATTGTAGCAGTGGAGGGATAACTAAGATAAGCCCCCCTGCACATGTGATAGCCGTCTGTTGGCCTAAAGTCACCCTGATCCGTGACGTAGGGGTGACGGTCACGGTGTGAATCCTGACCCAGTGGTGACAGCGGTCAGGGGAATCGTGACAGCTGTATCCGCTGTATCCTCTGTATCTGCTGTATCCCCTGTATCCTCTGTATCTGCTGTATCTCATGTATCCCCTGTATCTGCTGTATCCGCTCTATCCCCTGTATCCTCTGTATCCCCTGTATCCTCTGTATCTGCTGTATCCCCTGTATCCTCTGTATCCTCTGTATCTGCGGTATCCTCTGTATCCTCTGTATCCTCTGTATCCTCTGTATCTGCTGTATCCTCTGTATCTGCTGTATCCTCTGTATCTGCTGTATCCCCTGTATCCTCTGTATCCTCTGTATCCTCTGTATCTGCTGTATCCTCTGTATCTGCTGTATCCTCTGTATCCCCTGTATCCTCTGTATCCTCTGTATCTGCGGTATCTCATGTATCCCCTGTATCTGCTGTATCCGCTGTATCCCCTGTATCCTCTGTATCCTCTGTATCCCCTGTATCCTCTGTATCCGCTGTATCCTCTGTATCTGCAGTATCCTCTGTATCCCCTGTATCCTCTGTATTCTCTGTATCTGCGGTATCCTCTGTATCTGCTGTATCCCCTGTATCCCCTGTATCCTCTGTATCCTCTGTATCCCCTGTATCCTCTGTATCCGCTGTATCCTCTGTATCTGCAGTATCCTCTGTATCCCCTGTATCCTCTGTATCCTCTGTATCTGCTGTATCCCCTGTATCTGCTGTGTCTCATGTATCCTCTGTATCCCCTGTATCCTCTGTATCCTCTGTATCTGCTGTATCCTCTGTATCTGCTGTATCCCCTGTATCTGCTGTATCCTCTGTATCCCCTGTATCCTCTGTATCCTCAGTATCTGCAGTATCCTCTGTATCCTCTGTATTCTCTGTATCCTCTGTATCCTCTGTATCTGCTGTATCCTCTGTATCCTCTGTATTCTCTGTATCTGCTGTATCCCCTGTATCCTCTGTATCCTCTGTATCCTCTGTATCTGCTGTATCCTCGGTATCCTCTGTATTCTCTGTATCTGCTGTATCCCCTGTATCCTCTGTATCCTCTGTATCCTCTGTATCTGCTGTATCCTCTGTATCCTCTGTATTCTCTGTATCTGCTGTATCCCCTGTATCCTCTGTATCCTCTGTATCTGCTGTATCCTCTGTATCCTCTGTATTCTCTGTATCTGCTGTATCCCCTGTATCCTCTGTATCCTCTGTATCCTCTGTATCTGCTGTATCCTCTGTATCCTCTGTATTCTCTGTATCTGCTGTATCCTCTGTATCCCCTGTATCCTCTGTATCCTCTGTATCTGCTGTATCCTCTGTATCCTCTGTATTCTCTGTATCTGCTGTATCCCCTGTATCCTCTGTATCCTCTCTATCTGCTGTATCTCATATATCCCCTGTATCTGCTGTATCCGCTGTATCCCCTGTATCCCCTGTATCCTCTGTATCTGCTGTATCTCATGTATCCTCTGTATTCTCTGTATCTGCGGTATCCTCTGTATCCCCTGTATCCCCTGTATCCTCTGTATCTGCTGTATCTCATGTATCCTCTGTATCCGCTGTATCCTCTGTATCCTCTGTATCCCCTGTATCCTCTGTATCTGCTGTACCTCATGTATCCTCTGTATCCGCTGTATCCTCTGTATCCTCTGTATCCCCTGTATCATCTGTATCCGCTGTATCTGCTGTATCCTCTGTATCTGCTGTATCCGCTGTATCCTCTGTATCCTCTGTATCTGCTGTATCCTCTGTATCTGCTGTATCTCATGTATCCTCTGTATCCGCTGTATCCTCTGTATCCGCTGTATCCTTTGTATCTGCTGTATCCCCTGTATCCTCTGTATCCGCTGTATCCTCTGTATCTGCTGTATCCTCTGTATCTGCAGTATCCTCTGTATCCCCTGTGTCCTCTATATCTGCTGTATCCTCTGTATCCCCTGTATCCTCTGTATTCTCTGTATCTGCGGTATCCTCTGTATCCCCTGTATCCTCTGTATCCCCTGTATCCTCTGTATCTGCGCTATCCTCTGTATCCCCTGTATCCCCTGTATCCTCTGTATCCCCTGTATCCTCTGTATCCCCTTTATCCTCTGTATCTGCTGTATCCCCTGTATCCTCTGTATCCCCTGTATCCTCTGTATCCCCTGTATCCTCTGTATCCGCTGTATCCCCTTTATCCTCTGTATCCCCTGTATCCTCTGTATCCCCTGTATCCTCTGTATCTGCTGTATCCCCTGTATCCTCTGTATCCCCTGTATCCTCTGTATCTGCTGTATCCCCTGTATCCTCTGTATCCCCTGCATCCTCTGTATCTGCTGTATCCCCTGTATCCTCTGTATCCTCTGTATCCCCTGTATCCTCTGTATCTGCTGTATCCCCTGTATCCTCTGTATCCTCTGTATCCGCTGTATCCGCTGTATCCCCTGTATCCTCTGTATCCCCTGTATCCTCTGTATCTGCTGTATCCTCTGTATCCCCTGTATCCTCTGTATCTGCTGTATCCTCTGTATCCCCTGTATCCTCTGTATCCGCTGTATCCGCTGTATCCCCTGTATCCTCTGTATCCCCTGTATCCTCTGTATCTGCTGTATCCTCTGTATCCCCTGTATCCTCTGTATCTGCTGTATCCCCTGTATCCTCTGTATCCCCTGTATCCTCTGTATCTGCTGTATCCTCTGTATCCCCTGTATCTGCTGTATCTGCTGTATCCCCTGTATCCTCTGTATCCCCTGTATCCTCTGTATCTGCTGTATCCTCTGTATCCCCTGTATCCTCTGTATCCGCTGTATCCCCTTTATCCTCTGTATCCCCTGTATCCTCTGTATCCCCTGTATCCTCTGTATCCCCTGTATCCTCTGTATCTGCTGTATCCCCTGTATCCTCTGTATCCTCTGTATCCCCTGTATCCTCTGTATCTGCTGTATCCCCTGTATCCTCTGTATTCTCTGTATCCGCTGTATCCCCTGTATCCTCTGTATCCCCTGTATCCTCTGTATCTGCTGTATCCCCTGTATCCTCTGTATCCCCTGTATCCTCTGTATCTGCTGTATCCCCTGTATCCTCTGTATCTGCTGTATCCCCTGTATCCTCTGTATCCTCTGTATCCCCTGTATCCTCTGTATCTGCTGTATCCCCTGTATCCTCTGTATCCCCTGTATCCTCTGTATCTGCTGTATCCCCTGTATCCTCTGTATCCTCTGTATCTGCTGTATCCCCTGTATCCTCTGTATCCTCTGTATCCTCTGTATCCCCTGTATCCTCTGTATCTGCTGTATCCCCTGTATCCTCTGTATCCTCTGTATCCTCTGTATCCGCTGTATCTTCTGTATCCGCTGTATCCCCTGTATCCCCTGTATTCTCTGTATCTGCGGTATCCTCTGTATCTGCTGTATCCCCTGTATCCTCTGTATCTGCTGTATCCTCTGTATCCCCTGTATCCTCTGTATCCCCTGTATCCTCTGTATCCCCTGTATCCTCTGTATCTGCTGTATCCCCTGTATCCTCAGTATCTGCGGTATCCTCTGTATCTGCTGTATCCTCAGTATCTGCGGTATCCTCTGTATCTGCTGTATCCCCTGTATCCTCTGTATCTGCTGTATCCTCTGTATCCCCTGTATCCTCTGTATCCCCTGTATCCTCTGTATCCCCTGTATCCTCTGTATCTGCTGTATCCCCTGTATCCTCTGTATCCCCTGTATCCTCTGTATCCCCTGTATCCTCTGTATCTGCTGTATCCTCTGTATCTGCTGTATCCCCTGTATCCTCTGTATCCCCTGTATCCTCTGTATCTGCGGTATCCTCTGTATCTGCTGTATCCTCTGTATCCTCTGTATCTGCAGTATCCTCTGTATCCCCTGTATCCTCTGTATCCTCTGTATCTGCTGTATCCTCTGTATCCTCTGTATCTGCAGTATCCTCTGTATCCCCTGTATCCTCTGTATCTGCTGTATCCTCTGTATCCCCTGTATCCTCAGTATCTGCGGTATCCTCTGTATCTGCTGTATCCCCTGTATCCTCTGTATCTGCTGTATCCTCTGTATCCCCTGTATCCTCTGTATCCCCTGTATCCTCTGTATCCCCTGTATCCTCTGTATCTGCTGTATCCCCTGTATCCTCTGTATCCCCTGTATCCTCTGTATCCCCTGTATCCTCTGTATCTGCTGTATCCCCTGTATCCTCTGTATCCTCTGTATCCTCTGTATCCCCTGTATCCTCTGTATCTGCTGTATCCCCTGTATCCTCTGTATCCTCTGTATCCTCTGTATCCGCTGTATCTTCTGTATCCGCTGTATCCCCTGTATCCCCTGTATTCTCTGTATCTGCGGTATCCTCTGTATCTGCTGTATCCCCTGTATCCTCTGTATCTGCTGTATCCTCTGTATCCCCTGTATCCTCTGTATCCCCTGTATCCTCTGTATCCCCTGTATCCTCTGTATCTGCTGTATCCCCTGTATCCTCAGTATCTGCGGTATCCTCTGTATCTGCTGTATCCTCAGTATCTGCGGTATCCTCTGTATCTGCTGTATCCCCTGTATCCTCTGTATCTGCTGTATCCTCTGTATCCCCTGTATCCTCTGTATCCCCTGTATCCTCTGTATCCCCTGTATCCTCTGTATCTGCTGTATCCCCTGTATCCTCTGTATCCCCTGTATCCTCTGTATCCCCTGTATCCTCTGTATCTGCTGTATCCTCTGTATCTGCTGTATCCCCTGTATCCTCTGTATCCCCTGTATCCTCTGTATCTGCGGTATCCTCTGTATCTGCTGTATCCTCTGTATCCTCTGTATCTGCAGTATCCTCTGTATCCCCTGTATCCTCTGTATCCTCTGTATCTGCTGTATCCTCTGTATCCTCTGTATCTGCAGTATCCTCTGTATCCCCTGTATCCTCTGTATCTGCTGTATCCTCTGTATCCCCTGTATCCTCAGTATCTGCGGTATCCTCTGTATCTGCTGTATCCCCTGTATCCTCTGTATCTGCTGTATCCTCTGTATCCCCTGTATCCTCTGTATCCCCTGTATCCTCTGTATCCCCTGTATCCTCTGTATCTGCTGTATCCCCTGTATCCTCTGTATCCCCTGTATCCTCTGTATCCCCTGTATCCTCTGTATCTGCTGTATCCCCTGTATCCTCTGTATCCTCTGTATCCTCTGTATCCCCTGTATCCTCTGTATCTGCTGTATCCCCTGTATCCTCTGTATCCTCTGTATCCTCTGTATCCCCTGTATCCTCTGTATCTGCTGTATCCCCTGTATCCTCTGTATCCTCTGTATCCTCTGTATCCCCTGTATCCTCTGTATCTGCTGTATCCCCTGTATCCTCTGTATCCTCTGTATCCTCTGTATCCCCTGTATCCTCTGTATCCCCTGTATCCTCTGTATCCCCTGTATCCTCTGTATCTGCTGTATCCCCTGTATCCTCTGTATCCCCTGTATCCTCTGTATCCCCTGTATCCTCTGTATCTGCTGTATCCCCTGTATCCTCTGTATCCTCTGTATCCCCTGTATCCCCTGTATCCTCTGTATCTGCTGTATCCCCTGTATCCTCTGTATCCTCTGTATCTGCTGTATCCCCTGTATCCCCTGTATCCCCTGTATCCTCTGTATCCGCTGTATCCTCTGTATCTGCTGTATCCCCTGTATCCTCTGTATCCTCTGTATCCGCTGTATCTTCTGTATCCCCTGTATCCTCTGTATCTGCTGTATCCCCTGTATCCTCTGTATCCTCTGTATCCTCTGTATCCTCTGTATCCCCTGTATCCTCTGTATCTGCTGTATCCCCTGTATCCTCTGTATCCTCTGTATCCTCTGTATCCGCTGTATCTTCTGTATCCCCTGTATCCTCTGTATCTGCTGTATCCCCTGTATCCTCTGTATCCTCTGTATCCGCTGTATCCTCTGTATCTGCTGTATCCCCTGTATCCTCTGTATCCTCTGTATCCCCTGTATCATCTGTATCCGCTGTATCCTCTGTATCTTGTGTATCTGCTGTATCCCCTGTATCCTCTGTATCCTCTGTATCCCCTGTATCATCTGTATCCGCTGTATCCTCTGTATCCTCTGTATCCGCTGTATCCTCTGTATCCTCTGTATCCGCTGTATCCTCTGTATCCACTGTATCCGCTGTATCCTCTGTATCTGCTGTATCCCCTGTATCCCCTGTATCCTCTGTATCCGCTGTATCCTCTGTATCTGCTGTATCCCCTGTATCCTCTGTATCCCCTGTATCCTCTGTATCCTCTGTATCCCCTGTATCCCCTGTATCCTCTGTATCTGCTGTATCCTCTGTATCCGCTGTATCCTCTGTATCCGCTGTATCCTCTGTATCTGCTATATCCCCTGTATCCTCTGTATCCTCTGTATCTGCTGTATCCTCTGTATCTGCAGTATCCTCTGTATCCCCTGTATCCTCTGTATCTGCAGTATCCTCTGTATCCCCTGTATCCTCTATATCTGCTGTATCCTCTGTATCCTCTGTATCTACTGTATTCTCTGTATCTGCGGTATCCCCTGTATCCTCTGTATCCTCTGTATCCGCTGTATCCTCTGTATCTGCTGTATCCTCTGTATCTGCAGTATCCTCTGTATCTGCTGTATCCTCTGTATCTGCAGTATCCTCTGTATCCCCTGTATCCTCTGTATCTGCAGTATCCTCTGTATCCCCTGTATCCTCTGTATCTGCAGTATCCTCTGTATCCCCTGTATCCTCTGTATCCCCTGTATCCTCTGTATCTGCTGTATCCCCTGTATCCTCTGTATCCCCTGTATCCTCTGTATCCCCTGTATCCTCTGTATCTGCTGTATCCTCTGTATCTGCAGTATCCTCTGTATCTGCTGTATCCCCTGTATCCTCTGTATCTGCAGTATCCTCTGTATCCCCTGTATCCTCTGTATCCCCTGTATCCTCTGTATCTGCTGTATCCTCTGTATCTGCTGTATCCCCTGTATCCTCTGTATCCCCTGTATCCTCTGTATCTGCTGTATCCTCTGTATCTGCTGTATCCCCTGTATCCTCTGTATCCCCTGTATCTGCTGTATCCTCTGTATCTGCTGTATCCTCTGTATCCCCTGTATCCTCTGTATCTGCTGTATCCCCTGTATCCTCTGTATCCCCTGTATCCTCTGCATCCGCTGTATCCCCTTTATCCTCTGTATCCCCTGTATCCTCTGTATCTGCTGTATCCTCTGTATCTGCTGTATCCTCTGTATCCCCTTTATCCTCTGTATTCTCTGTATCCCCTGTATCCCCTGTATCCTCTGTATCCTCTGTATCCCCTGTATCCTCTGTATCTGCTGTATCCCCTGTATCCTCTGTATCCTCTGTATCTGCTGTATCCCTGTATCCTCTGTATCCCCTGTATCCTCTGTATCTGCTGTATCCCCTGTATCCTCTGTATCCTCCGTATCTGCTGTATCCCCTGTATCCTCTGTATCCCCTGTATCCTCTGTATCCGCTGTATCCTCTGTATCCCCTGTATCCTCTGTATCCCCTGTATCCTCTGTATCTGCTGTATCCCCTGTATCCCCTGTATCCTCTGTATCCCCTGTATCCTCTGTATCCCCTGTATCCTCTGTATCCGCTGTTTCTTCTGTATCCGCTGTATCTTCTGTATCCGCTGTATCTTCTGTATCCTCTGTATCCTCTGTATCTTCTGTATCCTCTGTATCTTCTGTATCCTCTGTATCCCCTGTATCCTCTGTATCCCCTGTATCCTCTGTATCCGCTGTATCCTCTCTATCCGCTGTATCCCCTGTATCCTCTGTATCCATTGTATCCTCTGTATCCATTGTATCCTCTGTATCCGCTGTATCCTTTGTATCCGCTGTATCCTCTGTATCGTCTGTATCCCCTGTATCCTCTGTATCCGCTGTATCCTCTGTATCCTCTGTATCCGCTGTATCCGCTGTATCTTCTGTATCCTCTGTATCCCCTGTATCCTCTGTATCCTCTGTATCCTCTGTATCCTCTGTATCCGCTGTATCTTCTGTATCCGCTGTATCTTCTGTATCCGCTGTATCCTCTGTATCCTCTGTATCCGCTGTATCCTCTGTATCCCCTGTATCCTCTCTATCTGCTGTATCCGCTGTATCTTCTGTATCCTCTGTATCCGCTGTATTCTCTGTATCCCCTGTATCCTCTCTATCTGCTGTATCCGCTGTATCTTCTGTATCTTCTGTATCCTCTGTATCCTCTGTATCCGCTGTATCTTCTGTATCCGCTGTATCTTCTGTATCCGCTGTATCCTCTGTATCCTCTGTATCCGCTGTATCCTCTGTATCCGCTGTATCCTCTCTATCTGCTGTATCCGCTGTATCTTCTGTATCTTCTGTATCTTCTGTATCCTCTGTATCCTCTGTATCCGCTGTATCCTCTGTATCCGCTGTATCCTCTCTATCTGCTGTATCCGCTGTATCTTCTGTATCTTCTGTATCCTCTGTATCCGCTGTATCCTCTGTATCCCCTGTATCCTCTCTATCTGCTGTATCCGCTGTATCTTCTGTATCTTCTGTATCCTCTGTATCCTCTGTATCCGCTGTATCTTCTGTATCCGCTGTATCCTCTGTATCCCCTGTATCCTCTCTATCTGCTGTATCCGCTGTATCTTCTGTATCCGCTGTATCCTCTGTATCCCCTGTATCCTCTCTATCTGCTGTATCCGCTGTATCTTCTGTATCCTCTGTATCCTCTGTATCCTCTGTATCCGCTGTATCTTCTGTATCCGCTGTATCCGCTGTATTCTCTGTATCCCCTGTATCCTCTCTATCTGCTGTATCCGCTGTATCTTCTGTATCCTCTGTATCCGCTGTATCTTCTGTATCCTCTGTTTCCTCTGTATCCTCTGTATCCACTGTATCCTCTGTATCCGCTGTATCCTCTGTATCCGCTGTATCCTCTGTATCCTCTGTATCCGCTGTATCCTCTGTATCCGCTGTATCCTCTGTATCCGCTGTATCCGCTGTATCCTCTGTATCCTCTGTATCCTCTGTATCCGCTGTATCCTCTGTATCCGCTGTATCCTCTGTATCCTCTGTATCTGCAGTATCCTCTGTATCCCCTGTATCCTCTCTATCTGCTGTATCCTCTGTATCCTCTGTATCCGCTGTATCCTCTGTATCCGCTGTATCCGCTGTATCCTCTGTATCCTCTGTATCCTCTGTATCCGCTGTATCCTCTGTATCCGCTGTATCCTCTGTATCTGCAGTATCCTCTGTATCCCCTGTATCCTCTCTATCTGCTGTATCCTCTGTATCCGCTGTATCCTCTGTATCCGCTGTATTCTCTGTATCTTGCGTATCTGTTGTACTCTTTGTGTCCGCACTATGTCTGTCCTGAATGTTTAGAAGAAAGTTATAATTCAGTGACAGAAAAACAGAAATATTTTATTTTTTCGTTATACAAAAAGCATCTTAGAAGTTGACACAAAGTGGAGAAGGATCTAGAGAAACTGCGACAATGTTGGGTGACGCCGGCGTCGCTGCCCACCATTGTATAACGCACGTTCTGTGTATGTTCTCATCGTCTCCGGATGACGAGACTTTTCCAAACCTTTCTAGGACTCCGTCTCCATGTAATCATCATCCTGAATATAAGTGGAGGTGCCCGCACCGTCCAAAATAAATAATACCCGGGTCCTGACCTCGCCCAGCGGCTGACATGACGCCCACCAGGGCACGTTTCTATACTTAGAAGGTTTTCCACAGTTTTCTGCTTCTATTCGCAGCTCATGATAATTGTCGGTGCAGCCACAACATAATAATACTGGAGGAAGTGACTTCCAGAAATGTGTTCTCACTATGTCAGTCACTGCTCTACTGACTTATAGGTATAAAGACACAATACAGTATACAGGCGCTTCTCATAAAATTAGAATATCATCCAAAAGTGAATGTATACAATGCAAAAGGTGAATCTCCTATATTCTATAGAGTCATTACACACAGAGTGATCTATTTCACGTGTTTATTGCTGTTAATGTTGATGATTATGGCTTACAGCCAATGAAAACCCAAAAGTCATTATCTCAGTAAATTAGAATAATTAACAAAAAAACACCTGCAAAGGCTCCTAAGTGTGTATAAAGGTCCCTTAGTCTGCTTCAGTAGCTCCACAATCATGGGGAAGACTGCTGACCTGACAGATGTCCAGAAGGCGTCACTGACACACTCCACAAGGAGGGGAAGCCACAAAACGTCATTGCTAAAGAAGCCGGCTGTTCACAGAGCGCTGTGTCCAAGCAGATTAACCACTTCATGATCGGAGCTTTTTTTTTTTTCGTTTTCGTTTTTCGCTCCCCTCCTTCCCAGAGCCATAACTTTTTTTTTTATTTTACCATCAATATGACCATGTGAGGACTTATTTTTTGCGGGATGACTTGTACTTTTGAACGACACTATTGGTTTTACCATGTCGCGTACTCGAAAACAGGAACAAAATTCCAAGTGCGGTGAAATTGCAAAAAAAGCGCAATCCCACACTTGTTTTTTGTTTGGCTTTTTTGCTAGGTTCACTAGATGCTAAAACTGAGCTGACATTATGATTCTCCAGGTCATTACGAGTTCATAGACACCTAACACGACTAGGTTATTTTTTATCTAAGTGGTGAAAAAAATTCCAAAGTTTTCTAAAATAAATAAATAAATTGCACCATTGTCAGATACCCGTAGCGCCTCCATTTTTCATGCTCCCGGGTCGGGTGAGGGCTTATTTTTTGTACGCCGACCCGATGTTTTTAATGATTCCATTTTTGTGCAGATACAATCTTTTGTTGCATTTTAATGCATACCGCTCTTCTTATCTACCATTCAGACACCAGTCGGGAAGGTTTCCTTTAATTCTTCCGCCTCTACTCTTTACCCCTTCCCTTATCCTCCCTTACCCCATGCTAACGATTTATGTTGACTCACAATATTGGAGATATCACTCCACATGTTCAGGTTGCAGGCTGGAGTTTCCAGTGTTATGTAGTTACCTGTGGAAGCCGGTACAGATATAAGGTGCAAGTAAGAAATGGTCCATGGAAAGTGGTCCTAAGCGGTAAGTACCTACCCTTATGGTGCGTACAAGCGGGTCCTCCCGAAATGCGGCATCCATCGCTGGTCATCGGTGCAGGAGTAAAGTAAGCCGGTGTTCAAAATGACAGTGGGCAGAACCCGTCAGTTTACCCTGTGGCCGGAGGACATAAAATGGTGAGGAATGGGGAATAGGAGATTCTTGTACCTAATAGTGGACTTTTGTTTCGAGATTCTGTCCTTAATGGGTTGTGTGGTGTCACCCACATATAACAGACCACAAGGACATTTAATCCAGTATACAACGTACGTTGTGTCACGAAATCACGGATCTTGAATTTCTTGATTGTGGATGGTGGATGACATTGCCCTTAAAACATTATCACATTGGTTGCAATGGAGGCATGGAAAAGTGCCTGTCTGGGTATTGTGGTGTAAAGCTGGTGGTGCCAATATCTGCCATGACTAGTTTGTCTCTCAAGTTTGGTGCCCTCTTGAAACACGGTAAAAAGTGTTGGCGGAATTCTGGAATTTCTGGATGCGCCGTTTATAGTAAGTGCCAGTGTTTCCTAATGGTTTTGTGCAAGATGTAAGCAAAATGTTGAAAGGAATGAACAAATGGGATCCGGTTCTTGACTCTAGGGCGTGTAGGAGTAATGGCCTCATTGGATCTGTCAAGTATATGCGCTGGAGATCCCCTATCCCGGAATTTGGAGGGCATTTCTCCCAGTCTCTGTGTGCGGAGTGTTGTGTCAGAGACGATCCTATTGACTCTCTGAAATTGCGATTTGGGGATAGAGCTCTTCATGGATGTCGGATGAAGCTTCTGAAAGTTCAATAGGTCATTGCAATCTGTGATTTTGACATATAGATTTGTCATTAAAATTCCCTGTGCGTCCTTGATAACGAGTGTGTCCAGAAAATTGATCTTACATGGATCGCGTGACATGGTGAAGCTGAGGCCCGGCCATGATGAATTGAGGAATTCAAAGAAGGGGCCATTGTGGTCATGGACAAATCAGATTATGCAACAGAGGTATACAGACAATTGCGCGACACCACCATCTACACTAAACTACCCAGTGACCCCACAGGGCAAATACGAGGACAGATCACTGACATTCTGTGCAGATCTACAAGTATAGGTGTTCTAGACCAAAAAACCTGTGACTTCCTTACTAAAAGCCACCCAGTCACAGCGGTGTTCTATACATTACCTAAAATACACAAAAATCTAGAACCACCCCCGGTAGACCTATGATAGCCTTCACTGAATCGATCCTCTCTCCTATTTCAGTTTACTTGGAGAACGTTCTAACTCCCCATATCCAAAAGACGCCATCATTTCTTCTAGATACAGTTGCTTTCCTTGACACAATCCGTTACCTGGGTTCTGTCCCCAAGGAAGCCATCTTAGTATCTTTTGATGTGAAGGATCTGTACACCTCTATTCCACATGCATACGGTATATAATCTGTTAATTGGCTACTCACTTCCTTGGGCATGGATATTGATGAAGTGAGTCTCTGTCTGGAACTCCTAACTTTAGTTCTTACAAAAAAACTTTTTCATGTTCCAGGACTACTACTGTCTACAGACCCGAGGAACAGCCATGGGCTCTAACGTGGCCCCCCCATGCGAACTGCAATATGGCCGATTATGAGGAAACAATAATCTATACTAGCCACTTGTACCAAGCTAATCTCATACTATGGAATAGATACATAAATTATATTTTCTGTATCTGGGGGGGTTCGCTGAGTCTCTGGATCAATTCTTTGAATTCCTCAATTCATCATGGCCGGGCCTCAGCTTCACCATGTCACGCGATCCATGTAAGGTCAATATTTTGGACACACTCGTTATCAAGGTTGTACAGGGAATTTTAATGACAGATCTATATGTCAAAGCCACTGATTGCAATGACCTATTGAACTTTCAGAGCCTTCATCCGACATCCATGAAGAGCTCTATCCCCAAATCGCAATTTCAGAAAGTCAATAGGATCGTCTCTGACACAACACTCCGCACACAGAGACTAGGACAAATGCACTCCCAATTCCGGGATAGGGGATATCCAGCGCATGTACTTGACAGATAATAATAATAATTTTATTTATATAGCACCAACATATTCCGCAGTGCTTTACAAATTATAGAGGGGACTTGTACAGACAATAGACATTACAGCATTCAATAGACATTACAGCATAACAGAAATCACAGTTCAAAATAGATACTGTTACATGTTACGGAACCACTCAGCACTCAGAATATGTTGTGCAGTTATATGTATGTATAATAGGTTCCATGTGAGATGCATCAGCCCACAGGCTGCGCCCCTGGGCAGAGGGGACACATATTCCCCTTCTGTCCTCCCCCACCTTTGTAATTCCCACAGTAAATATCAGCAGGCTCCGGCCCCCTGCGGCTATTGTACTGTATGTCTGGCCTGCTGCTTTTCTATGGGCCTGCCCTCTGTATCTGTGTGATATATTCTGTGTCCTGTGAATAAAGTGTTGTCAGACTGGAAATACATGGAGAAGCAGTGATATTTTATATGCTCCCAGGTAATCAAGGAATTCCAGCCAGCGTCCTTCATTCAGACTCCAGCCAAAGCAGAGTGGACCTCCTGAAACCCGAGGTGGTACTGAAAGAGGTACCCCAGCTTGGTAGACCCCGATACACTGGTGGCAGACAGCGGAATATGATACCCTTCTACAGGAGGAAAGGAATGAATGGAAAGCAACTACCAGAAGTTAACGAGGACTACATTAAAAGATCTGGTGGAAGCCCGAGGGTTGATCGCCAGCAACAAAACAAAAGCGGATTTGATAGCAGCCATAATGGAACACGACAGTGCAGCGCCCCCCCCAATGTGAATGTGGAGGAGACTGAATTCCAGAGGGAAGTAAAGAGCAGACTGGCGTTCTATGGCCCAAACCCTGCAGTAGAGATCATACGAGAGGTGATGGCTGATGTGCGTACTGATCTGAAGGAAGAGATGGCCGAGTGGACCAGGATAGAGCTGGCCAAGATGGAGATGGCAGAGCGGACCAAAGTGGAGCTAGCCAAGATAGAGATGGCAGAGCGGAGAGAGGAGAGTCAGCGAGCAGGGGGAGCTCTGGCCTCATCCCAGGTACCTTCAACAGTAAGCCACAAAAAGATCCAGTATAATGCCTTCCGACAATTGGGGGAGGCAGAGGAAGACATTGATGGCTTTCTGCAGGATTTTGAGCGGCAGTGTGCCCTTCATCAAGTTAAGCCGGAGGAACGGGTTCAGATTCTGGCCAGCAAGCTGACAGGACGGGCAGCGGACGCCTATCGCACGGTACCTAATGAGGACTGTATGGACTATGAGCGGATCAAAGAAGTGATCTTGACCCAGTATGCGCTGACACCAGAGGCATACCGCCAAAAGTTCCGCAGACTTATAAAACGAGTAACCGATACCCACGCTGAATGGGCCTGTAAATTACGGCGGTCAGTCGAGGGGTTCAAGAGAGGCCTGGATGTCTTCCTGGAGCAGAACAATATTGTATCATACAATTATTAGGTTCTGTAGAAGGACGTAGATCTGGGGATTTATTATGATGGAATATAGGCTGAACTGGATGGACAAATGTCTTTTTTTCGGCCTTACTAACTATGTTACTATGTTACTATGTCACTGCTACAGTGGGTACAAGGGAGCCAAGCAACCACTAAGGAGGACGTCCTCCAGCTCTTCTTGCTAGAATGATTCTTTAATGGACTAACCCCCGAGACACAGGATGGCTTCGGGACAGGCGGCCAACGACTCTTGAGGAGGCCGCTCGTCTGGCCGATGAACATCATGATGCCAGGAGGCCTCAGTTGTCCGGATCAAAGATGGTCACTAGGGGTCCGCCCATAGACCTGGAGGGCCCCAAACCACCGAAGATTGTAGGGGGACCAGCTAGAAACCCGGCCTACCACAGTTCCCCTGGGGCGCGATGCCACACCTGCCATCAGCTGGGCCACCTGCAAAGACAATGTCCCAACCGGACTCAGCATACCCAGTGGCCAAAGGCAGGAACAGCTACCTTCCGCCGGGCCGCTGTACACTGCTACCAAGGCGAAGCTGACCCGGCATTGGGGGCTACGACTAACCAAGGGGTGGAAGAGATGGAGGAAGTGCTGCATGAAGTGGACCCCGTGCAGGCAGCCCAGGCAGATAATCCACAACAGCATCGACAGGTCATGTGGGTTAATGGGAAACGTATGCAGGGACTAAGAGATTCTGGGGCAACTTTGACCCTTGTGAAGCCTCATCTCGTCCGGGACCAAGAGAATACGGACCGGCCAGTGGCAGTCCGTGTAGCAGGGGGAGCTATACTGCCCACTGCCAGGATTCACCTGAACTGGGGAGTCGGGGATGGCCTTGTTGAGGTCGGCTTGATGGAGGATTTGCCCGCAGACGTCTTGCTGGGAAATGACTTGGGGCCCATGTTTGCCTTCTCGGTTGCCCCTCTGGCTGAGACATATCCTGTGACCACCCGGAGACAAGCTCGAGCTGCGGAGGCAAAATCACACTCAGAGGAGGCCCAGGTAAGACATCCCAGCCCTACACGTATTCCCATAGCCAGACACATTTCTTGGGCCACCCCAGATGAATTTAAGAGGGAGTTACTTGAGGATCCTTCATTGGAGGGATATCGTGGCAAGGCACAGGAGGGGAGAGGGGTACTGGAAGGGGAACAGTTTATATGGAAGCAGGGACTCCTCTACCGGATCACGGAGCAGCACCACACAGGGACAAGCCCCACTATAAAACGACAGCTGGTATTTCCCAAGAAGTATAGGCAGGAGTTACTGCGAATCTCTCATGACATACCCTTGGCCGGGCACTTCGGAGTCAGTCGCACCAGGCATCGTCTGACACAAAACTTCTTTTGGCCGGGGGTAACCTATGATGTTCGTCAATACTGCCAGACCTTATAGTAAAAAAAAGAAGGGGCTGACAACACTCACTCAAAGGGGCGCCCGTTCCATGTCCAGGGAACCATCCCGGATACTCCAAACAGTCCACAGATAGATGAACAGCACTCCAACCAGGTGTAATAGTATCAAAAAGAATATTTATTTCGCCATGAAACAGCAACGTTTCGACCAGAATCTGGTCTTTTTCAAGCATATACAAAGGTACAAAATGCCGGCTTAAATAGTGTGGATACCACGCAGGGCACCAAGCACCATCAAGCTGCTAACTACTTTTAAGGTTCGTACCCCTCTTGTAGGTAACCATAGGTTTATCAGGTAGAGCATCAGCTGTATCTCCATCCGCCTTACATATCCCCCATAGATCTTGTAGAATATTCCGTACATCATTATTCCGCTCATCAGACGTTCCAATGAGACGGATATCTGATGTTTCATCGTCCCTATTTCTTGCAGATAGAAGGGAATCACGGTTTTGTGATAATGCGAATCGATGCGCTTCGATTAGGATTTTCTTCGGATAGCTTGTCTGCAAAAATCGCTTTTATAGGTCCATTGACTTATCCATATAATCAGCCATTGATGAACAATTTCGCCTTAGCCTGATGTACTGGCCTTTCGGTGACCCTCAACGCAACGGGGTCAGATGATGGCTACTCTGAGATAACAAGCTATTGATGGCTGTCGGTTTCTGATATAGTGTTGTTTCCAGATGCCCATTACCCAAGACTATAAGTCAATCTAGTTGAACCCATAGCCTAACCTAACATGCCCTAACATGTTGATCCAGAGGAAGGCAAAAAAACCCATGTGGCAAATAGTAAGCTCCACTTTGGGGGAAAAAAATTCCTTCCCGACTCCACATACGGCAATCAGACTAGTTCCCTGGATCAACGCCCTATCAAGGAATCTAGTGTATATACCCTGTAACATTATACTTTTCCAGAAAGGTATCCAGTCCCCTCTTAAATGTAAGTAATGAATCACTCATTACAACATCATACGGCAGAGAGTTCCATAGTCTCACTGCTCTTACAGTAAAGAATCCGCGTCTGTTATTTTGCCTAAACCTTCTTTCCTCCAGACGTAGAGGATGCCCCCTTGTCCCTGTCTCAGGTCTATGATTAAAAAGATCATCAGAAAGGTCTTTGTACTGTCCCCTCATATATTTATACATTAACATAAGATCACCCCTTAGTCTTCGTTTTTCCAAACTAAATAGCCCCAAGTGTAATAACCTATCTTGGTATTGCAGACCCCCCAGTCCTCTAATAACCTTGGTCGCTCTTCTCTGCACCCGCTCCAGTTCAGCTATGTCTTTCTTATACACCGGAGACCAGAACTGTGCACAGTATTCTAAGTGTGGTCGCACTAGTGACTTGTATAGAGGTAAAATTATATTCTCCTCATGAGCATCTATGCCTCTTTTAATGCATCCCATTATTTTATTTGCCTTTGTAGCAGCTGCCTGACACTGGCCACTGAACATGAGTTTGTCATCCACCCATACACCCAGGTCTTTTTCATTGACGGTTTTGCCCAGAGTTTTAGAATTAAGCCCATAATTATACATCTTATTACCTCTACCCAAGTGCATGACCTTACATTTATCCCCATTAAAGCTCATTTGCCATTTATCAGCCCAAGCTTCTTGTTTACATAAATCATCTTGTAATATAAAATTGTCCTCCTCTGTATTGATTACCCTGCAGAGTTTAGTGTCATCTGCAAATATTGAAATTCTGCTCTGAATGCCCCCTACAAGGTCATTAATAAATGTTAAAAAGAAGAGGGCCCAATACTGACCCCTGTGGTACCCCACTGCTAACCGCGACCCAGTCCGAGTGTGTTCCATTAATAACCACCCTTTGTTTCCTATCCTTGAGCCAGCTCTTAACCCACTTACACATATTTTCCTCTATCCCCATTATTCTCATTTTATGTATCAACCTTTTGTGTGGCACCGTATCAAAAGCTTTTGAAAATCCATATACACTACATCCACTGGGTTCCCTTGGTCCAGATCAGAACTTACCTCTTCATAGAAACTGATCAGATTAGTCTGACATGAACGGTCCCTAGTAAACCCGTGCTGATACTGGGTCATGAGGTTATTCCTCTTCAGATACTCCAGTATAGCGTCCCTTAAGGTACCGTCACACTTAGCGACGCTGCAGCAATACCGACAACGATCCGGATCGCTGCAGCGTCGCTGTTTGGTCGCTGGAGAGCTGTCACACAGACCGCCCTCCAGCGACCAACGATGCCGGTAACCAGGGTAAACATTGGGTAACTAAGCGCAGGGCCGCGTTTAGTAAACCGATGTTTACCCTGGTTACCATCCTAAAAGTAAAAAAAACAAACAGTACATACTTACCTACAGGCGTCTGTCCTCCAGCGCTGTGCTCTGCACTCCTCCTGTACTGTCTGTGTGAACACAGCGGCCGGAAAGCAGAGTGGTGACGTCACCGCTCTGCTTTCCGGCTGACCGACGCTCACAGCCAGTACAGGAGGAGTGCAGAGCACAGCGCTGGAGGACAGACGCCTGTAGGTAAGTATGCAGTGTTTGTTTTTTTTACTTTTAGGATGGTAACCAGGGTAAACATCGGGTTACTAAGCGCGGCCCTGCGCTTAGTTACCCGATGTTTACCCTGGTAACCAGTGAAGACATCGCTGAATCGGTGTCACACACGCCGATTCAGCGATGTCTGCGGGGAGTCCAGCGACGAAATAAAGTTCTGGACTTTCTTCCCCGACCAGCGACAGCACAGCAGGGGCCTGATCGCTGCTGCCTGTCACACTGGACGATATCGCTAACCAGGACGCTGCAACGTCACGGATCGCTAGCGATATCGTCTAGTGTGACGGTACCTTTAGAATGCCCTCCAGGATTTTACCCACAGTAGAGGTTAAGCTTACTGGCCTATAGTGATATCCAAAAAATTAAGGCGATCCCTCTGGTGAAAAACAAACCAACTTCATTCTCATTGAGGTGATGGACAAATTAAAAAAATGTGTTTCAGTGTACAAATCTATATATTCACACCAACTATATATAGTCTGATTGCCGTATATGGAGTCGGGAAGGATTTTTTTCCCCAATGTGGAGCTTACTATTTGCCACATGGGTTTTTTTTTGCCTTCCTCTGGATCAACATGTTAGGGCATGTTAGGTTAGGCTATGGGTTGAACTACATGGACTGAAAGTCTTCCTTCAACCTATGCTAACTATGCTATATGCACACACATCTATATACACACACCTCCTATATACAGTATACAGATACATCCACATCTATATACACACCTACTGTACATACCGATACATAAACATCTATATACACATCTACTATATATACAGATACATCCACATCTATATACACATCTATTATATATACAGATACATCCACATCTATATACACACCTACTGTATATACAGATACATCCACATCTATATACACACCTACTGTATATACAGATACATCCACATCTATATACACACCTACTGTACATACCGATACATAAACATCTATATACACATCTACTATATATACAGATACATCCACATCTATATACACATCTATTATATATACAGATACATCCACATCTATATACACACCTACTGTATATACAGATACATCCACATCTATATACACACCTACTGTATATACAGATACATCCACATCTATATACACATCTATTATATATCCAGATACATCCACATCTATATACACACCTACTGTATATACAGATACATCCACATCTATATACACACCTACTATATATACAGATACATCAACATCTATATACACGCCTACTATATATACAGATACATCCACATCTATATACACACCTACTGTATATACAGATACATCCACATCTATATACACATCTACTATATATACAGATACATCCACATCTATATACACATCTACTATATATACAGATACATCCACATCTATATACACACCTACTGTATATACAGATACATCCACATCTATATACACACCTACTGTATATACAGATACATCCACATCTATATACACACCTACTGTATATACAGATACATCCACATCTATATATACATCTATTACATATCCAGATACATCCACATCTATATACACACCTACTGTATATACAGATACATCCACATCTATATACACACCTACTATATATACAGATACATCAACATCTATATACACGCCTACTATATATACAGATACATCCACATCTATATACACATCTACTGTATATACAGATACATCCACATCTATATACACATCTATTATATATACAGATACATCCACATCTATATACACACCTACTGTATATACAGATACATCCACATCTATATACACACCTACTATATATACAGATACATCCACATCTATATATACATCTACTGTATATACAGATACATCCATATCTATATACACATCTACTGTATATACAGATACATCCACATCTATATACACATCTACTGTATATACAGATACATCCACATCTATATACACACCTACTGTATATACAGATACATCCACATCTATATACACATCTACTGTATATACAGATACATCCACATCTATATACACACCTACTGTATATACAGATACATCCACATCTATATACACATCTACTGTATATACAGATACATCCACATCTATATACACACCTACTGTATATATAGATACATCCACATCTATATACACATCTACTGTATATACAGATACATCCACATCTATATACACATCTACTGTATATACAGATACATCCACATCTATATACACATCTACTGTATATACAAATACATCCACATCTATATACACACCTACTGTATATACAGATACATCCACATCTATATATACATCTATTATATATCCAGATACATCCACATCTATATACACACCTACTGTATATACAGATACATCCACATCTATATACACACCTACTGTATATACAGATACATCCACATCTATATATACATCTATTATATGTACAAATACATCCACATCTATATACACATCTACTGTATATACAGATACATCCACATCTATATACACACCTACTATATATACAGATACATCCACATCTATATACACACCTACTGTATATACAGATACATCCACATCTATATACACACCTACTATATATACAGATACATCCACATCTATATACACACCTACTGTATATACAGATACATCCACATCTATATACACACCTACTGTATATACAGATACATCCACATCTATATACACATCTACTGTATATACAGATACATCCACATCTATATACACATCTACTATATATACAGATACATCCACATCTATATACACACCTACTGTATATACAGATACATCCACATCTATATACACATCTACTGTATATACAGATACATCCACATCTATATACACACCTACTGTATATACAGATACATCCACATCTATATACACATCTACTGTATATACAGATACATCCACATCTATATACACATCTACTATATATACAGATACATCCACATCTATATACACACCTACTGTATATACAGATACATCCACATCTATATACACATCTACTATATATACAGATACATCCACATCTATATACACACCTACTGTATATACAGATACATCCACATCTATATACACACCTACTGTATATACAGATACATCCACATCTATATACACATCTACTATATATACAGATACATCCACATCTATATATACATCTACTATATATACAGATACATCCACATCTATGTACACACCTACTGTATATACAGATACATCCACATCTATATACACATCTATTATATATCCAGATACATCCACATCTATATACACATCTACTATATATACAGATACATCCACATCTATATACACACCTACTGTATATACAGATACATCCACATCTATATACACACCTACTGTATATACAGATACATCCACATCTATATACACACCTACTGTATATACAGATACATCCACATCTATGTACACACCTACTGTATATACAGATACATCCACATCTATATACACACCTACTGTATATACAGATACATCCACATCTATATACACACCTACTGTATAAACAGATACATCCACATCTATATACACACCTACTGTATATTATATACAGATACATCCACATCTATATACACACCTACTGTATATACAGATACATCCACATCTATATACACACCTACTGTATATACAGATACATCCACATCTATATACACATCTACTGTATATACAGATACATCCACATCTATATACACACCTACTGTATATACAGATACATCCACATCTATATACACATCTACTGTATATACAGATACATCCACATCTATATACACACCTACTATATATACAGATACATCCACATCTATATACACATCTACTATATATACAGATACATCCACATCTATATATACATCTATTATATATCCAGATACATCCACATCTATATACACACCTACTGTATATACAGATACATCCACATCTATATACACACCTACTGTATATACAGATACATCCACATCTATATATACATCTATTATATATCCAGATACATCCACATCTATATACACACCTACTGTATATACAGATACATCCACATCTATATACACACCTACTGTATATACAGATATATCCACATCTATATATACATCTATTATATGTACAAATACATCCACATCTATATACACATCTACTGTATATACAGATACATCCACATCTATATACACATCTACTATATATACAGATACACAGACATCTATATACACACCTACTGTATATACAGATACATCCACATCTATATACACATCTATTATATATACAGATACATCCACATCTATATACACACCTACTGTATATACAGATACATCCACATCTATATACACACCTACTATTTATACAGATACATCCACATCTATATATACATCTACTGTATATACAGATACATCCACATCTATATACACATCTACTGTATATACAGATACATCCACATCTATATACACATCTACTGTATATACAGATACATCCACATCTATATACACACCTACTGTATATACAGATACATCCACATCTATATACACATCTACTGTATATACAGATACATCCACATCTATATACACACCTACTGTATATACAGATACATCCACATCTATATACACATCTACTGTATATACAGATACATCCACATCTATATACACACCTACTGTATATACAGATACATCCACATCTATATACACATCTACTGTATATACAGATACATCCACATCTATATACACATCTACTGTATATACAGGTACATCCACATCTATATACACATCTACTGTATATACAAATACATCCACATCTATATATACATCTATTATATATCCAGATACATCCACATCTATATACACACCTACTGTATATACAGATACATCCACATCTATATACACACCTACTGTATATACAGATACATCCACATCTATATACACACCTACTATATATACAGATACATCCACATCTATATATACATCTATTATATATCCAGATACATCCACATCTATATACACACCTACTGTATATACAGATACATCCACATCTATATACACACCTACTGTATATACAGATACATCCACATCTATATACACACCTACTATATATACAGATACATCAACATCTATATACACGCCTACTATATATACAGATACATCCACATCTATATACACATCTACTGTATATACAGATACATCCACATCTATATACACATCTACTATATATACAGATACATCCACATCTATATACACATCTACTATATATACAGATACATCCACATCTATATACACACCTACTGTATATACAGATACATCCACATCTATATACACACCTACTGTATATACAGATACATCCACATCTATATACACACCTACTGTATATACAGATACATCCACATCTATATATACATCTATTACATATCCAGATACATCCACATCTATATACACACCTACTGTATATACAGATACATCCACATCTATATACACACCTACTGTATATACAGATACATCCACATCTATATACACACCTACTGTATATACAGATACATCAACATCTATATACACGCCTACTATATATACAGATACATCCACATCTATATACACATCTACTGTATATACAGATACATCCACATCTATATACACACCTACTATATATACAGATACATCCACATCTATATACACGCCTACTATATATACAGATACATCCACATCTATATACACATCTACTGTATATACAGATACATCCACATCTATATACACATCTACTATATATACAGATACATCCACATCTATATACACATCTACTATATATACAGATACATCCACATCTATATACATACCTACTGTATATACAGATACATCCACATCTATATACACATCTACTGTATATACAGATACATCCACATCTATATACACACCTACTGTATATACAGATACATCCACATCTATATACACACCTACTGTATATACAGATACATCCACATCTATATACACACCTACTGTATATACAGATACATCCACATCTATATACACACCTACTGTATATACAGATACATCCACATCTATATACACACCTACTGTATATACAGATAAATCCACATCTATATACACATCTACTGTATATACAGATACATCCACATCTATATACACACCTACTGTATATACAGATACATCCACATCTATATACACACCTACTGTATATACAGATACATTCACATCTATATACACACCTACTGTATATACAGATACATCCACATCTATATACACACCTACTGTATATACAGATACATCCACATCTATATACACATCTACTGTATATCCAGATACATCCACATCTATATACACACCTACTGTATATACAGATACATCCACATCTATATACACATCTACTATATATACAGATACATCCACATCTATGTACACATCTACTATATATACAGATACATCCACATCTATATACACACCTACTGTATATACAGATACATCCACATCTATATACACACCTACTGTATATACAGATACATCCACATCTATATACACATCTACTGTATATACAGATACATCCACATCTATATACACACCTACTATATATACAGATACATCCACATCTATATACACGCCTACTATATATACAGATACATCCACATCTATATACACATCTACTGTATATACAGATACATCCACATCTATATACACACCTACTATATATACAGATACATCCACATCTATATACACATCTACTATATATACAGATACATCCACATCTATATATACATCTATTATATATCCAGATACATCCACATCTATATACACACCTACTGTATATACAGATACATCCACATCTATATACACACCTACTGTATATACAGATACATCCACATCTATATATACATCTATTATATATCCAGATACATCCACATCTATATACACACCTACTGTATATACAGATACATCCACATCTATATACACACCTACTGTATATACAGATACATCCACATCTATATATACATCTATTATATGTACAAATACATCCACATCTATATACACATCTACTGTATATACAGATACATCCACATCTATATACACACCTACTATATATACAGATACATCCACATCTATATACACACCTACTGTATATACAGATACATCCACATCTATATACACACCTACTATATATACAGATACATCCACATCTATATACACACCTACTGTATATACAGATACATCCACATCTATATACACACCTACTGTATATACAGATACATCCACATCTATATACACATCTACTGTATATACAGATACATCCACATCTATATACACATCTACTATATATACAGATACATCCACATCTATATACACACCTACTGTATATACAGATACATCCACATCTATATACACATCTACTATATATACAGATACATCCACATCTATATACACACCTACTGTATATACAGATACATCCACATCTATATACACATCTACTGTATATACAGATACATCCACATCTATATACACACCTACTGTATATACAGATACATCCACATCTATATACACATCTACTGTATATACAGATACATCCACATCTATATACACATCTACTATATATACAGATACATCCACATCTATATACACACCTACTGTATATACAGATACATCCACATCTATATACACATCTACTATATATACAGATACATCCACATCTATATACACACCTACTGTATATACAGATACATCCACATCTATATACACACCTACTGTATATACAGATACATCCACATCTATATACACATCTACTATATATACAGATACATCCACATCTATATATACATCTACTATATATACAGATACATCCACATCTATGTACACACCTACTGTATATACAGATACATCCACATCTATATACACATCTATTATATATCCAGATACATCCACATCTATATACACATCTACTATATATACAGATACATCCACATCTATATACACACCTACTGTATATACAGATACATCCACATCTATATACACACCTACTGTATATACAGATACATCCACATCTATATACACACCTACTGTATATACAGATACATCCACATCTATATACACACCTACTGTATATACAGATACATCCACATCGATGTACACACCTACTGTATATACAGATACATCCACATCTATATACACACCTACTGTATATACAGATACATCCACATCTATATACACACCTACTGTATATACAGATACATCCACATCTATATACACATCTACTGTATATACAGATACATCCACATCTATATACACATCTACTGTATATACAGATACATCCACATCTATATACACACCTACTGTATATACAGATACATCCACATCTATATACACACCTACTATATATACAGATACATCCACATCTATATACACATCTACTATATATACAGATACATCCACATCTATATACACATCTACTGTATATACAGATACATCCACATCTATATACACATCTACTGTATATACAGATACATCCACATCTATATACACACCTACTGTATATACAGATACATCCACATCTATATACACACCTACTGTATATACAGATACATCCACATCTATATACACATCTACTGTATATACAGATACATCCACATCTATATACACACCTACTGTATATACAGATACATCCACATCTATATACACATCTACTGTATATACAGATACATCCACATCTATATACACACCTACTGTATATACAGATACATCCACATCTATATACACACCTACTGTATATACAGATACATCCACATCTATATACACACCTACTGTATATACAGATACATCCACATCTATATACACACCTACTGTATATACAGATACATCCACATCTATATACACACCTACTGTATATACAGATACATCCACATCTATATACACACCTACTGTATATACAGATACATCCACATCTATGTACACACCTACTGTATATACAGATACATCCACATCTATATACACACCTACTGTATATACAGATACATCCACATCTATATACACACCTACTGTATAAACAGATACATCCACATCTATATACACACCTACTGTATATACAGATACATCCACATCTATATACACACCTACTGTATATACAGATACATCCACATCTATATACACACCTACTGTATATACAGATACATCCACATCTATATACACATCTACTGTATATACAGATACATCCACATCTATATACACACCTACTGTATATACAGATACATCCACATCTATATACACATCTACTGTATATACAGATACATCCACATCTATATACACACCTACTATATATACAGATACATCCACATCTATATACACATCTACTATATATACAGATACATCCACATCTATATATACATCTATTATATATCCAGATACATCCACATCTATATACACACCTACTGTATATACAGATACATCCACATCTATATACACACCTACTGTATATACAGATACATCCACATCTATATATACATCTATTATATATCCAGATACATCCACATCTATATACACACCTACTGTATATACAGATACATCCACATCTATATACACACCTACTGTATATACAGATATATCCACATCTATATATACATCTATTATATGTACAAATACATCCACATCTATATACACATCTACTGTATATACAGATACATCCACATCTATATACACATCTACTATATATACAGATACACAGACATCTATATACACACCTACTGTATATACAGATACATCCACATCTATATACACACCTACTGTATATACAGATACATCCACATCTATATACACATCTACTATATATACAGATACATCCACATCTATATACACACCTACTGTATATACAGATACATCCACATCTATATACACATCTACTGTATATACAGATACATCCACATCTATATACACACCTACTGTATATACAGATACATCCACATCTATATGCACATCTACTGTATATACAGATACATCCACATCTATATACACATCTACTATATATACAGATACATCCACATCTTTATACACACCTACTGTATATACAGATACATCCACATCTATATACACATCTACTATATATACAGATACATCCACATCTATATACACACCTACTGTATATACAGATACATCCACATCTATATACACACCTACTGTATATACAGATACATCCACATCTATATACACACCTACTGTATATACAGATACATCCACATCTATATACACATCTACTATATATACAGATACATCCACATCTATATATACATCTACTATATATACAGATACATCCACATCTATGTACACACCTACTGTATATACAGATACATCCACATCTATATACACATCTATTATATATCCAGATACATCCACATCTATATACACATCTACTATATATACAGATACATCCACATCTATGTACACACCTACTGTATATACAGATACATCCACATCTATATACACATCTATTATATATCCAGATACATCCACATCTATATACACATCTACTATATATACAGATACATCCACATCTATGTACACACCTACTGTATATACAGATACATCCACATCTATATACACACCTACTGTATATACAGATACATCCACATCTATATACACACCTACTGTATATACAGATACATCCACATCTATATACACATCTACTGTATATACAGATACATCCACATCTATATACACATCTACTGTATATACAGATACATCCACATCTATATACACACCTACTATATATACAGATACATCCACATCTATATACACACCTACTATATATACAGATACATCCACATCTATATACACATCTATTATATGTACAAATACATCCACATCTATATACACACCTACTATATATACAGATACACATATCTATATACACACCTACTATATATACAGATACATCCACATCTATATACACACCTACTATATATACAGATACATCCACATCTATATACACACCTACTATATATACAGATACACATATCTATATACACATCTACTATATATACAGATACATCCACATCTATATACACACCTACTATATATACAGATACATCCACATCTATATACACACCTACTATATATACAGATACATCCACATCTATATACACACACCTACTCTATATACCGATACATAAACATCTATGTACACATCTATTATATTTCCAGCTATAGATAGACAAATCTATATACAGCCTGTCACAATTCACACCGTGACCGTCACCCCTACGTCACGGATCGGGGTGACTTTAGGCCAACAGACGGCTATGACATGTGCAGGGGTGGGCGTCTCGGCGAGTTGTCTCAAACTCTCTAGGCTCGCATCTGTGTGCAGAGCGGCCTGAAACTCCTGGCTAGGGGAAGCCAGAAGCGACGTCAGGGTCCCTTCCCCACGGGAACCCTCTTGGACCTGCTCTGGGTCCACCTCTGGTTCAGTCACACTGATGACTGAGGAGGGTCCGGAAGGCTGACAGTTATCTGCGTTCTGGGCACTCTGACTGCGGGTGACAGCAGCTACGTAGGCTGTCTCCCCGGGGATTTCTACAGACCCATCAGCCGGCGCTGCTATGGGCTCTACCTCCCCATCCATCCCCAACACTCCAGGGGCAGTGCTACTTATGGGCCAGTTACCTTCCTCGGTGGCACTGGTAAATCTCATGGCGTCACCTTCCTCACGGTTCCCATGCATCTCCCCATTTCCTGTAGCACCGACACTTGCCCCTGTTAGGGGTTCCTCAGCCATCTCACTCCGCAGAGCGACGTGGCTGGGCACTCCTGTACCTATGGACACATTAACCTTCACAGAAAAATCATTATCAGGTTCCGCTGGCACAGGTACAACATTTTCACCATCAATCCTAGGGAAAAAATGGTTAATAGATGCATCATTACAAGATAAAGCATGGTCAGGTAACACATGCGATTTCCCATCATCATCATCATCATCAGGGTTAACGTTACCCTCATTAGTAGATTGGGGAGGGGTGTCAGGAACGTAGTATGCAACCATCCTCCCCAAATCAGTCCCCAACAAAACATGAGTGGGTAAATTATCAGACAGCCCCACTTCCTTCACCCCGCTCCCGGCACCCCAATCAATAAAAACCCGGGCCATCGGTAAGGGACAGCTGATGCCCCCAATCCCAGTGACAGTTAGGGTTTTCCCCGGAATGATTTCTTCAGGTGCCGCCAGTTCGGATCGGATGAGGGTTCGTTCAGCCCCGGTGTCCTTGAGGCCTGTAGCCACATGGCCTCCCACCGTGACGTGCTGTACGTTGTCACACACCCTCCCAACCACACCACCCACCAAAAGAACTGCTGCATTAGGCCCTGGGGTCTTGGCTGGGGGGTTCTTCGGCTTGTCTGGACAGTGGGGGCTGATATGACCAGTCCGCTTGCAGAAGAAACACTGGCGAGGTTTGGTGGTAGGTCTGGTGCTGTTGGCCACGGGGACAGGACCTCTGGTGTGTTGGCTGGCAGGGGTACTGGCGTTGGTTGCAGGCTTACCCCCTCTCCAGCTGGTGGTGACTGGCTTCCGCACTTCCGATCTACGGTTGGCCTCATAGGCATCGGCAATCTGCGCTGCTTTCGTCACGTCTTTGGGTTCTCTGTCCATCACGAACTGTCGCACCTCAGCTGGGCAAAGATGTAAGAACTGGTCTTTGATCATCAGGTCTCGCAGCTGTGCAAAGGTGGTCACTGACAGTCCTTGGATCCACTGGTTAAAGTGGGTCCTAAGTTCATGCACCACATCGCCGTATCTGTCGTGTGGGCCACGTTGGAGGTTCCGGAACTTTCTACGGTAAACCTCAGGTATAAGCTGGTACTTTGTTATCAGGGCCTGCTTGATGGCCTCATTGTCACCATCTTGTTCTTGAGGGAGGGCAGCAAACGCCTCCAGAGCTTTGCCTCTCAGCCCTGGTGTCAGGTATCGTGCCCATTCATCTGCAGGCAGCTGGTACTGTCTGCAGGCTTTCTCAAATGCCCGCAGAAAAGTGTCCAAGTCCCCATCCTTTTCCATAACAGGAAAGTGATCGGGCTGGGGCTTTGGTATCTGAGCGCTGCTGGGCTCACGGCTGGACTGGGACGACCCCTGCATTTGCAGTCGGGCTAACTGCAGCTGGTACTCCCGCTCCGCTTTTAGCTCAGCTCGGGCCTCTCGCTCGGCTCTCTCAGCCTCCCACTCGGCTCGCTGGGCCTGTGCCTCTCGCTCAGCTCGATCCTGGTATTGCTGGATCAGCTGTTGACGTCCATCATGGTCATTGGCGGGGAGTAGTTCCATGACCGCCAGCAGACTGGGGTCCAAACCACCCTGGTTGCTAGTCGGGCCCGTATTCAATGGTTGGACCTCTGCTGCAGCACCATGTTCGCTTGTGCTGGCTTCTGCGGCCACTGGGCTCTGAGAGTGGTCTAGAGCGGCTTCCCATTGCACCAGATCTGCGACCAGTTGGGCTTTGTTTTTGCCTGCAAAGTCAATGTGCTGTGACTTGCATAAGGCAATAAGGGTGTCTCTTGTCTGCTGCTCATAAAAGGTTTCTCCCAGCACAACCATGGTTGCCAAATAAAAGATAGGACAGAAAAACGAAGAGAAAGGGAGGGGATAATTACCAGTACACAATTGTCTCAGGACTAATAAACAATGAGTTCGTTCTCCAAACTTATTTGCACAGAGTCCTCGCAAGAACTTTGCAAGTTTTTAGTGAGAGGAATGATTGCTCAAACCAAATCACTAATGCTCTAAGATCTCCCACCGCCTTGCCACCAATATGTCACGATTCACACCGTGACAGTCACCCCTACGTCACGGATCGGGATGACTTTAGGCCAACAGACGGCTATCACATGTGCAGGGGGCTTATCTTAGTTATCCCTCCACTGCTACAATGTGATGAAAAAAACACACACAAGGCTATTGACCTCTTAGTTTACAGCAGGGGCTTATGTAAGGTTAGGTATCCCACTGCTCTTCAATATACCACGAACTGCAGGGATTTATGTATATCCCGCTTTATTGTTCTGCTTGAACTTGCAGCTCTCTGGCACCCCCATCACCCTCGGGTCAGATTAGGTACTGCACCTAGGGTAATTAGTCGCCAGAAAGGCTGCCTGCTATGTACTGGCTATTGGGCACGCTGCAGCGACGCGATAAACTACTCCCACTCAGGCAGGAACAATAATTATCAACGCCGCAGTCGCTACAACGACACCCAAAAGCCCAGAACTAAGGTATGCTGCCACCAGCTTCGATTAAACGGGTCTGAAGCTAACCCAAAACAGTAGCGTAATTCCCTTCAGAAAACTTAGGGTACGTTTTAGAGCAGGAAGAACGAAACTAGTATTAAATATTTTACTCCGAAAGAAGGCAGTGTTTACAAAGGCATATATAAAGATGTTACAAAAGAGACAATTGAAAATATGTACAAGCAATTATAAAATAACAGGGAATAAAGAAGAAAGGTAAAAAACTCACATGTTCTCTGTTCATATCAGGCAAAACCATGCTGGCCGTCACAGCCCAGATGTCCCAGTGCATAGTACAGCTCCTCAGGCAAAACTCTGTTGACTGCCGGCTGGGTTGAGTGTAAAAGACTTGTATACTCCAGCCTCGTGACATCACTAAAGGGCTGGTTAAAGATATTCATGGAGGTCAGATATCTTTACGTTCTCAGACCCTGGAGACAAAGAAATTCCTGGCTGAGAAGGGAGGGACCACAGGTGGATTTGCAGGATTAATGTACAAAACGAAAAAATAGAAAGCAGCACAGCCCGATATAGAGTGGCCAGATGGAGTCACTGCGGGAACCACTGAGCTCAGCATGCACAGTGAGGTGCACGCGTCCAAGGCACAGCAAACATGTAGATCAAAAAATGAAGAAAGACGCGGCAACACTCCTGCACCTGTGTGGACCCGTAGAAGCGCCGGTGCAGGCGCGAAACGGCTGTTGTCCTCTCCCCCGCTCACCTCCTTCATTTTGTTTCCCCCGTGCCGTGAAGATGGTCTCACACTTACTTGAATAAAGAGGTAAAGCCCGCTTTACAGGATCGGTGAGTGTTGCCGCGTCTTTCTTCATTTTTTGATCTACGGATTTGCAGGATTGGTCACCTGCAGTTTAAAGCCACACCCTGCTCACGCACTAGCTTCAAATTACCCAGTGTCTGCCATAGGGCTGGTTTATTGTATTCAGGGGGGGGAGAAGGGGGGCTTTGCAGCTGCCCTGCTTTTGGGACCATGGTCAGAAGTGCAAAAATCCCTCAGCTATGGTTATTACATTATCGTGACATACATTATCCTCACACTTATATTATACATTTTCTTCACACACACTTACTGTATATACAGATACACACACATCTATGTACACATCTACTATATATACAGATACATCCACATCTATGTACACATCTATTATATATACAGATACATCCACATCTATATACACATCTACTATATATACAGATACATCCACATCTATATACACATCTATTATATATACAAACACATCCACATCTATGTACACATCTACTATATATACAGATACATCCACATCTATATACACATCTACTATATATACAGATACATCCACATCTATATACACATCTACTATATATACAGATACATCCACATCTATGTACACATCTACTATATATACAGATACATCCACATCTATGTACACATCTACTATATATACAGATACATCCACATCTATATACACATCTACTATATATACAGATACATCCACATCTATGTACACATCTACTATATATACAGATACATCCACATCTATATACACATCTACTATATATACAGATACATCCACATCTATGTACACATCTACTATATATACAGATACATCCACATCTATATACACACCTACTGTATATACAGATACATCCACATCTATATATACATCTACTATATATACAGATACATCCACATCTATGTACACATCTACTATATATACAGATACATCCACATCTATGTACACATCTACTATATATACAGATACATCCACATCTATATACACATCTACTATATATACAGATACATCCACATCTATATACACATCTATTATATATACAGATACATCCACATCTATATATACATCTATTATATATACAGATACATCCACATCTATATACACACCTACTATATATACAGATACATCCACATCTATGTACACATCTACTATATATACAGATACATCCACATCTATGTACACATCTACTATATATACAGATACATCCACATCTATATACACATCTATTATATATACAGATACATCCACATCTATATACACATCTACTATATATACAGATACATCCACATCTATATACACATCTATTATATATACAGATACATCCACATCTATATATACATCTACTATATATACAGATACATCCACATCTATGTACACATCTACTATATATACAGATACATCCACATCTATATATACATCTATTATATATACAGATACATCCACATCTATATATACATCTACTATATATACAGATACATCCACATCTATGTACACATCTACTATATATACAGATACATCCACATCTATATACACGCCTACTATATATACAGATACATCCACATCTATGTACACATCTACTATATATACAGATACATCCACATCTATGTACACATCTACTATATATACAGATACATCCACATCTATATACACATCTATTATATATACAGATACATCCACATCTATATATACATCTATTATATATACAGATACATCCACATCTATATACACACCTACTATATATACAGATACATCCACATCTATATATACATCTATTATATATACAGATACATCCACATCTATATACACACCTACTATATATACAGATACATCCACATCTATATACACATCTATTATATATACAGATACATCCACATCTATATACACATCTACTGTATATACAGATACATCCACATCTATATACACACCTACTATATATACAGATACATCCACATCTATATACACACCTACTATATATACAGATACATCCACATCTATATACACATCTACTGTATATACAGATACATCCACATCTATATACACATCTACTATATATACAGATACATCCACATCTATATACACATCTACTGTATATACAAATACATCCACATCTATATATACATCTATTATATATACAGATACATCCACATCTATATACACATCTACTGTATATACAGATACACGCACATCTATATACACATCTATTATATATCCAGATACACATATCTATATACACATCTACTATATATACAGATACACACATCTACTATATATACAGATACATCCACATCTATGTACACATCTACTATATATGCAGATACATACACATCTACAGTGGGTACGTAAAGTATTCAGACCCCTTTAAATGTTTCACTCTTTGTTTCATTGCAACCATTTCATAAATTCAAAAAAAGTTCATTATTTTTTTTACATTAATGTACACTCTGCACCCCATCTTGATAGAAATGTAGAGATTTTTGCAAATTTAATAAAAAGAAAAGCTGAAATATCACATGGTCATAAGTATTCAGCCCCTTTGCTCAGACACTCATATGTAAGTCACACGCTGTCCATTTCCTTGTGATCCTCCTTGAGATGGTTCTCCTCCTTCATTGGAGTCCAGCTGTGTGTAATTAAACTGATAGGACTTGATTTGGAGCGGCGCACACCTGTCTATATAAGACCTCACAGCTCACAGTGCATGTCAGACCAAATGAGAATCATGAGGCCAAAGGAGCTGGCCAACGAGCTCAGAGACAGAATTGTGGCAAGGCACAGATCTGGCCAAGGTTACAGCAGAATTTCTGCAGCACTCAAGGTTCCTAAGAGCACAGTGGCCTCCATAATTCTTACATGGAAGAAGTTTGGGACCACCAGAAGTCTTCCTAGACCTGGCCGTCCAGCCAAACTGAGCAATCGTGGGAGAAGAGCCTTGGTGAGAGGTAAAGAAGAACCTCAAGATCACTGTGGCTGAGATGCAGAGATGCAGTAGGGAGATGGGAGAAAGTTCCACAAAGTCACCTATCACTGCAGCCTCCACCAGTTGGTCCTTTATAGCAGATTGGCCTGATGGAAGCCTCTCCTCAGTGCAAGACATATGAAGGCCACATAGAGTTTGCTAAAAAAAGGACTCCCAGACTATGAGAAATAAGATTCTCTGGTCTGATGAGATGAGGATAGACCTTTGTGGTGATAATTCTAAGCGGCGCTATGTGTGGAGAAAACCAGGCACTGCTCATCACCTGCCTAATGCAATCCCCACAGTGAAGCATGGTGGTGGCAGCATCATGCTATGGGGGTGCTCATCAGCTGCAGGGACAGGATGACAGGTTGTCATTGAAGGAAACATGAATGCGGCCAAGTACAGAGATATCCTGGATGAAAACCTCTTCCAGAGGGCTCTGTACCTCAGACTTGGCCGAAGGTTCACCTTCCAACAAGACAATGACCCTAAGCACACAGCTAAAATAACAAAGGAGCGGCTTCAGAACATCTCTGTGACCATTGTTGACGGGACCAGCCAGAGCCCTGACCTAAACCCAATGGAGCATCTCTGGAGAGACCTGAAAATGGCGTCCACCAACGTTCACCATCCAACCTGACGGAACTGGAGAGGATCTGCAAGGAAGAATGGCCGAGGATCCCAAATCCAGGGGTGAGAAACTTGTTGCATCATTCCCAAGAAGACTCATGGCTGTACGAGCTCAAAAGGGGCTTCTACTCAATACTGAGCAAAGGGGCTGAAGACTTATGACCATGGGATATTGCAGATTTTCTTTTTTAATAAATTTGCAAATTATTTCTACATTTCTGTTCATTTTTTCAAGATGGGGCAGAGTGCACATTAATGAGAAAAAGATGAACTTTATTGAATTTACCAAATGGCTGCAATGAAACAAAGAGTGAAAAATGTAAAGGGGTCTGAACACTTTCCGCACTCACCGTATATACACACCTCCTATATATACAGATACATGCACCTCTACACTTACCACCAATACGTCGGTATCAGGGGTGAACATATAACTGGTGCAGCCATGACATGTATCACCACATACAAGGGCGACTCCAGTCTGTGGTTGCTATACTGGATCCTCTTACCTGCCGGGGTCCGCAGTTCTCGGGGGGTCCTCTGTATTTTCCCCCTGGTGGTTTATTATTGACCTTATCACATTATTTCACACCATCAGGATATGTAAGAGGGGTTCTCGCGCTGTTCTTTTCTTTTCCGCCATCAGTGCGCCGCTAAGTGTTCCGCGCTGTGGACGCGCCATCATGCCGTACCGCCAATCATACAGTGAGAATAATCGAGAGGCCGGGGGTCTGTTAGTACAAGCTTCTTTTAATCAAAAACCATCCCCAATATATTTACAATACTGACGTGAGGGATAATGACAGAACATGGCAGCTAATCAGGAGAACCATCCTACAGCAATCAGTCCTACTATATCCCGGCAGCTGGTGCTGAGCAGTGACCGTACGAGAACTGCAGCCTCATCCTGAGAAGTCTATGGTCACATTCACACCAGTATCCTGGAACGTAAAATAACAACTAAAGGAAAGAAAGTTCTACGTGTTCCATCTGCAGCCGGAGGATCGCTCTGTGATTACTCCACAAACAGCTCAGATATTATCATTAATGTCGTTAGGTTTTTATATATATTGTATCTATCTGTTTTTTTTCCCAGTAAATTCATAAGAAAATGTACAATTTGTTTTTTATACTTCCTGATTTTTCTTATCCTGCCCATATCCAGAGACGTGCCTCTCACATTCAGCACCGGTCCATCCTTATCTCATAACTCTACTTTTGTGCAAAAATTCAAGTAAAATGAAAAAAAAAAATGTAATTTACTCCAGTCACAGCCAAGGGGGCATTCAAAATGTAGAATGTAACTGGCTGCCATTACTCAGAACAACCTATTCTGTCAATCAGGCTTTTGGGTTCAATGCATTTTTTTAAAAAATACCGTAATCTGTATTAAAAAAAAACAGTCTTGCAGTTTTTACACTGGTCACTGGGGCTATTTTTGATTAATAGTTCCTATTCTTTCCAAAAAAACTTTTCAAAAGTCTCATTATCATCACAGACAGGATTACAATGACACCTCTATGTACAGATAATAACACATGATCCACCATTCACAATAGGTGATGTCACAGCTCACCTCCTCCTCCTGTATAATGACTGATAACTCCTCTATATACAGTAGATAACACAGGATCCACCATTCACAATAGGTGATGTCACAGCTCACCTCCTCCTCCTGTACAATGACTGATAACACCTCTATATATAGTAGATAACACAGGATCCACCATTCACAATAGGTGATATCACAGCTCACCTCCTCCTCCTGTATAATGAATGATAACACCTCTATATACAGTAGATAACACAGGATCCACCATCCACAATAGGCGATGTCACAGCTCACCTCCTCCTCCTGTACAATGTCTGATAACACCTCTATATACAGTAGATAACACAGGATCCACCTTTCACAATAGGTGATATCACAGCTCACCTCCTCCTCCTGTACAATGACTGATAACACCTCTATATATAGTAGATAACACAGGATCCACCATTCACAATAGGTGATATCACAGCTCACCTCCTCCTCCTGTACAATGTCTGATAACACCTCTATATATAGTAGATAACACAGGATCCACCATTCACAATAGGTGATATCACAGCTCACCTTCTCCTCCTGTACAATGACTGATAATACCTCTATATACAGTAAATAACACAGGATCCACCATCCACAATAGGTGATGTCACAGCTCACCTCCTCCTCCTCCTGTACAATGACTGATAACACCTCTATATACAGTTGATAACATAGGATCCACCATTCACAATAGGTGATATCACAGCTCACCTCCTCCTCCTGTACAATGACTGATAACACCTCTATATACAGTAGATAACACAGGATCCACCATCCACAAAAGGTGATGTCACAGCTCACCTCCTCCTCCTGTACAATGACTGATAACACCTCTATATACAGTAGATAACACAGGATCCACCATTCACAATAGGTGATGTCACAGCTCACCTCCCCCTCCTGTACAATGACCGATAACACCACTATATACAGTAGATAACACAGGATCCACCATTCACAATAGGTGATATCACAGCTCACCTCCCCTCCTGTACAATGACTGATAACACCTCTAGATAAAGTAGATAACACAGGATCCACCATTCACAATAGGTGATGTCACAGCTCACCTCCTCCTGTACAATGACTGATAACACCACTATTAACAGCAGATAACACAGGATCCACCATTCACAATACATGATGTCACAGCTCACCTCCTCCTCCTGTACAATGACTGATAACACCTCTATATATAGTAGATAACACAGGGTCCACCATTCACAATAGGTGATGTCACAGCTCACCTCCTCCTCCTGTACAATGACTGAGAACACCTCTATATACAGTAGATAACACAGGATCCACCATTCACAATAGATGATATCACAGCTCACCTCATCCTCCTGTACAATGACTGATAACACCTCTATATACAGTAGATAGCACAGGATCCATCATTCACAATAGGTGATGTCACAGCTCACCTCCTCCTCCTGTACAATGACTGATAACTCCTCTATATACAGTAGATAACACAGGATCCACCATTCACAATACTTGATGTCACAGCTCACCTCCTCCTCCTGTACAATGACTGATAACACCTCTATATACAGCTGATAGTACAGGATCCACCATTTACAATAGGTGATGTCACAGCTCACCTCTTCCTCCTGTACAATGACTGATAGCACATCTGTCACGGGGCTACCGCGACAGAGAGGTTCCAGAGAACTGCAGCACTCTGGGCCTTGTTCACACACAGTGAACAGAAGCTCTTCACCTGTATTCTGACCTGGCTGCTTTGTGCCAGCAGTGCAGGAGTTAACCTTATTGCTGAGTTGCTGAGAGCTGGATCTCTCTCAGCTGAAGTGGATTTTGTAATCTGATCCTCTATATTGACCCAGTCCTAATTTCTGCTATTGTCAGTGATCAGTTCTACTGCCTGGCTTGGAGGTTGAAGGAGCGTAGTGTTGGTGCTGGAGGTTTATTTACAGAGATTGGTGTCTGCTGTTTTGGTTCCATGTTTAACCTGTTTTCCTTCCTGGTTTATTCCTTCTCTTCCCTTCTCTGTGTTTCCTCTGTGGTTGTGCGAGTATTTGGTGAGTTTGAGACTTTTAGTTAACTTGTCTGTATACCCTGTTATTTGTTGTATTATTACACTGGTGCAGTCCACCTCCTTTGAGGGGGGAGGGGGCCACTGATAGGGCATGCACAGGAGACAGGGATACGCTGGCGGCACGGGCCTCCTAACCATCATAGGTACCCCTGAGATAAGGGAAAGCCAGGGCCCCATTAAAGTGGTAGGGACAGGTGCGGGTCCCAGTATGCCGTCCTGCCCCTTTAACATCGCTTACAGCGTGACAACATCTATATAAAGCTGATAACACGGGACACGCCATTCACAATAAGTGAAGTCACAGATCACCTCCTCCTCTGTTCACAATATCATTTGCACACTCTCATTCGATGCTTCAATGCTAAAGATAAGGTCTTTGTCAGTCTATTGCTGCTAATACACATGTGAATTTCCAAAAAGAACATGAAGTTTGAGTCTAGATTGGCCCCCAGTGATCACTCTAAAAATTGCAAGATTTACATATTTTAATACAGATTGTATTATATGTATATTGTAATATATATATAAAAAGACAATTAATATAAAAACCCAATTTAATCAAATAAAACTCCAGTAAAAAATTATGTTTTTTTTTTTACTAGCTCTACAGATACATAGGATCAGCTTGTTTTCCAATCTCGTGACTTAAATGAAGATCGTTTTTAATTTATTGTGTGTAATACCCTTTTTGACCATTTCTCTCAGTGGGGGCGCTGTTTTGCTATGTTTTTAAACTGTGATTCTATTAAATCAAGTAATATCAGATTCCCACCTCCCAATATATCTTATGATTGAGCATATATCTATATAAGTGCATCTGTATTACTTATAACCCAAAAATAGTTTTCTGCCTTCTCCCACCCTCACCCAGATTAGTGGCCCTCTATTGGTACTGCAGTGTCAGCCATATGTAACGTAGCATGCAATCACCTATGAGAAGCATAAAATCTTACAGTACGTCTTGTATGTGTTCATGGCGTTAGGAAATAAACTGCAGAAGGCAAAAAGAAGCACAAAAAAGAAAAACAAAAGCTGCAAATAACAAAACTCATTTTGGAATATTTTTGTTTCTTTTTTTTTTTTGTACAAATAAGTCCATAATACTGACGTCTCCTGAAGTTTTTTTTTACATATTTTTTTTTTTCACTTTTCCTTATTTTGGTTTCATCTCCATGCGGGCGTTGTCGTCTCCATCCAGCTCGTACTCTTCCACCTGTCCGTTGGTCCACACTTTTAGGCGGTCTGTTAGGTCGCTGGTTCGTGGCGCTAAGATGAAGTCATAAATAATGGCGGCGGCTGCTCCTCCGATCATAGGTCCAACCCAAAATATCTGGTCAGAAAAAAGTGAAAAGTTTAGTTGACTTTAGGCCTTCTTCAAACGTCCGTGTCTCCGGGACGTGTGGTGACAGTCTTCACGCGTACCCGGGGAGACACGTACACATGTAGACACATTCAAATAAATGGGTCTGTGCACGTCAGTGTGTTTTCGTGGACCGTGTGTCCGTGAGCAAAACACGCTGACATGTCCGTTTTTTACTGTCAGTACGGTCAGCAAAATGTCCCGCACACGAGGACATGGAGAACACACATTGATGTCCTCCGTGTGACACGCATCGGCAGCGGGGAGAAAGCACTACAGTAAGCGCTGTTCCCCGGCGGCAGGTGCTGAAGCCCACTCTCATCATTCTCCCCTGCTCTGCCGGCGATCGGTGATCGAGTCCAAACGACAGCGGGTGGGGGCTTTTGGGACTCATCATCCGACACCTGCTGCCGCTAATAACAGTGACGGTAGGTGCGGATGATCGGGGTAGTCCACAGCCGCCGGCTGCGATCTAAGGAAATAAATGAATGAAAAACCTGGCGTGGGTTCCCCCTATTTTCTATGAACCAACCAGGCAAAACTCACAGCTGAGGGCTGCAACCCTCAGCTGTCAGCTTCTGCAAGGTTGGTTATCAAGAATAGAGGGTCCTCATGCAATTTTTTTAATTATTGAAATAAATAATTAAAAGAAATGGCATGGGGTCCCCCCTTTTTCGACAACCAGGCTTGCTAAAGCTCACAGCTGGGGGCTGCTATTCTCAGGCTGGCAATGGTTCATTGATATAGGTCCCCCCAGCCTAAAAACAGCAGCCCGCATCTGCCCAGAAATGGCGCATCTATTAGATGCGTCTTATCTGGCGCTTTCCTCGGCTCTTCCCACTTGCCCTGTAGCGGTGGCAAGTGGGGTAATATTTGTGGGGTTGATGTCACTGGTGACATCAAGCCCACAGCTTGGTAATGGAGAGGCATCTATAAGACTCCCATCCATTACTAATCCTATAGTTGTATTGTTTGTAAATAAAGATACGGCCAGAACAAAATCCTTTATTTGGCAAAATTACACAGACTCCTTTAAACCATACTTACTGCAACGCCTAATTTCCCCGAACGCCGTCGATCTCCTGTAATAAAAGTAAAATAATAATCCACCAATATACCACACATGTCCGTCGTTCTGTCTCACGCCATAATCCATGTCTGGGGGCTAAATAGTTTTCAACCTGGACAGTGCCTAGATGCGACCATCCTGGCATAAAACCACTGGTGAATGAGCTGCTGAGGGTGAATGAGATGCTGAGGGTGAATGGGCTGCTGAGGGTGAATGAGCTGCTGAGGGTGAATGAGCTGCTGAGGGTGAATGAGCTGCTGAGGGTGAATGAGCTGCTGAGGGTGAATGAGCTGCTGAGGGTGAATGAGCTGCTGAGGGTGAATGAGATGCTGAGGGTGAATGAGCTGCTGAAGGTGAATGAGATGCTGAGGGTGAATGAGATGCTGAGGGTGAATGAGCTGCTGAGGGTGAATGAGCTGCTGAAGGTGAATGAGATGCTGAGGGTGAATGAGATGCTGAGGGTGAATGAGATGCTGAGGGTGAATGAGCTGCTGAGGGTGAATGAGATGCTGAGGGTGAATGAGCTGCTGAGGGTGAATGAGCTGCTGAGGGTGAATGAGCTGCTGAAGGTGAATGAGCTGCTGAGGGTGAATGAGATGCTGAAGGTGAATGAGCTGCTGAGGGTGAATGAGCTGCTGAGGGTGAATGAGCTGCTGAAGGTGAATGAGCTGCTGAGGGTGAATGAGATGCTGAGGGTGAATGAGATGCTGAGGGTGAATGAGATGCTGAGGGTGAATGAGCTGCTTAGGGTGAATGAGCTGCTTAGGGTGAATGAGATGCTGAGGGTGAATGAGATGCTGAGGGTGAATGAGCTGCTGAGGGTGAATGAGCTGCTGAGGGTGAATGAGATGCTGAGGGCGCAGCATCATTCACCAGTGGTGACATCATCTCCGGCTTTTGCCCACGGTCCTGTGGTCACCGCAGTTCAGCCCGGCCTCGATGATGTCGCCGCTGATCAATAATGCTGCACTCTCAGCAGCTCATTCACCAGTGGTTTTCAGCCGGGACAGTCGCATCTTGGCACCGTCCAGGTGGAAAACTATTTAGCCCCCAGACATGGATTACGGCGTGGGACACAACGATGGAAAGATATGGTATAATGTTGGTTTATTGTTTTACTTTTATTACAGGAGATCGAGGGCGTCGAGGAATTAGGTGTTGCAGTAAGTATGGTTTAATTTAGAACATTAACCCCTTCATGACCTTGGGATTTTTCGTTTTTCCGTGTTCGTTTTTCACTCCTCTCCTTTCCAGAGCCATAACTTTTTATTTTTCCGTCAATTTGGCCATGTGAGGGCTTATTTTTTGCGGGGCGAGTTGTACTTATGAAACAACATCATTGGTTTTAGCATGTCATGTACTAGAAAACGGGAAAAAAATTCCAAGTGTGGTGAAATTACAAAAAAAGTGCAATCCCACACTTGTTTTTTGTTTGGCTTTTTTGCTAGGTTCACTAAATGCTAAAACTGACCTGCCATTATGATTCTCCAGGTCAGTACGAGTTCATAGACACCTAACATGACTAGGTTATTTTTTATCTAAGTGGTGAAAAAAAATTCCAAACTTTGCTAATAAAAAAAAAAAAATTGCGCCATTTTCCGATACTCGTAGCGTCTCCATTTTTCGTGATCTGGGGTCGGTTGAGGGCTTATTTTTTGCGTGCCGAGATGACGTTTTTAATGATAGCGTTCTTTTGATCGCCCGTTATTGCATTTTAATGCAATGTCGCAGCAACCTAAAAAACGTAATTCTGGCGTTTCGAATTTTTTTCTCGCTACGCCATTTAGCGATCAGGTTAATGCTTTTTTTAATTGATAGATCGGGCGATTCTGAGCGCGGCGATACCAAATATGTGTAGATTTGATTTTTTTTTAATTGATTTATTTTGATTGGGGCGAAAGGGGGGTGATTTAAACTTTTATATTTTTTTTATTTTTTTCACATTTTTTTTACTTTTTTTTTTTTACTTTTGCCATGCTTCAATAGCCTCCATGGGAGGCTAGAAGCGGGCACAACTCGATCGGCTCTGCTACATAGCAGCGATCTGCTGATCGCTGCTATGTAGCAGAAATGGAGGTGTGCTGTGAGCGCCGACCACAGGGTGGCGCTCACAGCCACCGGTGATCAGTAACCATAGAGGTCTCTAGGACCTCTATGGTTACCATCCTGACGCATCGCCGACCCCCGATCATGTGATGGGGGTCGGCGATGACGTCATTTCCGGCTGCCCGGCCGGAAGCGGTCGTTAAATGCCGCTGTCTGCGTTTGACAGCGGCATTTAACTAATTAATAGGTGCGGGCAGATCGCGATTCTGCCCGCGCCTATTACGGGCACATGTCAGCTGTTCAAAACAGCAGACATGTCCCGGCTTTGATGCGGGCTCACCGCGGAGCCCTGCATCAAAGCAGGGGATCTGACCTCGGACGTACTATCCTGTCTGAGGTCAGAAAGGGGTTAAAGGAGTCTGTGTTACAAACAATACAACTATAGGATTAGCAATGGATGAGTGTATTATAGACGCCTCTCCATTACTAAGCCGTGGGCTTGATGTCACCTGAAAAGTGACATCAACCCCACAAATATTGCCCCACTTGCCACCGCTATAGGGCAAGTGGGAAGAGCTGGGGAAAGCGCGTCTAATAGATGCGCCTTTTCTGGGCAGCTGCAGGCTGCTGTTTTTAGGCTGGGGGGACCTATATCAATGGCCCCTTACCAGCCTGAGAATAGCAGCCCCCAGCTGTGAGCCTTAGCAAGGTTGGTTGACAAAAATTTAGGGACCCTGCGCCATTTTTAAAAATTATTTATTTAAATAATTAAAAAAACAGTGTGGGGACCCCTCTATTCTCGATAACCAACCCTGCAGAAGCTGACAGCTGAGGGTTGCAGCCCCCAGCTATGAGTTTTGCCTGGTTGGTTCAAGAAAATAGGGGGGAGACCCATGTCAGGTTTTTCATTCATTTATTTCCGAACTATTGCAGCACGGCGGTTGTAGAATACTCCGATCATCCGCACCTACTGTTGCTGTTATTAGCGGTAGCAGGTGTCGGATGATGGGGGTAACAGTCCCAAAATCCACCACCTGCCGTCATTCGGCCTTTAATATAACACTCATCATTCTCCTCTGCTCGCTGGCAGAGCAGGGGAGAATGATGAGAGCCGGCTCAGGCACCTGCCGCAGGGGAACAGCGCTTACTGTAGAGCTTCTTCCCCGGCGGCCGTCCGTGTGGTGCTGATGCGGCACACGGTTGCCACACATAGTACACACGGACACGGATATCTCCGGTACACAAAATAAACGGACGTGTGAAGCTGGCCTTATGTTGAGTCCATTGTTTACATGTGAGAGCAGGATAAACGTAAACGGATTAGGTGATTGCTACTTAAGCAGTTGTCTCATATGTTGTTGTAGTGGAACCAAGGTCAGAGATAACTGTAGCGCAGGTGGAGTCTTACCCAGTGATACTGGAAGTTTTTAGCGATTACTGCAGAACCAAAAGACCTTGCAGGGTTCATTCCGCATCCAGTGTAATCGATCTGAAATAAAAAGGACACAACAATATCACACCACATGCTGGATCCACAGGGGAGGCCGCTGCCGTCTGTGTAGTCTGTGCCTCGTTCAGGCGCCATGTACAGTATGTGATCCGCTCGTAATTGCCTCAGACAAAACACAAACTGATTATTCTGTGTCAGTCTGTTAACATATCTACAACCGAGTCAGTTATCGTCTACATAAGAGCACATTATAGTACCGTAGTTATATTCTTGTACATAGGAGCAGTATTATAGTAGTTATATTCTTGTACATAGGGGCAGTATTATAGTAGTTATATTCTTGTACATAGGGGCAGTATTATAGTAGTTATACTCTTGTACATAGGGGGCAGTATTATAGTAGTTATATTCTTGTACATAGGAGCAGTATTATAGTAGTTATATTCTTGTACATAGAGACAGTATTATAGTAGTTATATTCTTGTACATAGGAGCAGTATTATAGTAGTTATATTCTTGTACATAGGGGGCAGTATTATAGTAGTTATATTCTTGTACATAGGAGCAGTATTATAGTAGTTATATTCTTGTACATAGGAGCAGTATTATAGTAGTTATATTCTTGTACATAGGGGGCAGTATTATAGTAGTTATACTCTTGTACATAGGGGTCAGTATTATAGTAGTTATATTCTTGTACATAGGGGCAGTATTATAGTAGTTATATTCTTGTAAATAGAGACAGTATTATAGTAGTTATATTCTTGTACATAGGGGCAGTATTATAGCAGTTATATTCTTGTACATAGGAGCAGTATTATAGTAGTTATATTCTTGTAAATAGAGACAGTATTATAGTAGTTATATTCTTGTACATAGGGGCAGTATTATAGTAGTTATATTCTTGTACATACAGGGCAGTATTATAGTAGTTATATTCTTGTACATAGGAGCAGTATTATAGTAGTTATATTCTTGTACATAAGGAGCAGTATTATAGTAGTTATATTCTTGTACATAGGAGCAGTATTATAGTAGTTATATTCTTGTAAATAGAGACAGTATTATAGTAGTTATATTCTTGTACATAGGGGCAGTATTATAGTAGTTATATTCTTGTACATAGGAGCAGTATTATAGTAGTTATATTCTTGTACATAGGGGGCAGTATTATAGTAGTTGTATTCTTGTACATAGGGAGCAGTATTATAGTAGTTATATTCTTGTACATAGGAGCAGTATTATAGTAGTTATATTCTTGTAAATAGGAGCAGTATTATAGTAGTTATATTCTTGTACATAGAGACAGTATTATAGTAGTTATATTCTTGTACATGGGGCAGTATTATAGTAGTTATATTCTTGTACATAGGGAGCAGTATTAAAGTAGTTATATTCTTGTACATAGGGAGCAGTATTATAGTAGTTATATTCTTGTACGTAGGGGCAGTATTATAGTAGTTATATTCTTGTACTTAGGGGGCAGTATTATAGTAGTTATATTCCTGTACATAGGAGCAGTATTATAGTAGTTATATTCTTGTACATAGGAGCAGTATTATAGTAGTTATATTCTTGAACATAGGAGCAGTATTATAGTAGTTATATTCTTGTACATAGGAGCAGTATTATAGTAATTATATTCTTGCACATAGGAGCAGTATTATGTTAGTTATATTCTTGTACATAGGAGCAGTATTATAGTAGTTATATTCTTGTACATAGGAGCAGTATTATAATAGTTATATTCTTGTACATAGGGAGCAGTATTATAGTAGTTATATTCTTGTACATAGGAGCAGTAATATGTTAGTTATATTCTTGTATATAGGAGCAGTATTATAGTAGTTATATTCTTGTACATAGGAGCAGTATTATAGTAGTTATATTCTTGTACATAGGAGCAGTATTATAGTAGTTATATTCTTGTACATAGGAGCAGTATTATAGTAGTTATATTCTTGTACATAGGAGCAGTATTATAGTAGTTATATTCTTGTACATAGGAGCAGTATTATAGTAGTTATATTCTTGTACATAGGAGCAGTATTATAGTAGTTATATTCTTGTACATAGGAGCAGTATTATAGTAGTTATATTCTTGTACATAGGGAGCAGTATTATAGTAGTTATATTCTTGTACATAGGGGGCAGTATTATAGTAGTTATATTCTTGTACATAGGAGCAGTATTATAGTAGTTATATTCTTGTACATAGGGGGCAGTATTATAGTAGTTATATTCTTGTATATAGGAGCAGTATTATAGTAGTTATATTCTTGTACATAGGGAGCAGTATTATAGTAGTTATATTCTTGTACATAGGAGCAGTATTATAGTAGTTTTATTCTTGTACACAGGAGCAGTGTTATAGTAGTTATATTCTTGTACATAGGGAGCAGTATTATAGTAGCTATATTCTTGTACATAGGGGGCAGTATTATAGTAGTTATATTCTTGTACATCGGAGCAGTATTATAGTAGTTATATTCTTGTACATAGGAGCAGGATTATAGTAGTTATATTCTTGTACATAGGAGCAGTATTATAGTAGTTATATTCTTGTACATAGGAGCAGTATTATAGTAGTTATATTCTTGTACATAGGAGCAGGATTATAGTAGTTATATTCTTGTACATAGGAGCAGTATTATAGTAGTTATATTCTTGTACATAGGAGCAGGATTATAGTAGTTATATTCTTGTACATAGGAGCAGTATTATAGTAGTTATATTCTTGTACATAGGGGCAGTATTATAGTAGTTATATTCTTGTATATAGGAGCAGTATTATAGTAGTTATATTCTTGTACATAGGAGCAGTATTATAGTAGTTATATTCTTGTACATAGGAGCAGTATTATAGTAGTTATATTCTTGTACATAGGGAGCAGTATTATAGTAGTTATATTCTTGTACATAGGGAGCAGTATTATGTTAGTTATATTCTTGTACATAGGAGCAGTATTATAGTAGTTATATTCTTGTACATAGGAGCAGTATTATAGTAGTTATATTCTAGTACATAGGAGCAGTATTATAGTAGTTATATTCTTGCGCATAGGAGCAGTATTATAGTAGTTATATTCTTGTACATAGGAGCAGTATTATAGTAGTTATATTCTTGTACATAGGGAGCAGTATTATAGTAGTTATATTCTTGTACATAGTAGCAGTATTATAGTAGCTATATTCTTGTACATAGAAGTATTATAGTAGTTATATTCTTGTACATAGGAGCAGTATTATAGTAGTTATATTCTTGTACATAGGAGCAGTATTATAGTAGTTATATTCTTGTACATAGGAGCAGTATTATAGTAGTTATATTCTTGTACATAGGGGGCAGTATTATAGTAGTTATATTCTTGTACATAGGAGCAGTATTATAGTAGTTATATTCTTCTACATAGGAGCAGTATTATGTTAGTTATATTCTTGTACATAGGAGCAGTATTATAGTAGTTATATTCTGGTACATAGGGGTAGTATTATAGTAGTTATATTCTGGTACATAGGGGCAGTATTATAGCAGCTATATTCTTGTACATAGGGGGCAGTATTATAGTAGTTATATTCTTGTACATAGGAGCAGTATTATAGTAGTTATATTCTTGTATATAGGGGCAGTATTATAGTAGCTATATTATTGTACATAGGAGCAGTATTATAGTAGTTATATTCTTGTACACAGGAGCAGTATTATAGTAGTTATATTCTTGTACATAGGAGCAGTATTATAGTAGTTATATTCTTGTACATAGGAGCAGTATTATAGTAGTTATAGTCTTGTACATAGGAGCAGTATTATAGTAGTTATATTCTTGTACATAGGAGCAGTATTATAGTAGTGGAGCGCGGTAATTTGCTGATTTGGGAATGAAATAAAAAAATTATGATCATTAGAAAAATTTATTTTATATTTAAAATTATACTGAACAGTAATGGAATTTTTAAATTACATGATTTTAAATAGTGTATCTGGCAAATGTCGACCTTCGCTATCCACACACTGCTGCATACGTTTTCTGAAGTTTTCATGAACTCTAACAAGCATGTCCACTGGTATTCTGCCAATTTCAGCTTCAATATTGTTCCTTAGGTCTTCCAAGGTGTTGGGACGGTTGATATACACCTTAGACTTCAGGTAACCCCAAAGGAAAAAAATCGCATGGGGCTAAATCTGGTGAGCGTGCTGGCCAGTTCACATCTCCCCTCAAAGAGATAAGCCATCCAGGAAACATTTGCCTCAAACAATTCATGGTAACCCTCGCTGTGTGTACAGTGGCACCATCCTGTTGGAACCATGTATCCTCTAGTTCCATTGCCTCAAGAGCCGGCTGAAAATAATCCTGTATCATAGACAAGTACCGTTCGGAGTTCACAGTTATGGCACGACCATTATCCTGAAAAAAGTAAGGATCAATGATGCCTACTCGTGATATGGCGCACCACACAGTGAAAATGTGCCTCATCAGAAAAAAACACAATTGCGTCACGGGGTATCGTTGCTAACATGTCTTCACAAGAGGTCCGCCGTGTCAAATAGTCCCATGCTGACAAATGTTGGACCACGCACATTTTATACGGGTGAAAATTCAGTTCATCATGAAGAATCCGGTGGAGAGAACGTCTTGAAATGCCAAGAGCAAATGATTGCTTCCGAGCAGAGCGTTTCGGAGATTGCAGTACTGCTGCTCTAACTCTCTCGATGTTTTGTGGTGTTGTAATCCTTCTCTCAGGTCCCCTTCGTACACATGACACATTCCCTGCTGTTCTGAATGCATTCACCCAATTTACAATTGATTGCCGTCCAGGAACACGTCCGTGTGGAGGAACAGCGAATTGTAAACGAAAAGCACGCTGCACTGCAATGATCGAGTGGGCATTTGAAAAATACGCTTCAACACAAAATGACCTCTCCTCACGTGTCCACTGCATGATGGCAACTGAAAGGCAGAGGAATACAAATCTCCCATCAGCCACTGTAAGCCACACCCACTCTCCCCTCTCTTCGACCGACAGTGCCGCCACAGCATGCAGTGCAAAAAAGCAAATTACCGCGCTCCACCCTGTACATAGGGGCAGTATTATAGTAGTTATATTCCTGTACATACGGGCAGTATTATAGTAGTTATATTCTTGTACATAGGAGCAGTATTATAGTAGTTATATTCTTGTACATAGAAGTATTATAGTAGTAATATTCTTGTACATAGGAGCAGTATTATAGTAGTTATATTCTTGTACATAGGGAGCAGTATTATAGTAGTTATATTCTTGTACATAGGGAGCAGTATTATGTTAGTTATATTCTTGTACATAGGAGCAGTATTATAGTAGTTATATTCTTGTACATAGGAGCAGTATTATAGTAGTTATATTCTAGTACATAGGAGCAGTATTATAGTAGTTATATTCTTGCGCATAGGAGCAGTATTATAGTAGTTATATTCTTGTACATAGGAGCAGTATTATAGTAGTTATATTCTTGTACATAGGGAGCAGTATTATAGTAGTTATATTCTTGTACATAGTAGCAGTATTATAGTAGCTATATTCTTGTACATAGAAGTATTATAGTAGTTATATTCTTGTACATAGGAGCAGTATTATAGTAGTTATATTCTTGTACATAGGAGCAGTATTATAGTAGTTATATTCTTGTACATAGGAGCAGTATTATAGTAGTTATATTCTTGTACATAGGGGGCAGTATTATAGTAGTTATATTCTTGTACATAGGAGCAGTATTATAGTAGTTATATTCTTCTACATAGGAGCAGTATTATGTTAGTTATATTCTTGTACATAGGAGCAGTATTATAGTAGTTATATTCTGGTACATAGGGGTAGTATTATAGTAGTTATATTCTGGTACATAGGGGCAGTATTATAGCAGCTATATTCTTGTACATAGGGGGCAGTATTATAGTAGTTATATTCTTGTACATAGGAGCAGTATTATAGTAGTTATATTCTTGTATATAGGGGCAGTATTATAGTAGCTATATTATTGTACATAGGAGCAGTATTATAGTAGTTATATTCTTGTACACAGGAGCAGTATTATAGTAGTTATATTCTGGTACATAGGGGCAGTATTATAGCAGCTATATTCTTGTACATAGGGGGCAGTATTATAGTAGTTATATTCTTGTACATAGGGGCAGTATTATAGTAGTTATATTCTTGTACATAGGAGCAGTATTATAGCAGTTATATTCTTGTACATAGGAGCAGTATTATAGTAGTTATATTCTTGTACATAGGTGCAGTATTATAGTAGTTATATTCTTGTACATAGGAGCAGTATTATAGTAGTTATATTCTTGTACATAGGAGCAGTATTATAGTAGTTATAGTCTTGTACATAGGAGCAGTATTATAGTAGTTATATTCTTGTACATAGGAGCAGTATTATAGTAGTGGAGCGCGGTAATTTGCTGATTTGGGAATGAAATAAAAAAATTATGATCATTAGAAAAATTTATTTTATATTTAAAATTATACTGAACAGTAATGGAATTTTTAAATTACATGATTTTAAATAGTGTATCTGGCAAATGTCGACCTTCGCTATCCACACACTGCTGCATACGTTTTCTGAAGTTTTCATGAACTCTAACAAGCATGTCCACTGGTATTCTGCCAATTTCAGCTTCAATATTGTTCCTTAGGTCTTCCAAGGTGTTGGGACGGTTGATATACACCTTAGACTTCAGGTAACCCCAAAGGAAAAAAATCGCATGGGGCTAAATCTGGTGAGCGTGCTGGCCAGTTCACATCTCCCCTCAAAGAGATAAGCCATCCAGGAAACATTTGCCTCAAACAATTCATGGTAACCCTCGCTGTGTGTACAGTGGCACCATCCTGTTGGAACCATGTATCCTCTAGTTCCATTGCCTCAAGAGCCGGCTGAAAATAATCCTGTATCATAGACAAGTACCGTTCGGAGTTCACAGTTATGGCACGACCATTATCCTGAAAAAAGTAAGGATCAATGATGCCTACTCGTGATATGGCGCACCACACAGTGAAAATGTGCCTCATCAGAAAAAAACACAATTGCGTCACGGGGTATCGTTGCTAACATGTCTTCACAAGAGGTCCGCCGTGTCAAATAGTCCCATGCTGACAAATGTTGGACCACGCACATTTTATACGGGTGAAAATTCAGTTCATCATGAAGAATCCGGTGGAGAGAACGTCTTGAAATGCCAAGAGCAAATGATTGCTTCCGAGCAGAGCGTTTCGGAGATTGCAGTACTGCTGCTCTAACTCTCTCGATGTTTTGTGGTGTTGTAATCCTTCTCTCAGGTCCCCTTCGTACACATGACACATTCCCTGCTGTTCTGAATGCATTCACCCAATTTACAATTGATTGCCGTCCAGGAACACGTCCGCGTGGAGGAACAGCGAATTGTAAACGAAAAGCACGCTGCACTGCAATGATCGAGTGGGCATTTGAAAAATACGCTTCAACACAAAATGACCTCTCCTCACGTGTCCACTGCATGATGGCAACTGAAAGGCAGAGGAATACAAATCTCCCATCAGCCACTGTAAGCCACACCCACTCTCCCCTCTCTTCGACCGACAGTGCCGCCACAGCATGCAGTGCAAAAAAGCAAATTACCGCGCTCCACCCTGTACATAGGGGCAGTATTATAGTAGTTATATTCCTGTACATACGGGCAGTATTATAGTAGTTATATTCTTGTACATAGGAGCAGTATTATAGTAGTTATATTCTTGTACATAGAAGTATTATAGTAGTAATATTCTTGTACATAGGAGCAGTATTATAGTAGTTATATTCTTGTACATAGGAGCAGTATTATAGTAGTTATATTCTTGTACATAGGAGCAGTATTATAGTAGTTATATTCTTGTACATAGGAGCAGTATTATAGTAGTTATATTCTTGTACATAGAAGTATTATAGTAGTAATATTCTTGTACATAGGAGCAGTATTATAGTAGTTATATTCTTGTACATAGGAGCAGTATTATAGTAGTTATATTCTTGTACATAGAAGTATTATAGTAGTTATATTCTTGTACATAGGAGCAGTATTATAGTAGTTATATTCTTGTACATAGGAGCAGTATTATAGTAGTTATATTCTTGTACATAGGAGCAGTATTATAGTAGTTATATTCTTGTACATAGAAGTATTATAGTAGTAATATTCTTGTACATAGGAGCAGTATTATAGTAGTTATATTCTTGTACATAGGAGCAGTATTATAGTAGTTATATTCTTGTACATAGAAGTATTATAGTAGTTATATTCTTGTACATAGGAGCAGTATTATAGTAGTTATATTCTTGTACATAGGAGCAGTATTATAGTAGTTATATTCTTGTACATAGGAGCAGTATTATAGTAGTTATATTCTTGTACATAGGGGGCAGTATTATAGTAGTTATATTCTTGTACATAGGAGCAGTATTATAGTAGTTATATTCTTGTACATAGGAGCAGTATTATAGTAGTTATATTCTTCTACATAGGAGCAGTATTATGTTAGTTATATTCTTGTACATAGGAGCAGTATTATAGTAGTTATATTCTTGTACATAGGGGTAGTATTATAGTAGTTATATTCTGGTACATAGGGGCAGTATTATAGTAGCTATATTCTTGTACATAGGGGGCAGTATTATAGTAGTTATATTCTTGTACATAGGAGCAGTATTATAGTAGTTATATTCTTGTGCATAGGGGCAGTATTATAGTAGTTCTACTCTTGTACATAGAGGCAGTATTATAGTAGTTATATTCTTGTATATAGGGGCAGTATTATAGTAGCTATATTATTGTACATAGGAGCAGTATTATAGTAGTTATATTCTTGTACACAGGAGCAGTATTATAGTAGTTATATTCTTGTACATAGGAGCAGTATTATAGTAGTTATATTCTTGTACATAGGAGCAGTATTATAGTAGTTATAGTCTTGTACATAGGAGCAGTATTATAGTAGTTATATTCTTGTACATAGGAGCAGTATTATAGTAGTTATATTCTTGTATATAGGAGCAGTATTATAGTAGTTATATTCTTGTACATAGGGGCAGTATTATAGTAGTTATATTCTTGTACATAGGGGACAGTATTATAGTAGTTATATTCTTTTACATAGGGAGCAGTATTATAGTAGTTATATTCTTGTACATAGGGGCAGTATTATAGTAGTTATATGCTTGTATATAGAGGCAGTATTATAGTAGTTATATTCTTGTACATAGGAGCAGTATTATAGTGGTTATATTCTTGTACATAGGGAGCAGTATTATAGTAGTTATATTCTTGTATATAGGAGCAGTATTATAGTAGTTATATTCTTGTACATAGGAGCAGTATTATAGTAGTTATATTCTTGTACATAGGGGGCAGTATTATAGTAGTTATATTCTTGTACATAGGAGCAGTATTATAGTGGTTATATTCTTGTACATAGGGAGCAGTATTATAGTAGTTATATTCTTGTATATAGGAGCAGTATTATAGTAGTTATATTCTTGTACATAGGAGCAGTATTATAGTAGTTATATTCTTGTACATAGGAGCAGTATTATAGTAGTTATATTCTTGTACTTAGGGGCAGTATTATAGTGGTTATATTCTTGTACATAGGGAGCAGTATTATAGTAGTTATATTCTTGTACATAGGAGCAGTATTATAGTAGTTATATTCTTGTACATAGGAGCAGTATTATAGTAGTTATATTCTTGTACATAGGAGCAGTATTATAGTGGTTATATTCTTGTACATAGGGAGCAGTATTATAGTAGTTATATTCTTGTACATAGGAGCAGTATTATAGTAGTTATATTCTTGTACATAGGAGCAGTATTATAGTAGTTATATTCTTGTACTTAGGGGCAGTATTATAGTGGTTATATTCTTGTACATAGGAGCAGTATTATAGTAGTTATATTCTTGTACATAGGGGTAGTGTTATATTAGTTATATTCTTGTACATAGGAGCAGTATTATAGTAGTTATAATATTGTATATAGGAGCAGTATTATAGTAGTTATATTCTTATACATAGGAGCAATATTATAGTAGTTATATTCTTGTACATAGGGGCAGTATTATAGTAGTTATATTCTTGTACTTAGGGGCAGTATTCGTTCTGTTGATGGTATACACTCATACCCGTACTGCCTTCTCTGTTTATAGCTGGACCTTGCGTTTTCTTACCGCAATTAGATGTCCTAGAGCAACAGAAAGTCCTATCGCCAGAGGAACAGATCCTGAAATATCGCGTCTTCTTCTGTCTGTGACAGCAACTACACATAGTACCAACTGGAAAGTGACCATGATCTCGACCCCTAGACCTTGTCCTGCTGTCACTCCATCATTTAGCTGAAAAACACAAGATGGTAAAGACAAGTTTAATAGCGTCACATATTGGGAATATATCCTGCTGGTTTTTCATGTGAGACTGTATCGCACAATTTAGATACAACAGAGAGTATCATAATTAATAGAACGACTGCTCGCAGCGCCAAAGTCAATCAGAGATGTAAGACATCTGAACTCAGACATTATTTCATGCTATTTCACCATATGTTACATTTTTCCTGGATGTGATAAATGTTTTACATCCTGAGACGTCTTTCATTATTTATCTGGACACTGATTAAGGTATGTATATAGTCACGTGTGGTGCTCTCTTTATGGGCATTATCTGCAGTTGCTTCCACCTGGGTGTGATTTCTTCAGTATAACTACAGCTGTTCTGTGAAGGCTTCACAGGTATGTGTGAGAACATTAGATATCAAATAGCATCATGAAATCCAAGGAGCTCATCAGACAGGTCAGGGATAAAGTTGTGGAGAAGACGAAAACAGGGTTAGGTTATTAAAAATTAGCATGAGCATGAGCACGGAGCATGGAGAACTGTTCAAGCCATCATCTAAAAATGGAAGGAGTATGGTACAAAAGTAAACCTACCAAGACATGGTCGTCCACCTAACTTAACATCCCAAGCAAGGAGAGCACTAATTAGAGAAGGAGCCAAGAAGCCCATGGTCAGTCTCTGGAGGATCTGCAAAGATTCACAGCTCAAGGAGAGAATCTGTTCACAACTATTAAGTCGTGTTCACATGTTAAGTATTTGGTTAGTATTTTACATCAGTATTTGTAAGCCAAAATCAGGAGTGGAACAATGAGAGGACTGTAATATAAACATGAGCGTATTTCTGTAGTCTTTACCCACTTCTGGTTTTGGCCTACAAATACTGATGTAAAACACTGACCAAATACTGATTGCGTGAATGTGGCCTAAGTCGTATACTGCACAAATCTTGCCATTATGGAAGAGTGGCAAGAAGAAAGTCATAAGAACTGCCCTTTGCAGTGTGCAAAAACCAAGAAGGGGACACAGCGAACATATGGAAGAAGGTAATCTTGTCAGATGAGACCAAAGGAGAACTTTTTGGACTAAATGCAAAATGCCATGTATAGTGGAAAACTAACACTGCACATCAAGCTGAAAACATCATGCATGGTGGTGGCAGCATCCTGCTGTGGGGAGGCTTTTCTTCAGCAGGGGCAGGGAAGCTGGTCAGAGTTGTTGGGAAGATGGATGGAGCTAAATACAGGGCAGTCCTGGAGGAAAACCTGTTTGAAGCTGCAAAAGACCTGAGTCTGGGGTCCAGATTCACCTTCCAGCCCCTTCATCTTTTTAGTTTTCAGTAATTATTAGCTTCTCGTACAAGCTCCATCTCTGTAATCTGAGTCACATCGCCTCGGAGCTCGTGGCTGGTATTCGCCACTGACGCTCCTGTCTCTGGGGGCCACGGTGCTGCAGACACATGCCGGTGTCTCGGACATTACACATCGTTTATGGGGCAGTCAGATAACTCTGCAGAATTCCATCACCATGGCGTCCATTATGCGACCTGTCTGTACCCAGCTCATTAATAATCAGCCTTTTATATACTTTTTTTTTTACTTTGGGAATGATTCAGCGGCACGACGCGAAGTATCACAATAACACTGGAAAATCTCCCCGTAAGATTAGGAATGTCCGTCCCCTCCTGTATAAGCGAGAGAGGACTCCATAGCGACTGCATCGAAATGCTTAGCGCCACTTTTACTCTTTTTTTTTTCTGTTGAGGTTCTTTGAATAGAATTTTTTTCTTAATTCCGAGTGAATTTTCCACCCCCGAGATGGTAACGCACGTTTACATCCAATGGGGGTTTTGTGCATTAAATGAGGGTCTCATGATTTCACCGGGGAGGGGTTTTTTATTTCGAGCCGTCGCTCCTGTTGTTTATATGGAGCACGAGGACAGAATCTGGATAAGCCACTCTTTCATCACCAGGGCGGGTGTGATCACCGCGCATACACACTATGGCCAATGTCCCGGCACAGCGAGAGGCTGTAGGAAAGCTCAGACTGAAGGCCTCTATTCATGGCAGCCTCGCTCTGCATTCCTCCGCTAACCTTTACAAAGCGTCGCCTGCTATAGGTATTCTGTCCGCCATTTATCACACGTATCACAGATTAAGCACATTGAAGGCCATTCACACATCAAACAATCAACCAAAATCTGGCGGCAGAGATTCCAGGGTCCTGATCTTTATCCAATGTAACAAAATGTAACATGAACACAAAGCAATAATGTATCTACGGATGGAGGGAAAGATAGATAGATGATAGATAGATAGATAGATAATAGATAGATAGATAGATAATAGATAGATAGATAATATATGATAGATACTGTAGATAGATAATAGATAAATAATAGATAGATAATATATGAGAGATGAGATAGATAATAGATAAATAATAGATAGATAATAAATAGATAATATATGAGAGATAGATAATAGATAACTATTAGATAATACATACCGTTCAAAAGTTTAGGGTCACTTAGAAATGTCCTTATTTTTTGAAAGAAAAGCACAGTTTTTTTTCCAATGGAGCTAACATTAAATGATTCAGAATTACACTCTATACATTGTTAATGTGGTAAATGACTATTCTAGCTGCAGACGTCTGGTTTGTAATGCAATATCTTCATAGATGTATAGAGGCACATTTCCAGCAGCCATCACTCCAGTGTTCTTATGGTACTTTGTGTTTGCTAACTGTGTAAGAAGGCTAATGGATGGTTAGAATACCCTTGAAAACCCTTGTGCAAGTATGTTAGCACAGCTGAAAACAGTTTGGCTGATTAGAGAACCTATAAACCTGACCTTCCTTTGGAGAATCTGGAGCATTACATTTGTTGGTTCCATTAAACTCTCAAAATAGCCAGAAAAAAAAAGAACTTTCATGTGAAACTCGACAGTCTATTTTTGTTGTTAGTAATAAAGGCTATTCCATGCTAGAAATTGCCAAGAAACTGAAGATTTCCTACAACAGTGTGTCCTACTCCCTTCAGAGGAGAGCACAAACAGGCTATAACCAGAGTAGAAGGAGAAGTGGGAGGCCCCGCTGCACAACTGAGCAACAAGACAAGTACATTAGAGTCTGTAGTGTGAGAAATCGACGGCTCACAGGTCCTCAACTGGCAGCTTCATTAAATGGTACACGCTAAACGCCAGTGTCAACGTCTACAGTGAAGAGGCGACTCCGGGATGCTGGCCTTCAGGGCAGAGTGGCAAAGAAAAAGCCGCATCTGAGACTGGCTAGTAAAAGGAAAAGATTAATATGGGCAAAAGAACACAGACATTGGACAGAGGAAGATTGGAAAAAAGTGTTATGGACAGACAAATCCATGTTTGAGGTGTTTGGATCACACAGAAGAACATTTGTGAGACGCAGAACAACTGAAAAGATGCTGGAAGAGTGTGACGTCACCTGTCAAGCATGGTGGAGGTAATGTGATGGTCTGGGGTTCCTTTGGTGCTGGTAAAGTGGGAGATTTGTACAAGGTAAAAGGGATATTGAATAAGGAAGGCTATCACTCCATTGTGCAGCGCCATGTCATAGCCTGTGGACAGCGCTTGATTGGAGCCAATTTCATCCTACAACAGGACAATGACCCAAAGCCACCTCCAAATTATGCAGGAACTATTTAGGGAAGAAGCAGCAGCTGGTGTCAATCTGTAATGGAGCGGCCAGCACAGTCACCAGATCTCAGCCCCATTGAGCTGTTGTGGGAGCAGCTTGACCGTATGGTGCAAAAAAAGTGTCCATCAGCCAAACCAACTTGTGGAGCAGCTTCGGGAAGCATGGATAGAAACTTCTCCAGATTTCCTCAGCAAATTAACTGCTAGAATGCCAAAGTCTGCAATGCTGGAATTGCTGCAAAGGAAGCATTCTGTGACCAAAGCAAAGATTGAAGGAGAAAATTATTATTTCAAATAAAAATATTATTTTTGAACCTTAATGTCTGGGCTAGATTTACAATTCATTTGGCAACTCATTAATAAAAGTATGAGTTACCAAGGAAAACACAAAGTTGTCTGGGTGACCCTAAACTTTGGAACGGTAGTGTAGATAATAGATAAATAATAGATAGATATTGGAATGTTCTCTACATTCTCACACACAGAGTTCAGATAAATCTTCTGAGGAACAGTTAATGAAATGTTGAAGTCTTGAATGTCGTTCTTTCCCGGTGACGGCTCTTCGGTCGACAGTCTATTAGGTTTCGGCGCTTCTGTCAGATGAATGTGTCTTCTGCGTCGCTCAGTAACATGCCCTTACTGTATTACAGATCCAGACAACCTCCTAAAACAAGTCTATGACTTACCGGTATGTAAGCTCCATTATCTCCCCATGTAACAATGTCATAGACAGGCCCAGAAATACCGCCATAGAGTGCGCCAAATATATTGTGCTACAGTGCTGTATATGGGGCATTATAATCCCACCGCCCAGTATATATATATACTATATGGTGCTCAGGAATACTCGGGCACACAACGCCCGCTGCCCATTTCTCTATGCACACCACAGGTTATATTACACGAGATTGTCGCTCGTACACCGCTCCGGACTCGTAGATCTGTGCTCGGCATTCGCCATTGTTAATACCAGCATTCCTGTTTATTCTGCTTCTGTAGGAAAACATCTGACCTTTCCTAAAGGTGTCGTCACATTCTACTATTGCAATTTCCTGGCTTTAACAGTAAAGAATCCTTTCATGATTTGATATAATAATATCCCCTTTTATTTGCAGAGGAAACAACATTACCTAGCAGGTGACACTTCACATGGATGCAAACATTGCCAAATGGTGCTGGCAATAAAACCAATTTCCACCAAGGCGCCAATCCAAGCCATCTCATCACCACTGCTGTAATGTGCATTGTGCATACAGTATAGACGGTGTATAAAGGGCGAAGGCGCGAAGAGTGAAGGCTTATGGGTAATTAGTCCGCCTGTGTGTGGTCATGGTTGTAATACAGTTATCCATCACAGGCCACCGGAGGATCAGCCTGATGGTCGCAGCAGGGAAAGCAATCCAGAGTGTGCGTGCAGCACGAGAGGAATCTGGGACATATTTAAAGCTCAGGTGCAAAAGTAAATTCTCTTTTACATTTTTTTATGAGAATATGTTTAGTTTTACTATATCTTTCCTCAGTTGTAACGGCATAAAATAAACTCTTATCTGATTTAGAAATCCTCATGGCGCACGACTTACAGTGTCTCCTTCAGGAGCCTTATCAGTTATGGGAAAATACCTGAAATTCGTCCCTGACCTCCAGGATGAGAAAAAACACCTGGGCGATTTCGAAAGCGCAATCTAGAAGCTGTCAAGTACAACATAAACATCGCCTGGGCCTCTATATGTGGAGAAGAAAGGCCCCAAAAACTAGAACATTCCTCCATGACGGTTCACCACAAAACACAGAGTCTAACAAAGTATAGAACCTGGATACAACTTACCCACTAAGAGAAGGGGGTACTATAACCTTCTGGACAGTTCCTCCCTTATACACTAAAGTTGGGGGGTCTATGGGGAAGGGAGGCTCAGCAGAGCTTCTGAAAACGTACAAAAGTCGCCCCTGACAACAGATGTCAGTAGGATGGAAGAATGGGACTTGGGATTATCAAATACCCCTACCTCTGTTCAAGGGAGGAGCCTGTGAAATCAGAGGAGGGAGAAGTCTGTGGGGTCAGAGGAGGGAGAAGTCTGTGGGGACAGAGGACGGAGAAGTCTGTGGGGTCAGAGGAGGGAGACGTCTGTGGGGACAGAGGACGGAGAAGTCTGTGGAGTCAGAGGAGGGAGAAGTCTGTGGAGTCAGAGGAGGGAGAAGTCTGTGGGGACAGAGGACGGAGAAGTCTGTGGGGTCAGAGGAGGGAGAAGTCTGTGGGGACAGAGGACGGAGAAGTCTGTGGGGTCAGAGGAGGGAGACGTCTGTGGGGTCAGAGGAGGGAGAAGTCTGTGGAGTCAGAGGAGGGAGAAGTCTGTGGAGTCAGAGGAGGGAGAAGTCTGTGGAGTCAGAGAAGGGAGAAGTCTGTGGAGTCAGAGGAGGGAGACGTCTGTGGGGTCAGAGGAGGGAGAAGTCTGTGGGGTCAGAGGAGGGAGAAGTCTGTGGGGTCAGAGGAGGGAGAAGTCTGTGGGGTCAGAGGAGGGAGACGTCTGTGGGGTCAGAGGAGGGAGAAGTCTGTGGGGTCAGAGGAGGGAGAAGTCTGTGGAGTCAGAGGAGGGAGAAGTCTGTGGGGTCAGAGGAGGAAGAAGTCTGTGGGGTCAGAGGAGGGAGAAATCTGTGGAGTCAGAGGAGGGAGAAGAATGTGGGGTCAGAGGAGGGAGAAGTCTGTGGAGTCAGAGCAGGGAGAAGTCTGTGGGGTCAGAGGAGGGAGAAATCTGTGGAGTCAGAGGAGGGAGAAGAATGTGGGGTCAGAGGAGGGAGAAGTCTGTGGAGTCAGAGGAGGGAGAAGTCTGTGGGGTCAGAGGAGGGAGAAGTCTGTGGGGTCAGAGGAGGGAGAAGTCTGTGGGGTCAGAGGAGGGAGAAGTCTGTGGAGTCAGAGGAGGGAGAAGTCTGTGGGGTCAGAGGAGGGAGACGTCTGTGGGGTCAGAGGAGGGAGACGTCTGTGGGGTCAGAGGAGGGAGAAGTCTGTGGAGTCAGAGGAGGGAGAAGTCTGTGGAGTCAGAGGAAGGAGAAGTCTGTGGGGTCAGAGGAGGGAGAAGTCTGAGGGGTCAGAGGAGGGAGAAGTCTGTGGGGTCAGAGGACAGAGAAGTCTGTGGAGTCGGAGGAGGGAGAAGTCTGTGGGGTCAGAGGAGGGAGACGTCTGTGGAGTCAGAGGAGGGAGAAGTCTGTGGAGTCAGAGGAGGGAGAAGTCTGTGGGGTCAGAGGACAGAGAAGTCTGTGGAGTCAGAGGAGGGAGAAGTCTGTGGGGTCAGAGGAGGGAGACGTCTGTGGGGTCAGAGGAAGGAGAAGTCTGTGGAGTCAGAGGAGGGAGAAGTCTGTGGGGTCAGAGGAGGGAGAAGCCTGTGGGGTCAGAGCAGGGAGAAGTCTGTGGGGTCAGAGGAGGAAGAAGTCTGTGGGGTCAGGGGAAGGAGAAGTCTGTGGGGTCAGAGGAGGGAGAAGTCTGTGGAGTCAGAGGAGGGAGAAGTCTTTGGGGTCAGAGGAGGGAGAAGTCTGTGGAGTCAGAGCAGGGAGAAGTCTGTGGGGTCATAGGAGGGAGAAGTCTGTGGGGTCAGGGGAAGGAGAAGTCTGTGGGGTCAGGGGAAGGAGAAGTCTGTGGGGTCAGAGGAGGGAGAAGTCTGTGGAGTCAGAGCAGGGAGAAGTCTGTGGGGTCAGAGGAGGGAGAAGTCTGTGGGGTCAGGGGAAGGAGAAGTCTGTGGGGTCAGAGGAGGGAGAAGTCTGTGGAGTCAGAGCAGGGAGAAGTCTGTGGGGTCAGAGGAGGGAGAAGTCTGTGGGGTCAGGGGAAGGAGAAGTCTGTGGGGTCAGAGGAGGGAGAAGTCTGTGGGGTCAGAGGAGGGAGAAGTCTGTGGAGTCAGAGGAGGGAGAAGTCTGTGGGGTCAGAGGAGGGAGAAGTCTGTGGAGTCAGAGGAGGGAGACGTCTGTGGGGTCAGAGGAGGGAGAAGTCTGTGGAGTCAGAGGAGGGAGAAGTCTGTGGGATCAGAGGAGGGAGAAGTCTTTGGGGTCAGAGGAGGAAGAAGCCTGTGGGGTCAGAGGAAGGGGAAGTCTGTGGGGTCAGAGGACGGAGAAGTCTGTGGGGTCAGAGGAGGGAGAAGTCTGTGGAGTCAGAGGAGGAAGAAGTCTGTGGGGTCAGAGGGAGGGGAAGTCTGTGGGGTCAGAGGACAGAGAAGTCTGTGGGGTCAGAGGAGGGAGAAGTCTGTGGAGTCAGAGGACGGAGAAGTCTGTGGGGTCAGAGGAGGGAGAAGTCTGTGGGGTCAGAGGAGGGAGAAGTCTGTGGGGTCAGAGGACGGAGAAGTCTGTGGGGTCAGAGGAGGGAGAAATCTGTGGAGTCAGAGGAGGGAGAAGTCTGTGGGGTCAGAGGAGGGAGAAGTCTTTGGGGTCAGAGGAGGGAGAAGTCTGTGGAGTCAGAGGAGGGAGAAGTCTTTGGGGTCAGAGGAGGAAGAAGTCTGTGGGGTCAGAGGAGGGAGAAGTCTTTGGGGTCAGAGGAGGGAGAAGTCTGTGGAGTCAGAGGAGGGAGAAGTCTTTGGGTTCAGAGGAGGAAGAAGTCTGTGGGGTCAGAGGAGGGAGAAGTCTTTGGGGTCAGAGGAGGGAGAAGTCTGTGGGGTCAGAGGAGGGAGAAGTCTTTGGGGTCAGAGGAGGGAGAAGTCTGTGGAGTCAGAGGAGCGAGAAGTCTTTGGGGTCAGAGGAAGGAGAAGTCTGTGGGGTCAGAGGAGGGAGAAGTCTGTGGGGTCAGAGGACGGAGAAGTCTGTGGAGTCAGAGGAGGGAGAAGTCTGTGGGGTCAGAGGAGGGAGAAGTCTGTGGGGTCAGAAGACGGAGAAGTCTGTGGGGTCAGAGGAGGGAGAAGTCTGTGGGGTCAGAGGAGGGAGAAGTCTGTGGGGTCAGAGGAGGGAGAAGTCTGTGGAGTCAGAGGAGGGAGAAGTCTTTGGGGTCAGAGGAGGAAGAAGTCTGTGGGGTCAGAGGAAGGAGAAGTCTGTGGGGTCAGAGGAGGGAGAAGTCTGTGGAGGCAGAGGAGGGAGAAATCTGTGGAGGCAGAGGAGGGAGAAATCTGTGGAGTCAGAGGAGGGAGAAGTCTGTGGAGTCTGAGGAGGGAGAAGTCTGTGGAGTCTGAGGAAGGTGAAGTCTGTGGTGTCAGAGGAGGGAGAAGTCTGTGGAGTCTGAGGAGGGTGAAGTCTGTGGAGTCAGAGGAGGGAGACGTCTGTGGGGTCAGAGGAGGGAGAAGTCTGTGGAGTCGGAGGAGGGTGAAGTCTGTGGAGTCAGAGGAGGGAGAAGTCTGTGGGGTCAGAGGAGGGAGAAGTCTGTGGAGTCTGAGGAGGGTGAAGTCTGTGGAGTCAGAGGAGGGAGAAGTCTGTGGGGTCAGAGGAGGGAGAAGTCTGTGGAGTCTGAGGAGGGTGAAGTCTGTGGAGTCAGAGGAGGGAGACGTCTGTGGGGTCAGAGGAGGGAGAAGTCTGTGGAGTCAGAGGAGGGAGAAGTCTGTGGGGTCAGAGGAGGGAGAAGTCTGTGGAGTCTGAGGAGGGTGAAGTCTGTGGAGTCAGAGGAGGGAGAAGTCTGTGGAGTCAGAGGAGGGAGAAGTCTGTGGGGTCAGAGGAGCGAGAAGTCTGTGGAGTCTGAGGAGGGTGAAGTCTGTGGAGTCAGAGGAGGGAGACGTCTGTGGAGTCAGAGGAGGGAGATGTCTGTGGAGTCAGAGGAGGGAGAAGTCTGTGGAGTCAGAGAAGGGAGAAGTCTGTGGAGTCAGAGAAGGGAGAAGTCTGTGGGGTCAGAGGATGGCGAAGTCTGTGGGGTCAGAGGAGGGAGAAGTCTGTGGAGTCAGAAGTCTGTGGGGTCAGAGGAGGGAGAAGTCTGTGGAGGCAGAGGAGGTAGAAGTCTGTGGAGTCAGAGGAGGGAGAAGTCTGTGGGGTCAGAGGAGGGAGAAGTCTGTGGAGTCAGAGGAGGGTGAAGTCTGTGGAGTCAGAGGAGGGAGAAGTCTGTGGGGTCAGAGGACGGAGAATTCTGAGGGGTCAGAGGAGGGAGACGTCTGTAGGGTCAGAGGGGGAGAAGTCTGTGGGGTCAGAGGAGGGCGAAGTCTGTGGGGTCAGAGGAGGGAGAAGTCTGTGGAGTCAAAAGTCTGTGGGGTCAGAGGAGGGATAAGCCTGTGGGGTCAGAGGAGGGAGAAGTCTGTGGGGTCAGCGGAGGGAGAAGTCTGTGGGGTCAGAGGAAGGAGAAGTCTGTGGGGTCAAAGGGGGAAAAGTCTGTGGGGTCAGAGGAGGGAGAAGTCCGTGGGGTCAGAGGAGGGAGAAGTCTGTGGGGTCAGAGAAGGGAGAAGTATGTGGGGTCAGAGGAGGGAGAAGTCTGTGGAGTCAGAGGACGGAGAAGTCTGTGGAGTCAGAGGAGGGAGAAGTCTGTGGGGTCAGAGGAAGGAGAAGTCTGTGGAGTCAGAGGAGGGAGAAGTCTGTGGGGTCAGAGGAGGGAGAAGTCTGTGGAGTAAGAGGAGGGAGAAGTCTGTGGAGTCAGAGGACGGAGAAGTCTGTGGAGTCAGAGGAGGGAGAAGTCTGTGGGGTCAGAGGAGGGAGAAGTCTGTGGAGTCAGAGGACGGAGAAGTCTGTGGAGTCAGAGGAGGGAGAAGTCTGTGGGGTCAGAGGAAGGAGAAGTCTGTGGAGTCAGAGGAGGGAGAAGTCTGTGGAGTCAGAGGAAGGAGAAGTCTGTGGAGTCAGAGGAGGGAGAAGTCTGTGGGGTCAGAGGAGGGAGAAGTCTGTGGAGTCAGAGGAGGAAGTCTGTGGGGTCAGAGGAGGGAGAAGTCTGTGGGGTCAGAGGGTGAGAAGTCTGTGGGGTCAGAGGAGGGAGAAGTTTGTGGGGTCAGAGGAGGGAGAAGTCTGTGGGGTCAGAGGAGGGACAAGTCTGTGGGGACAGGGGAGGGAGAAATCTTTGGGGTCAGAGGAGGGAGAAGTCTGTGGATTCAGAGGAGGGAGAAGTCTGTGGAGTCAGAGGAGGGAGAAGTCTGTGGGATCAGAGGAGGGAGAAGTCTTTGGGGTCAGAGGAGGAAGAAGCCTGTGGGGTCAGAGGAAGGGGAAGTCTGTGGGGTCAGAGGACGGAGAAGTCTGTGGGGTCAGAGGAGGGAGAAGTCTGTGGAGTCAGAGGAGGAAGAAGTCTGTGGGGTCAGAGGGAGGGGAAGTCTGTGGGGTCAGAGGACGGAGAAGTCTGTGGGGTCAGAGGAGGGAGAAGTCTGTGGAGTCAGAGGACGGAGAAGTCTGTGGGGTCAGAGGAAGGAGAAGTCTGTGGGGTCAGAGGAGGGAGAAGTCTGTGGGGTCAGAGGACGGAGAAGTCTGTGGGGTCAGAGGAGGGAGAAATCTGTGGAGTCAGAGGAGGGAGAAGTCTGTGGGGTCAGAGGAGGGAGAAGTCTTTGGGGTCAGAGGAGGGAGAAGTCTGTGGAGTCAGAGGAGGGAGAAGTCTTTGGGGTCAGAGGAGGAAGAAGTCTGTGGGGTCAGAGGAGGGAGAAGTCTTTGGGGTCAGAGGAGGGAGAAGTCTGTGGAGTCAGAGGAGGGAGAAGTCTTTGGGTTCAGAGGAGGAAGAAGTCTGTGGGGTCAGAGGAGGGAGAAGTCTTTGGGGTCAGAGGAGGGAGAAGTCTGTGGGGTCAGAGGAGGGAGAAGTCTTTGGGGTCAGAGGAGGGAGAAGTCTGTGGAGTCAGAGGAGGGAGAAGTCTTTGGGGTCAGAGGAAGGAGAAGTCTGTGGGGTCAGAGGAGGGAGAAGTCTTTGGGGTCAGAGGACGGAGAAGTCTGTGGAGTCAGAGGAGGGAGAAGTCTGTGGGGTCAGAGGAGGGAGAAGTCTGTGGGGTCAGAAGACGGAGAAGTCTGTGGGGTCAGAGGAGGGAGAAGTCTGTGGGGTCAGAGGAGGGAGAAGTCTGTGGGGTCAGAGGAGGGAGAAGTCTGTGGAGTCAGAGGAGGGAGAAGTCTTTGGGGTCAGAGGAGGAAGAAGTCTGTGGGGTCAGAGGAAGGAGAAGTCTGTGGGGTCAGAGGAGGGAGAAGTCTGTGTAGGCAGAGGAGGGAGAAATCTGTGGAGGCAGAGGAGGGAGAAATCTGTGGAGTCAGAGGAGGGAGAAGTCTGTGGAGTCTGAGGAGGGAGAAGTCTGTGGAGTCTGAGGAAGGTGAAGTCTGTGGTGTCAGAGGAGGGAGAAGTCTGTGGAGTCTGAGGAGGGTGAAGTCTGTGGAGTCAGAGGAGGGAGAAGTCTGTGGGGTCAGAGGAGGGAGAAGTCTGTGGAGTCAGAGGAGGGAGACGTCTGTGGGGTCAGAGGAGGGAGAAGTCTGTGGAGTCGGAGGAGGGTGAAGTCTGTGGAGTCAGAGGAGGGAGAAGTCTGTGGGGTCAGAGGAGGGAGAAGTCTGTGGAGTCTGAGGAGGGTGAAGTCTGTGGAGTCAGAGGAGGGAGAAGTCTGTGGGGTCAGAGGAGGGAGAAGTCTGTGGAGTCTGAGGAGGGTGAAGTCTGTGGAGTCAGAGGAGGGAGACGTCTGTGGGGTCAGAGGAGGGAGAAGTCTGTGGAGTCAGAGGAGGGAGAAGTCTGTGGGGTCAGAGGAGGGAGAAGTCTGTGGAGTCTGAGGAGGGTGAAGTCTGTGGAGTCAGAGGAGGGAGACGTCTGTGGGGTCAGAGGATGGAGAAGTCTGTGGAGGCAGAGGAGGGAGAAGTCTGTGGAGTCAGAGGAGGGAGAAGTCTGTGGGGTCAGAGGAGGGAGAAGTCTGTGGAGTCTGAGGAGGGTGAAGTCTGTGGAGTCAGAGGAGGGAGACGTCTGTGGAGTCAGAGGAGGGAGATGTCTGTGGAGTCAGAGGAGGGAGAAGTCTGTGGAGTCAGAGAAGGGAGAAGTCTGTGGGGTCAGAGGAGGGCGAAGTCTGTGGGGTCAGAGGAGGGAGAAGTCTGTGGAGTCAGAAGTCTGTGGGGTCAGAGGAGGGAGAAGTCTGTGGAGGCAGAGGAGGTAGAAGTCTGTGGAGTCAGAGGAGGGAGAAGTCTGTGGGGTCAGAGAAGGGAGAAGTCTGTGGAGTCAGAGGAGGGTGAAGTCTGTGGAGTCAGAGGAGGGAGAAGTCTGTGGGGTCAGAGGACGGAGAATTCTGAGGGGTCAGAGGAGGGAGACGTCTGTAGGGTCAGAGGGGGAGAAGTCTGTGGGGTCAGAGGAGGGCGAAGTCTGTGGGGTCAGAGGAGGGAGAAGTCTGTGGAGTCAGAAGTCTGTGGGGTCAGAGGAGGGATAAGCCTGTGGGGTCAGAGGAGGGAGAAGTCTGTGGGGTCAGCGGAGGGAGAAGTCTGTGGGGTCAGAGGAAGGAGAAGTCTGTGGGGTCAGAGGAGGGAGAAGTCTGTGGGGTCAGAGGAGGGAGAAGTCCGTGGGGTCAGAGGAGGGAGAAGTCTGTGGGGTCAGAGCAGGGAGAAGTCTGTGGGGTCAGAGAAGGGAGAAGTATGTGGGGTCAGAGGAGGGAGAAGTCTGTGGAGTCAGAGGAGGGAGAAGTCTGTGGGGTCAGAGGAAGGAGAAGTCTGTGGAGTCAGAGGAGGGAGAAGTCTGTGGGGTCAGAGGAGGGAGAAGTCTGTGGAGTAAGAGGAGGGAGAAGTCTGTGGGGTCAGAGGAGGGAGAAGTCTGTGGAGTCAGAGGACGGAGAAGTCTGTGGAGTCAGAGGAGGGAGAAGTCTGTGGGGTCAGAGGAAGGAGAAGTCTGTGGAGTCAGAGGAGGGAGAAGTCTGTGGAGTCAGAGGAAGGAGAAGTCTGTGGAGTCAGAGGAGGGAGAAGTCTGTGGGGTCAGAGGAGGGAGAAGTCTGTGGAGTCAGAGGAGGAAGTCTGTGGGGTCAGAGGAGGGAGAAGTCTGTGGGGTCAGAGGGTGAGAAGTCTGTGGGGTCAGAGGAGGGAGAAGTTTGTGGGGTCAGAGGAGGGAGAAGTCTGTGGGGTCAGAGGAGGGAGAAGTCTGTGGGGACAGGGGAGGGAGAAATCTTTGGGGTCAGAGGAGGGAGAAGTCTGTGGATTCAGAGGAGGGAGAAGTCTGTGGGGTCAGAGGAGGGAGGAGTCAGTGGGGTTAGAGGAGGGAGGAGTCTGTGGGGTCATAGGAGGGAGAAGTCAGTGGAGTCAGAGGAGGGAGAAGTCTGTGGGGTCAGAGGAGGGAGAAGTCTGTGGGGTCAGAGGACGGAGAAGTCTGTGGGGTCAGAGGAGGGAGAAGTCTATGGAGTCAGAGGAGGGAGAAGTCTGTGGAGTCAGAGGAGGGAGAAGTCTGTGGGGTCAGAGGAGGGAGAAGTCTGTGGAGTCTGAGGAGGGTGAAGTCTGTGGAGTCAGAGGAGGGAGACGTCTGTGGAGTCAGAGGAGGGAGATGTCTGTGGAGTCAGAGGAGGGAGAAGTCTGTGGAGTCAGAGAAGGGAGAAGTCTGTGGGGTCAGAGGAGGGCGAAGTCTGTGGGGTCAGAGGAGGGAGAAGTCTGTGGAGTCAGAAGTCTGTGGGGTCAGAGGAGGGAGAAGTCTGTGGAGGCAGAGGAGGTAGAAGTCTGTGGAGTCAGAGGAGGGAGAAGTCTGTGGAGTCAGAGGAGGGTGAAGTCTGTGGAGTCAGAGGAGGGAGAAGTCTGTGGGGTCAGAGGACGGAGAATTCTGAGGGGTCAGAGGAGGGAGACGTCTGTAGGGTCAGAGGGGGAGAAGTCTGTGGGGTCAGAGGAGGGCGAAGTCTGTGGGGTCAGAGGAGGGAGAAGTCTGTGGAGTCAGAAGTCTGTGGGGTCAGAGGAGGGATAAGCCTGTGGGGTCAGAGGAGGGAGAAGTCTGTGGGGTCAGCGGAGGGAGGAGTCTGTGGGGTCAGAGGAAGGAGAAGTCTGTGGGGTCAAAGGGGGAGAAGTCTGTGGGGTCAGAGGAGGGAGAAGTCCGTGGGGTCAGAGGAGGGAGAAGTCTGTGGGGTCAGAGCAGGGAGAAGTCTGTGGGGTCAGAGAAGGGAGAAGTATGTGGGGTCAGAGGAGGGAGAAGTCTGTGGAGTCAGAGGACGGAGAAGTCTGTGGAGTCAGAGGAGGGAGAAGTCTGTGGGGTCAGAGGAAGGAGAAGTCTGGAGTCAGAGGAGGGAGAAGTCTGTGGGGTCAGAGGAGGGAGAAGTCTGTGGAGTCAGAGGAGGGAGAAGTCTGTGGAGTCAGAGGACGGAGAAGTCTGTGGAGTCAGAGGAGGGAGAAGTCTGTGGGGTCAGAGGAAGGAGAAGTCTGTGGAGTCAGAGGAGGGAGAAGTCTGTGGAGTCAGAGGAAGGAGAAGTCTGTGGAGTCAGAGGAGGGAGAAGTCTGTGGGGTCAGAGGAGGGAGAAGTCTGTGGAGTCAGAGGAGGAAGTCTGTGGGGTCAGAGGAGGGAGAAGTCTGTGGGGTCAGAGGGTGAGAAGTCTGTGGGGTCAGAGGAGGGAGAAGTTTGTGGGGTCAGAGGAGGGAGAAGTCTGTGGGGTCAGAGGAGGGAGAAGTCTGTGGGGACAGGGGAGGGAGAAATCTTTGGGGTCAGAGGAGGGAGAAGTCTGTGGATTCAGAGGAGGGAGAAGTCTGTGGGGTCAGAGGAGGGAGGAGTCAGTGGGGTTAGAGGAGGGAGGAGTCTGTGGGGTCAGAGGAGGGAGAAGTCAGTGGAGTCAGAGGAGGGAGAAGTCTGTGGGGTCAGAGGAGGGAGAAGTCTGTGGGGTCAGAGGAGGGAGAAGTCTGTGGGGTCAGAGGAGGGAGAAGTCTGTGGGGTCAGAGGAGGGAGAAGTCTGTGGGGTCAGAGGAGGGAGAAGTCTGTGGGGTCAGAGGAGGGAGAAGTCTGTGGGGTCAGAGGACGGAGAAGTCTGTGGGGTCAGCTGCTTTTTCCCTTCTATTGAAGATTCACGCTCACTTAGCTGAGTGTATGTGCATGGAGGGATCTGGAGTGACAGCTGTTGGCTGAATGAGCAGGAGACAGGCAGTTTGAGGGTTGTCGTCCCCTTTAGCTATTGAACCATTCTTCTGGTGTAGAGAGGAGAGAATCGATTCTCAGGACCGCGATCAGTGACCTGGTCAGTATTTGGACAGGCGTACAGCAGACCACCGCCTACCTCCCTGAATCCCTGGCTCCCGTTTTTTGATTCTTCAGCATAGCATGACATTGTTGCAGCGTGACACTCACACCATGTCGTGCTGGACGTGATCTGCTGGGCTCCTGTCTGGCGGACATGGAACACTGACTTTGAGGACAATAAAACATTGGACATGTTAATATTCAATATGCCCATTTTCCCCCCAATATCTGCCATTGGAGGAGAGTCTGAATAGCCCCAATCAGACCATTTGAATGTCCAGTCTCTGGATGACCAACATTAATTAATTTTGCATGGCCACCATAAGAATACGACCAAAGGATCTGCTAATGTCAGACACTCATCTAGAGACTGATCTGTTTGGCCTTCTTACACCTCATCAGCACCTATCGGAATCTGGTGCTCTATCAGATACCACGTCCCTTAATTAGTGACCGGATGAGTAGTAGGAGAAGAGAAGTTCCAGTTCTAAGATGTCTGTAAGAGTCTGTACCCCAGAGACTCAACACAGACCCACACATCGTAGCAGAATTTTTACCCTGTGCTGAGGAGATACAAAAAGTCAGGACAGAGCGGTCCACACATGAGTGTCTGTAGTTAGCTGCTTCTTGGTCAGGTTCTGAAGTTCCTTCTAACTTGACATAAGTATTTTGCCTGTAATCTTTACTGAAGGTTCTCCTCGAGGATTTCCATGTGCTCTGTGTAATTATGGGCAGCCAGTGCCACCTTCACGAACCACAACGCCAATACAACATCTGGAAGATCTGCCAGGTCTATGTGAAAACTGTTCCATCACCCGTCAGCCGCAATGTTATGAGACAATAGGAAACAGTTGTGGGCGATGGATCTCCTGTGGGTGGTGAATGACAGACGCATGAAATGAATTCCAACCGCTTGTTTGCGGCAGACTTGGCAACATCTGCTTCCCAGCTGGGTTGGAACGGAGTTGGACCAGCAATGAGTTGGCAGAGTATGCCAAGGTGCACAAACCCCTGCAATCCCTCACAACTCGGACAGAAAATTGATTTCTGTCATTGATGATTATGGCTTACAGCCAATGAAAACCCAAAAGTCATTATCTCAGTAAATTAGAATACTTTATAACACCAGCTTGATAGTCCTGCTGGAGAATGACATTTCCATCTCCAAAAATCTTGTCGGCAGAGGGAAGCATGAAGTGGTCTAAAGTCTCCTGGTAGACGGCTGCGCTGACTTTGGTCTTGATAAAGCACAGTGGACCTTCACCAGCAGATGACATGGCTCCCCAAACCATCACTGATTGTGGAGACCTCACACCAGACCTCCAGCAGCTTGGATTGTGGCCTCTCCACTCTTCCTCCAGACTCTGGGACCTTGGTTTACAAATGAAATGCAACATTTACGTTCATCTGAACACAACACCTTGGACCACTGACAACAGTCCAGTTCCTTTTCTCCTTGGCCCAGGTAAGACGCTTCTGGCGTTGTCTAATGGTCATGAGTGGCCGGACACAAGGAATGTGACACTTGTAGCCCATGTCCTGGAGACGTCTGTATGTGGTGAAGCAATGAGTCCAGCAGCGTCCACTCCTTGTGAATCTCCCCACATTACTGAATGGCCTTTTCTTAATCCTTTCCAGGCTGCGGTTATCCCGGTTGCTTGTGCACCTTTTTCTACCACACTTTTTCCTTCTACTCCACTCTCCATTAATATTCTTGGATCCAGCACTGTGTGAACAGCGGCTTCTTTAGCAATGATCTTTTGTGTCTTCCCCTCCTTGTGGACTGTGTCAATGACGCCTTCTGGATATCTGTCAGGTCAGCAGTCTTCCCCATGATTGTGGAGCTACTGACACAGACTAAGGACCTTTATAAACACTTAGGAGCCTTTGTAGGTGTATTTTGTTAATTATTCTAATTTACTGAGATAATGACTTTTGGGTTTTCATTGGCTGTAAGCCATAATCACCAACATTAACAGAAATAAACACGTGAAATAGATCACTGTGTGTAATGACTATAGAATATATGAGCTTCACTTTTTGTATTGAAGAACTGAAATAAATTCACTTTCTGATGATATTCTAATGTTGTGAGATGCAGGTGTATATACAGTATATACTGCACAGTCACAAGCAGAGAGGAGGAATCGCCCCTATACAAGCCGGAGGCTGTCACCCAGAATTTGCTACAATTACTTGGATCTGTAAATTATGACGTTATTGGACCCTAATATAGGGGTGGAAGACCCCCGGATGTAATACATGGCGGCCGGTGCTAATCATGCGCGGCGGAGAAGAGCCTGAAATTCTTCCCTAGAGAACTGCACAAAGCGAGCAGCTGACAGGAATAATAATAAGTGCGATGTGAGCGCCGCAGCCTTGACCACAAAGTGCTATCTGCTGCAGAGAGAGGGCGGCTGATAACAGAGAGCACAGGCGGCATATGTATACATGTGACTAATGGGCATACGTGTCATCTGTGGTGTAACATGGGACTGCAGGTGACATCTACTACATTATCTGTACTCAGAGCGATATCACTGTGTTATCTGTGGTGTTACATAGGACTGCAGGTGACATCTACTACATTATCTGTACTCAGTTATCACTGTGTTATCTGTGGTGTTACATAGGACTGCAGGTGACATCTACTACATTATCTGTACTCAGACTTATCACTGTGTTATCTGTGGTGTTACATGGGACTGCAGGTGACATCTACTACATTATCTGTGCTCAGAGAGATATCACTGTGTTATCTGTGGTGTTACATAGGACTGCAGGTGACATCTGCTACATTATCTGTACTCAGAGAGTTATCACTGTGTTATCTGTGGTGTTACATAGGACTGCAGGTGACATCTACTACATTATCTGTACTCAGCGATATCACTGTGTTATCTGTGGTGTTACATAGGACTGCAGGTGACATCTGCTACATTATCTGTACTCAGAGCGATATCACTGTATTATCTGTGGTGTTACATAGGACTGCAGCTGACATCTACTACATTATCTGTACTCAGTTATCACTGTGTTATCTGTGGTGTTACATAGGACTGCAGGTGACATCTACTACATTATCTGTACTCAGACTTATCACTGTGTTATCTGTGGTGTTACATAGGACTGCAGGTGACATCTACTACATTATCTGTACTCAGAGAGTTATCACTGTGTTATCTATGGTGTTACATAGGACTGCAGGTGACATCTACTACATTATCTGTACTCAGAGCGATATCACTGTGTTATCTGTGGTGTTACATAGGACTGCAGGTGACATCTACTACATTATCTGTACTCAGAGAGTTATCACTGTGTTATCTGTGGTGTTACATAGGACTGCAGGTGACATCTACTACATTATCTGTACTCAGAGAGTTATCACTGTGTTATCTGTGGTGTTACATAGGACTGCAGGTGACATCTACTACATTATCTGTACTCAGAGAGTTATCACTGTGTTATCTGTGGTGTGACATAGGACTGCAGGTGACATCTACTACATTATCTGTACTCAGAGAGATATCACTGTGTTATCTGTGGTGTTACATAGGACTGCAGGTGACATCTACTACATTATCTGTACTCAGAGAGATATCACTGTGTTATCTGTGGTGTTACATAGGACTGCAGGTGACATCTACTACATTATCTGTACTCAGAGAGTTATCACTGTGTTATCTGTGGTGTTACATAGGACTGCAGGTGACATCTACAACATTATCTGTACTCAGAAAGATATCACTGTGCTATCTGTGGTGTTACATAGGACTGCAGGTGACATCTACTACACTATCTGTACTCAGAGAGTTATCACTGTGTTATCTGTGGTGTTACATAGGACTGCAGGTGACATCTACTATATTATCTGCACTCAGAGTTATCCCTGTGTTATCTGTGGTGTTACATGGGACTGCAGGTGACATCTACTACATTATCTGTACTCAGAGAGTTATCACTATGCTATCTGTGGTGTTACATAGGACTGCAGGTGACATCTACTACATTATCTGTGCTCAGAGAGTTATCACTATTATCTGTGGTGTTACATAGGACTGCAGGTGACATCTACTACATTATCTGTACTCACGTAGTTATCACTGTGTTATCTGTGGTGTTACATAGGACTGCAGGTGACATCTACTACATTATCTGTACTCAGAGAGTTATCACTGTGTTATCTGTGGTGTTACATAGGACTGCAGGTGACATCTACTACATTATCTGCACTCAGAGAGTTATCACTGTGCTATCTGTGGTGTTACATAGGACTGCAGGTGACATCTACTACATTATCTGTACTCAGAGAGTTATCACTGTGCTATCTGTGGTGTTACATAGGACTGCAGGTGACATCTACTACATTATCTGTGCTCAGAGAGTTATCACTGTTATCTGTGGTGTTACATAGGACTGCAGGTGACATCTACTACATTATCTGTACTCACGTAGTTATCACTGTGTTATCTGTGGTGTTACATAGGACTGCAGGTGACATCTACTACATTATCTGCACTCAGAGAGTTATCACTGTGTTATCTGTGCTGTTACATAGGACTGCAGGTGACATCTACTACATTATCTATACTAAGAGAGTTATCACTGTGTTATATGTAGTAGATGTCATCTGCAGTCCTATGTAACACTACAGATAACACAGTGATAACTCTCTGAGTCCAGATAATGTAGCAGATGTCACCTGCAGTCCTATGTAAGCACCACAGATAACACAGTGATAACTCTCTGAGTCCAAATAATGTAGTAGATGTCACCTGCAGTCCTATGTAACACCACAGATAACACAGTGATAACCCTCTGAGTACAGGTAATGTAGCAGATGTCACCTGCAGTCCTATGTAACACCACAGATAGCACAGTGATAACCCTCTGAGTACAGATAATGTAGTAGATGTCACCTGCAGTCCTATGTAACACCACAGATAACACAGTGATAACCCTCTGAGTACAGGTAATGTAGCAGATGTCACCTGCAGTCCTATGTAACACCACAGATAGCACAGTGATAACCCTCTGAGTACAGATAATGTAGTAGATGTCACCTGCAGTCCTATGTAACACCACAGATAGCACAGTGATAACCGTCTGAGTACAGATAATGTAGCAGATGTCACCTGCAGTCCTATGTAACACAACAAATAACACAGTGATAACTCTCTGAGTACAGATAATGTAGCAGAGGTCATCTGCAGTCCTATGTAACACCACAGATAACACAGTGATAACTCTCTGAGTACAGATAATGTAGTAGATGTCACCTGCAGTCCTATGTAACACAACAAATAACACAGTGATAACTCTCTGAGTACAGATAATGTAGTAGATGTCACCTGCAGTCCTATGTAACACCACAGATAACACAGTGATAACTCTCTGAGTACAGATAATGTAGCAGATGTCACCTGCAGTCCTATGTAACACAACAAATAACACAGTGATAACTCTCTGAGAACAGATAATGTAGTAGATGTCACCTGCAGTCCTATGTAACACCACAGATAACACAGTGATAACTCTCTGAGTACAGATAATGTAGCAGAGGTCATCTGCAGTCCTATGTAACACCACAGATAACACAGTGATAACTCTCTGAGTACAGATAATGTAGTAGATGTCACCCGCAGTCCTATGTAACACAACAAATAACACAGTGATAACTCTCTGAGTACAGATAATGTAGTAGATGTCACCTGCAGTCCTATGTAACACAACAAATAACACAGTGATAACTCTCTGAGTACAGATAATGTAGTAGATGTTACCTGCAGTCCTATGTAACACCACAGATAACAGTGATAGCTCTCTGAGTACAGATAATGTAGTAGATGTCACCTGCAGTCCTATGTAACACAACAGATAACACAGTGATAACTCTCTGAGTCCAGATAATGTAGTAGATGTCACCTGCAGTCCTATGTAACACAACAGATAACACAGTGATAACCCTCTGAGTCCAGATAATGTAGTAGATGTCACCTGCAGTCCTATGTAACAGCACAGATAACACAGTGATAACTCTCTGAGTACAGGTAATGTAGCAGAGGTCACCTGCAGTCCTATGTAACTCCACAGATAACACAGTGATAACTCTCTGAGTACAGGTAATGTAGTAGATGTCACATGCAGTCCTATGTAACACCACAGATAACAGTGATAACTCTGAGTACAGATAATGTAGTAGATGTCACCTGCAGTCCTATGTAACACCACAGATAACACAGTGATAACTCTCTGAGTACAAGTAATGTAGTAGATGTCACCTGCAGTCCTATGTAACACCACAGATAACACAGTGATAACTCTCTGAGTACAGATAATGTAGTAGATGTCACCTGCAGTCCCATGTAACACCACAGATAACACAGTGATAACTCTCTGAGTACAGGTAATGTAGTAGATGTCACCTGCAGTCCCATGTAACACCACAGATAACACAGTGATAACTCTCTGAGTACAGGTAATGTAGTAGATGTCACCTGCAGTCCTATGTAACACCACAGATAACACAGTGATAACTCTCTGAGTACAGATAATGTAGCAGAGGTCACCTGCAGTCCTATGTAACACCACAGATAACACAGTGATAACTCTCTGAGTACAGATAATGTAGCAGAGGTCACCTGCAGTCCTATGTAACACCACAGATAACACAGTGATAACTCTCTGAGTACAGATAATGTAGCAGAGGTCACCTGCAGTCCTATGTAACACCACAGATAACACAGTGATAACTCTCTGAGTACAGATAATGTAGCAGAGGTCACCTGCAGTCCTATGTAAACCCACCAGGCTAGCCTCTTGAGCACTTACAGTCTATGATCTCGCCTCTGTTGTACGGTACATATAAATGTTACAAGTGATGATATAATCATACAGTGATGGAGACATTTTATCGGGAGGTGGCGACATCTTACCCCGTTCAGCCCTAGAGTGTTGCCCTCGAGGTTGCTGGTGACGCCGGACAGGATGGCGGTGGCGACCACGGCGCCCAGGCACTGCGCAATGATGTACATGACGGCCTTCAGGATGCTGATCTGGCAGCTGAGGAGGCAGCCCAGGGTGACGGCGGGGTTCAGGTGCGCCCCACTGATGTGCCCCACACTCTGCGCCATGGTGGCGATGGACAGCCCAAAAGCTAGAGACACCTTCACGATGTCTTGCGTCCGGCCGGCGGTTTCATTGCTTTTGTCTTGGATGGGAAAATTGACCCCAAGAGCGGCGCCGATACTAATAAAAACGAACAAAATCATAGCTAAGAACTCGGCGACCACCGCCCTCCAGAACGCCTTCTTCTTGAACTCGCCGGCCATTTTTTTTTACAATTTTTTTATCCAATTGGGAAAAAAAAACTTGTTAATTTTTTTTTTAAATGAAAAAAAATAAAAATTAAATTAATAAATAAAAATTGTTCTAATAGATAAAGTTTTTGTTTGCGTCCTAGAAAGTGGAAGAAGGATTGTGAGTGAAAAGTTATAGTGTTGTGTTATTTATAGGGGTTGGGTGGTCTGGGTCGGAGGAAAGGGGTGTTCCACAAAAGAAGGAAGGAACATTTACATAGAAAAAAAAAGCTGCCACCACCGGCTGCCAAGTTCTCCCAGCACTTTCCATCAATTCTTCTTTCCCTCCTGTCTTCCTCTCAGTTAAAAAAAAAAAAAAAACTATAAAAAAAAAATGCATTCAGTGCACTGAGCCCTCACTGTGCAGCACATTCCGGCCAGCTGCCGGCTCAGGGGGCTCCGGTGCGGTCGACACATCATCTTTTTATTTTTTTCCTTATTTATTTATTTGTTTCCTCTTTGTCCATTCATTTTAGGAAACTTTTTTTTTTTTACTAAAACGTTTTGTAACTTTTTTTTGTGCTCCGAGAAGATAACAGTTTGTCATTCTTACTTTGTTGTTGTGCCTCTTTTCAAAAAATATTTTTTAGTTTGTATATTTTTTTTTAAGTTCCTTACACACACAAACTTTTTTTTAATTTAACACATTTGTTCCTTATTACACACACAAATATATAGATTTTTCATTATTATTATTATATTTTTTCATATATAATTATTTTCATATATAAATATATTGTTTTTTGCATATTTTTATATTTGTTTCATATATATTTTATTTCACATATATATTTTTCATGTATATATTTTTATGTATAAATCTAGATTTTTTTTGTTCATGTATGCATATATTTTATATATATATATATATATGTGTGTGTGTATATATATATATATATATATATATATATATATATATATATATATATATATGTACATATATATATTTATATATACAGTACAGACCAAAAATTTGGATACACCTTCTCATTTAAAGATTTTTCTGTATTTTCATGACTATGAAAATTGTACATTAACACTGAAGGCATCAAAACTATGAATTAACACCTGTGGAATTATATACTTAACAAAAAAGTGTGAAACAACTGAAATTATGTCTTATATTCTAGGTTCTTCAAAGTAGCCACCTTTTGCTTTGATGACTGCTTTGCACACTCTTGGCATTCTCTTGATTAGCTTCAAGAGGTAGTCACCGGGAATGGTCTTCCAACAATCTTGAAGGAGTTCCCAGAGATGCTTAGCACTTGTTGGCCCTTTTGCCTTCACTCTGCGGTCCAGCTCACCCCAAACCATCTGGATTGGGTTCAGGTCTGGTGACTGTGGAGGCCAGGTCATCTGGCGTAGCACCCCATCACTCTCCTTCTTGGTCTAATAGCCCTTACACAGCCTGGAGGAGTGTTTAGGGTCATTGTCCTGTTGAAAAATAAATGATGGTCCAACTAAACGCAAACCGGATGGAATAGCATGCCGCTGCAAGATGCTGTGGTAGCCATGCTGGTTCAGTATGCCTTCAATTTTGAATAAATCCCCAACAGTGTCACCAGCAAAGTCTTTTTGCGCCCTCTGCGTGGTCTTTTTGTAGTTTTTTGTGCTGACCGCAAAGCTACCTTTCCTATCCTCTGTCTGTTCAGTAAGTCGGGCCTCACTTTGCTAAATCTATTTCATCTCTGTGTTTGTAATTTTCATCTTTACTCACAGTCATTATATGTGGGGGGCTGCCTTTTCCTTTGGGGAATTTCTCTGAGGCAAGGTAGGCTTTATTTTTCTATCTTCAGGGCTAGCTAGTTTCTTAGGCTGTGTCGAGTTGCATAGGGAGCGTTAGGAGCAATCCACGGCTATTTCTAGTGTGTGTGATAGGATTAGGGATTGCGGTCAGCAGAGTTCCCACGTCTCAGAGCTCGTCCTATATTATTAGTAACTATCAGGTCATTCCGTGTGCTCTTAACCACCAGGTCCATTATTGTCCTTACCACCAGGTCATAACAGCGGTCCTCATGTGAGTCAGTTTCTTTGTAGCGCTTGATGGTTTTTGCAACTGCACTCGGGGACACTTTCAAAGTTTTCCCAATTTTTCGGACTGACTGACTTTAATTTCTTAAAGTAATGATGGCCACTTGTTTTCTCTTTACTTAGCTGCTTTTTTCTTGCCATAATACAAATTATAACAGTCTATTCAGTAGGACTATCATCTGTGTATCCACCAGACTTCTGCACAACACAACTGATGGTCCCAACCCCATTTATAAGGCAAGAAATCCCACTTATTAAACCTGACAGGGCACACCTGTGAAGTGAAAACCATTCCCGGTGACTACCTCTTGAAGCTCATCAAGAGAATGCCAAGAGTGTGCAAAGCAGTCATCAAAGCAAAAGGTGGCTACTTTGAAGAACCTAGATTATAAGACATAATTTCAGTTGTTTCAAACTTTTTTGTTAAGTATATAATTCCACATGTGTTAATTCATAGTTTTGATGCCTTCAGTGTTAATGTACAATTTTCATAGTCATGAAAATACAGAAAAATCTTTAAATGAGAAGGTGGGTCCAAACTTTTGGCCTGTACTGTACCTCCGGACCCATAACTATTAATTCTCTTCTAACCCTGAAGTCATGGTCATCTTCGAAAACGAAGGACGAACATCATATATATATAGATGAGTTGCCCGCCTGGGCCGTGGGATACTCGGTCCCGGGTCTGGTGTTCACAGGGGGATGTCACAGTGGCTGCGACCCGGTCCGTGGCCCTGGGCGCCCATGTAAAAGGGAAAGGTCTTTAAAGGGATAAAGTCTATTGTTCGTGACGCCACCTGTGGTATTCGGTCAGGATGACCGACGCTGCTTTAAGGGGTCCGCTGGGGTGATGTTATGGCAGCTAAGATGAAGTATATCCCCACAGGTGAAGTATATCCCCAGGGCAGTTTCTTTACCTTGTTTACTGTTGGTTTAAGCAGCCACAGTCCAGAGCACCAGATCACAGGGCAGGTAGGGTCCGGCCGGTTTGGAGGCAAGTCCAGAGCCCCTTGTGCAGGTGGAAATCAATAGTCTTCCCTTGCACTGTAGTGCTGTAGTCCCTTACTGCTAAGCCTCTCACAAGGCCCTCACAGATGTGGTGTCTCTCTCTCTCTCTCTGTCCCCTGTATAGGATAGGACAAAACCCGTATGACTGGTGACTTGAGCCTGTTTATAGGGTCTCTTAGATAACCCGGCTCTGTGGGGTGCCACCGTGCCTCCTGGGTGTAAGTGCGGACAGGTAACGTGCAATTAGCTGTCCTGCCGGTCTCTGAAGTAAGGAGTAGAGGTCCTTACTACCTCGGTGTTCCGGCTATTGGCTATCTGCGCCCCAAAGGGAGGCAGCCTGCTCCTGGCTGGTCTCCCACTGGTATCCTCTCCCATGCTTTGCTTTCCTGCATGCTCACTGCAATGTATTCGGCTTTCTATGTGTCTCCTTCCTGGGAGCTGCAGCTCTTAGGACATACACATGCGGCGCCCCAGGGTCCTGGTCGTCGCAGTGGTATTGCTTTCCTCTCGGGGAGAGTGATGCTACGTTTGGAGGCAAAGAAGGATAACTGCATCTAGGTATCACAAACATGCAACACATTTCACACTCCACGCCACCAGGGGGAGCCCCTGACCCTATTTATTAGGTCACTCCCCACATATATATATAACTGGTAGTCTGTAGGGACAGTTAGAAAGTTCCAGACCAGAGTCTGAGGAGGATGGAAGGTTATAGGAGCTGTGCATGCCCTCAGAGCTGCAGCACCCAGAACGAGACATTGAAAGGCAGAACTGTATTGCAGCGAGCATGAAGGAAGTCGCAGCAAAGGAGAGGATACCAGAAGGGGACCAGATCCGCTCAAGCTGTCTCCTTCTGAGGAGCAACATCCCGTTTGCTGGAACACCGAGGGAGTAAGGACCTCTATGCCTTATTTCAGAGACCGGTAGGACAGCTAATTGCAAGTTACATCTCCGCATTTACACCCAGGAGGCACGGTGACAACTACAGAGCTGGGTTATCTAAGAGACCCTATAAACAGGCTCAAGTCACCAGTCATACGGGTTTGTCCTATCCTATACGGGGGACAGAGAGAGCGAAACATCGCATTTGTGAGACCCTTCTGTGAAGCCATAGGCAGTAAGGGACTACACCACCGCAGCGCAAAGGAAGGCTACTGATTTCCACCTGGGCAAGGGGACTCTGGATTTGCCTCCAAACCGGCCGGACTCTGCCTGCCCTGTGATCTGGTGCTCTGGACTGTGGATGCTGAAGTCTTCAGTAAAGGTAAGGAGACTGCAACCTTGTGTCCTCGTTATTCCCTGCACCTAACATCATCCACCATCTACACACTGGGAAGCCCTGGGGACACACTTCACCTGTGGGAAGGTATACCATCTAGCTGCCATAACATCACCCCAGCGGACCCCTTAAAGCAGCGTCGGTCACCCTGACCGAATACCACAGGTGGCATCATGAACATTCCCCTTAAAGACCTTTCCCTTTTACACGGACGTCCCAGGGCCATGGGCCGGGTCGGCCACCGTGACATCCCCCTGTGAACCGCAGGACCCGGTACCTAGTACCCCACTGCCCTACGGGGGCGATCCACACAGCTCCGTGATCTTTCTCCTCTGTCCTCTTACAGGAACCCACTCCTGCCAGGAACAGCTTACCTGAAGGACTGATTAACTTTCCCTCCAAAAACCACAATATATCTGGATCACCCCCCCTTGTAGGGCTATTGGGTACTCGGAACCGTGTCCTTCGGTTCTCAGTGGGATGTCATGGTGGCTGACCCGGTCCGTGGCCCTAGGGGAATGTCCGTTGTAAATGGGGAAAGGTCTTTAAAGGGATAATGTTCATGATGCCACCTGTGGTATTCGGTCAGGGTGACCGACGCTGCTTAGGGGTCCGCTGGGGTGATGTTACGGCAGCTAGATGGTATACCTTCCCACAGGTGAAGTATGTCCCCAGGGCTTCCCAGTGTGTAGATGGTGGATGATGTTAGGTGCAGTGAATAACAAGGGCACAAGATTGCAGTCTCTTTACCTTTACTGAAGGCTTCAGTGTCCACAGTCCAGAGCACCAGACCACGGGGTAGGCAGAGTCCGGTCGGTCTGAAAGCAAATCCAGAGTCCCCTTATCCAGGTGGAATTCAATAGCCTTCCTCTAGTGCCTGAGTGTTGTAGTTCCACCCTGCTGAGCTCCTCGGTGAGGTCCTCACAACTATCGTAGGTGTTAAGTCTCTTTCTCTCTGTCCCCCTGACGGATAGGACAAACCCGTATGACTGATTGCCTGAGGCTTTTTATAGGGACCCTAGACACGCCCCGGCCCCCACAAGTTGCCACCGTGCCTCCTGGGTATATGGTCGGGCAGTCCACGTGGAATCAACTGTCCTGCCAGTCTCTGAAGTAAAGCATAGAGATCCTTACTCCGTCCGTGTTCTGGCTACCGGTTACTGCGCTTCTAGCTGGTCTCCCCCTGATGTTCCTCTCCTTTTGCTATGACTTAGTTTTTCACTCACTGCAACACAATTCCTTTCAATGTCTCTTTCTTTGGATGCTGCCGCACATGGGGCAGGCGCAGCTCTGTGAACCCTCGTTCTCCCATAGACCTCCGTCTGCTCTCCTCTCCTCGTTCTCACTTTCTGTCCAGACTACCAGTTTTACCTAATTGTGAGGAGTGCCCTAATAGATAGAAGCATGGCTCCCCCTGGAGGCCTGGAGTGTGAAGTGTGCTTTGTGGTTGTGATATCTGGACAGAAGATCTCCTTCATTGCCTTCAGACGTAACATCACTCCCCCAGGTGGAAGAATAACATTGCTGCAACAACCAGGACTCTGGGGCGCTGCATATATATGTAGGGGAGTCAGCTAGTAAATAGGATCAGAAGCTCCCCTCTTGTGGTCTGGAGTGTGAATATGTTGCATGCTTGTGGTACCTGGCGACAGTTATCCTTTCTTGCCTCCAAACGTAGCATCACTCTCCCCATGAGGAAAGCGACACCACTGTGATGACCAGGACCCTGGGGCGCCATATATATATATTATATATATATATATATATATACTGTATATACTTATGCTCCATTTGTGCAAACATTCCCAGCTTCTTGCTATTTTATGTCGGACTTGACACTTTTTTAAAAAGAAAAGTAGGTGTGGTAGGCAACACAGATAAGGTTTGAGTCGGATTTGTGAATTGTGACTTTTTGAAAAGTTGCATAAGGCCAGTTTCACACCTCAGTTGCTCCGGTACATGTGGTGACAGTTTTCTCACGTACCGGAGACACTGACACACGGAGACCCATTCAAATGAATGGGTCTATGCAAATGTCAGCGGGTTTTCATGGACCGTGTGTCCATGTGCAAAACACGGAGACATGTCCGTTTTTTACCGGCAGCATGTACCGCAATGCATCACGTGCACATGTAGAACCTTGCACACTGGCCTCCGTGCACACGGATGACCGCGGGAGAAACAGCGCTACTGTAAGCGCTGTTCCCCAGCGTGTGGTGCTGAAGTCGGCTGTCATCCCTTCTTCCCTGCTCGGCCGAAAGCAGTGCGAGCAGGGGAGAAGGGATGACAGAAAAACTGACCTGGGGTCCCCCCTATATTTTCCAACCAACCCGGCAAAACTCACAGGTGCGGGCTGCTATTCTCAGGCTCATGAGTGAGAGCCCACCAGCTACAACAAGGCGACCTGGGATCCTCGCCTTCTCTAACAGACGCAAGTTACAGTCCGACCACAGAAAGAAACTTCACATTGTGCCTGAATTCTGTACAGCAGTGATTAGAGATGAGAGAATTTGTTCGGCTCCCTCCTTATTTGGGAAACTACAGCACTTACCGAATAAGCTGCAGCGGGAACCCGGAGACCCAGAGCGCCCCCGATAATCAGCTGTCCGGCTCTGCAACTGCATGTGCGATTGTCACAATACATGTATGGAGAGCCTGTGTGCTGTGCATCTGCATGTACTGCGATACTACTGCGACACAGGCAGCGCCGAATAAGAGGGAGCCGAACAAATTCCCCCATCTCTAGTAGTGATAGCTTACACTGGAGCTCAGGGAGGTGACGGCAGTCATTGATTGGTAATTACAACTGATGTCACCTGCAGTCCTATGTAACACAGGCTGGGTACTGAGCTGAGTACAGGCTGAGTACTATTCTCAGGCTGGTAAGGGACCATGGATATGGGCCCCCCCCAGCCTAAAAACAGCAGCCCGCAGCTGCCCAGAAAAGGCACATCTATTAGATGCGCCAATTCTGGAGCTTTGCCCGATTCTTCCCACTGCCCTGTGGCATTGGCATATGGGGTAATAAGGGGTTAATGTCACCTTCCTATTGGAAGGTGACATTAAGCCGGCTTAGTAATGGAGAGGTGACAATAAGATGCCCAGCGCCGTCCATGTGGTCCTGATGCAGCTGCCGCACGTGTGCCACACGGATGTACTACGTGAGCACACGGAAACATGGACACGGATATTTCCAGTACCGATTTTTCCAGTACCAGAAATTTCTGGACTTGTGAAACCGGCCTAAAAAGTAGATGCTTGGAGTAAAAGCTGAAATATCTCCTCTAGAGAAAAGTGCTGTATCTAACGAGGTAATAAATGTATCACATTGGGGAAAACTTTAATAAAAAATTGCGCAAATTATGGTAACAAATCACAAGAAAAGTTGATTTCAGGAGTTCCCCTTCTGATAAATTCTGCATCAATGTGTTATTTTTATGCATATTCACATCTGTGCATTATGACTAATTCATGGGAAATGTCGTAAATGTGTCCTCATCTTTCTTGAGATTCTCCCACTCGTACACTTTCAGGAGCCGCACATGTCGGCCCACCTCTCCCTTCCTTGAGATTGAGGTGGCCCAGCAGTGAGATCTGCTTTTATGCCATAAATGTCACAGATGGGACAACCCCTTTAAGCACTTTACATTATTCAGTGAAACCCCTTTAAGGGGACGGTCTTCTGACCAGCATGCAAAGTATTAGGTGGAACTATTGTTCCAAAAAAGAGGACTTATCTTTGTCGGAATTTTTCATACTTTTGTTACCTTTTTTTTTTTTTTTTAAAGTGGTCAGAGTGACATAAAGTAGCAAAAAAAGATGGACAAGATGAATACTATTTTGCTCTACGAAAGAATCCAAGCTACAAGGAATGACACATGGGACATTTTCTATCAGACTTGGCAACCCTGGATGGAACTGGACGCTAATGTAAATCTGGGACAGACCCTAATATTGTCCTTGTGATGGCTATATAAACTGTCTGCGATCACTCTTGTATCTAGTATGAGATATTCTATTGCCCCCCCCCCCCCATGTACTCTCCCTCTCTGTCTATGTCTGGTTGCTTATGAAAGTTATCTCGCGTAATCTAGTCGTTGATCGGCTTTTGTTTATTTCCCATGACTTAAAGTGTATATTACCCTCCTGTACGGGAAATTTGTTTTTTAATGTGTTTACTCCTTGTCCGGAAAATAAAACTTATTGAAACAAAAAAAAGTAGCAAAAAAAGCGCAAATGTTTGTAAAAAAAACTCTGCGTGTAAACATCTGTGCCTTTTATGCCAAGAAATGGCACAAACTGATAAATTCTGTGTATTTTGGATTTTTAGTGCTTGTTTTTCATTATATATGTAGAGCACTGCTATATTTTACCTATTTTATGTTCTACACATAAAATTGTGCTCCTTGCAAGTCTTTTATATTATATGCCCCATACACATTTAATGGATATTTTTGGGAGTATAAAAATATTTGATTTTTCATGTATTTTCTAATTTGTTATTTGATTAATTACGGTAATTATTTTGAATATTTAATTACTAGTTACATATAAATAAATTTTAATTTTCAGTTTCCTATGATTGAAATGGACCTGAATGATACAAATTTCTCCCGCGAGGGAAAGTCATTGTTGGATCAGTTCTCACACTCCTCAGAAATGGGCGTGGATGTGACCCCACATGATAAATGCAGAAACAATGGAAATGCTGGGAATGTAGAACTGGTTTTCGCTATCTGATGGCACGATATATTTCCTGACACATTGTGTGACAATACTGTAAATCATTTTCAATGGTTGGCTGGTATTTTTAATTTCTGACCAGGAGATGGTGACACCTCAAGAGAATCGAGCGATGATGGAGATCCTGTTCCTCAAAGGAAAGACGAGGCAAAAACATCCTTGCTAATCAACTGTGCGAACCAGAACATTCCTACAATCAAGATAATTAGTTTTTTCTTCCTAAAACATAGGCCAGACATTTACATACTGAAAGGTAAAATTTGCAAAATGTCTTTGTAGCTACGTGCAGGACGCCTGCTTAGATCTGAACTGTGGCTCTTCGGTTTCTCGAACCTTTTGGGTTCTTTACAATTGTTTTCTTGGCATTTGCATGAACCATGAATTGGAGACACACTGGACAACTTTGTCCTAAAAGATTTAAGTCTATCTTTGGAAGAAATTAATATTTTTAGATAACAACCCTTAAAGGTTTCAGACATGAAGCTGTCTCGAATTGGTGGAGGAAGATATTTAAGGGACATTGCATCTCAAACACATCTGCAGTTGCTTATAAGATATTAGCTGATCTGCTCACCTGCTCCATTCACCTGTTCTGTTCCATTAATACTGCAACATGGGAAGATGGAGAAATGTTGGACCATTTGTGGATCTTGTACCTGGGAGGGAGCATGGAGAAATGTTGTACCATTCAGAATCTCATATCTGTGAGGGAGCATGGAGAAATGTTGGGCCATTGAGAATCTCATATCTGTGAGGGAGGATGGAGAAATGTTGGACCATTCAGAATCTCATATCTGTGAGGGAGGATGGAGAAATGTTGGACCACTGAGAATCTTGTACCTTGGAGGGAGGATGGAGAAATGTTGGACCATTGAGAATCTTGTACCTTGGAGGGAGCATGGAGACATGTTGGGCCATTGAGAATCTCATCTGTGAGGGAGCATGGAGACATGTTGGACCATTGAGAATCTCATATCTGTGAGGGAGGATGGAGAAATGTTGGACCATTGATAATCTCATATCTGTGAGGGGGGATGGAGAAATGTTGGACCATTGAGAATCTCATATCTGTGAGGGAGGATGGAGAAATGTTGGACCATTCAGAATCTCATATCTGTGAGGGAGGATGGAGAAATGTTGGACCACTGAGAATCTTGTACCTTGGAGGGAGGATGGAGAAATGTTGGACCATTGAGAATCTCATATCTGTGAGGGAGGATGGAGAAATGTTGGACCATTGAGAATCTCATATCTGTGAGGGAGGATGGAGAAATGCTGGACCATTGAGAATCTCATATCTGTGAGGGAGGATGGAGAAATGTTGGACCATTCAGAATCTCATCTGTGAGGGAGGATGGAGAAATGTTGGACCACTGAGAATCTTGTACCTTGGAGGGAGGATGGAGAAATGTTGGACCATTGAGAATCTCATATCTGTGAGGGAGGATGGAGAAATGTTGGACCATTGAGAATCTCATATCTGTGAGGGAGGATGGAGAAATGTTGGACCATTGAGAATCTCATATCTGTGAGGGAGGATGGAGAAATGTTGGACCATTGAGAATCTCATATCTGTGAGGGAGGATGGAAAAATGTTGGACCATTCAGAATCTCATCTGTGAGGGAGGATGGAGAAATGTTGGACCACTGAGAATCTTGTACCTTGGAGGGAGGATGGAGAAATGTTGGACCATTGAGAATCTCATATCTGTGAGGGAGGATGGAGAAATGTTGGACCACTGAGAATCTTGTACCTTGGAGGGAGGATGGAGAAATGTTGGACTATTGAGAATCTCATATCTGTGAGGGAGGATGGAGAAATGTTGGACCATTGAGAATCTCATATCTATGAGGGAGGATGGAGAAATGTTGGACCATTCAGAATCTCATCTGTGAGGGAGGATGGAGAAATGTTGGACCACTGAGAATCTTGTACCTTGGAGGGAGGATGGAGAAATGTTGGACCATTGAGAATCTCATATCTGTGAGGGAGGATGGAGAAATGTTGGACCATTGAGAATCTCATATCTGTGAGGGAGGATGGAGAAATGTTGGACCACTGAGAATCTTGTACTTTGGAGGGAGGATGGAGAAATGTTGGACCATTGAGAATCTCATATCTGTGAGGGAGGATGGAGAAATGTTGGACCACTGAGAATCTTGTACCTTGGAGGGAGGATGGAGAAATGTTGGACCATTCAGAATCTCATATCTGTGAGGGAGGATGGAGAAATGTTGGACCACTGAGAATCTTGTACCTTGGAGGGAGCATGGAGACATGTTGGGCCATTGAGAATCTCATCTGTGAGGGAGCATGGAGACATGTTGGACCATTGAGAATCTCATATCTGTGAGGGAGGATGGAGAAATGTTTGAACATTGAGAATCTCATATCTGTGAGGGAGGATGTAGAAATGTTGGACCATTGAGAATCTCATATCTGTGAGGGAGGATGGAGAAATGTTGGACCATTGATAATCTCATATCTGTGAGGGAGGATGGAGAAATGTTGGACCATTGAGAATCTCATATCTGTGAGGGAGGATGGAGAAATGTTGGACCACTGAGAATCTTGTACCTTGGAGGGAGGATGGAGAAATGTTGGACCATTGAGAATCTCATATCTGTGAGGGAGGATGGAGAAATGTTGGACCATTGAGAATCTCATATCTGTGAGGAAGGATAGAGAAATGTTGGACCACTGAGAATCTTGTACCTTGGAGGGAGGATGTTAGAAATGTTGGACTATTGAGAATCTCATATCTGTGAGGGAGGATGGAGAAATGTTGGACCATTGAGAATCTCATATCTGTGAGGGAGGATGGAGAAATGTTGGACTATTGAGAATCTCATATCTGTGAGGGAGGATGGAGAAATGTTGGACCATTCAGAATCTCATCTGTGAGGGAGGATGGAGAAATGTTGGACCACTGAGAATCTTGTACCTTGGAGGGAGGATGGAGAAATGTTGGACCATTGAGAATCTCATATCTGTGAGGGAGGATGGAGAAATGTTGGACCACTGAGAATCTTGTACCTTGGAGGGAGGATGGAGAAATGTTGGACCATTGAGAATCTCATATCTGAGAGGGAGGATGGAGAAATGTTGGACCATTGAGAATCTCATATCTGTGAGGGAGGATGGAGAAATGTTGGACCACTGAGAATCTTGTACCTTGGAGGGAGGATGGAGAAATGTTGGACCATTGAGAATCTCATATCTGTAAGGGAGGATGGAGAAAAGTTGGACCATTGAGAATCTCATATCTGTGAGGGAGGATGGAGAAATGTTGGACCATTCAGAATCTCATCTGTGAGGGAGGATGGAGAAATGTTGGACCACTGAGAATCTTGTACCTTGGAGGGAGGATGGAGAAATGTTGGACCATTGAGAATCTCATATCTGTGAGGGAGGATGGAGAAATGTTGGACCATTGAGAATCTCATATCTGTGAGGGAGGATGGAGAAATGTTGGACCACTGAGAATCTTGTACCTTGGAGGGAGGATGGAGAAATGTTGGACCATTGAGAATCTCATATCTGTGAGGGAGGATGGAGAAATGTTGGACCATTCAGAATCTCATATCTGTGAGGGAGGATGGAGAAATGTTGGACCACTGAGAATCTTGTACCTTGGAGGGAGCATGGAGACATGTTGGGCCATTGAGAATCTCATCTGTGAGGGAGCATGGAGACATGTTGGACCATTGAGAATCTCATATCTGTGAGGGAGGATGGAGAAATGTTTGAACATTGAGAATCTCATATCTGTGAGGGAGGATGTAGAAATGTTGGACCATTGAGAATCTCATATCTGTGAGGGAGGATGGAGAAATGTTGGACCATTGATAATCTCATATCTGTGAGGGAGGATGGAGAAATGTTGGACCATTGAGAATCTCATATCTGTGAGGGAGGATGGAGAAATGTTGGACCATTCAGAATCTCATATCTGTGAGGGAGGATGGAGAAATGTTGGACCACTGAGAATCTTGTACCTTGGAGGGAGGATGGAGAAATGTTGGACCATTGAGAATCTCATATCTGTGAGGGAGGATGGAGAAATGTTGGACCATTGAGAATCTCATATCTGTGAGGGAGGATGGAGAAATGTTGGACCATTGAGAATCTCATATCTGTGAGGGAGGATGGAGAAATGTTGGACCACTGAGAATCTTGTACCTTGGAGGGAGGATGGAGAAATGTTGGACCATTGAGAATCTCATATCTGTGAGGGAGGATGGAGAAATGTTGGACCATTGAGAATCTCATATCTGTGAGGGAGGATGGAGAAATGTTGGCCTATTGAGAATCTCATATCTGTGAGGGAGGATGGAGAAATGTTGGACCATTCAGAATCTCATCTGTGAGGGAGGATGGAGAAATGTTGGACCACTGAGAATCTTGTACCTTGGAGGGAGGATGGAGAAATGTTGGACCATTCAGAATCTCATATCTGTGAGGGAGGATGGAGAAATGTTGGACCACTGAGAATCTTGTACCTTGGAGGGAGGATGGAGAAATGTTGGACCATTGAGAATCTCATATCTGTGAGGGAGGATGGAGAAATGTTGGACCATTGAGAATCTCATATCTGTGAGGGAGGATGGAGAAATGTTGGACCACTGAGAATCTTGTACCTTGGAGGGAGGATGGAGAAATGTTGGACCATTGAGAATATCATATCTGTGAGGGAGGATGGAGAAATGTTGGACCATTGAGAATCTCATATCTGTGAGGGAGGATGGAGAAATGTTGGACCATTCAGAATCTCATCTGTGAGGGAGGATGGAGAAATGTTGGACCACTGAGAATCTTGTACCTTGGAGGGAGGATGGAGAAATGTTGGACCTTTGAGAATCTCATATCTGTGAGGGAGGATTGAGAAATGTTGGACCATTGAGAATCTCATATCTGTGAGGGAGGATGGAGAAATGTTGGACCATTGATGATCTCATATCTGTGAGGGAGGATGGAGAAATGTTGGACCATTGAGAATCTCATATCTGTGAGGGAGGATGGAGAAATGTTGGACCATTCAGAATCTCATATCTGTGAGGGAGGATGTAGAAATGTTGGACCATTGAGAATCTCATATCTGTGAGGGAGGATGGAGAAATGTTGGACCATTCAGAATCTCATATCTGTGAGGGAGGATGGAGAAATGTTGGACCACTGAGAATCTTGTACCTTGGAGGGAGTATGGAGACATGTTGGGCCATTGAGAATCTCATCTGTGAGGGAGCATGGAGACATGTTGGACCATTGAGAATCTCATATCTGTGTGGGAGGATGGAGAAATGTTTGAACATTGAGAATCTCATATCTGTGAGGGAGGATGGAGAAATGTTGGACCATTCAGAATCTCATATCTGTGAGGGAGGATGGAGAAATGTTGGACCACTGAGAATCTTGTACCTTGGAGGGAGTATGGAGACATGTTGGGCCATTGAGAATCTCATCTGTGAGGGAGCATGGAGACATGTTGGACCATTGAGAATCTCATATCTGTGAGGGAGGATGGAGAAATGTTTGAACATTGAGAATCTCATATCTGTGAGGGAGGATGTAGAAATGTTGGACCATTGAGAATCTCATATCTGTGAGGGAGGATGGAGAAATGTTGGACCATTGAGAATCTCATATCTGTGAGGGAGGATGGAGAAATGTTGGACTATTGAGAATCTCATATCTGTGAGGGAGGATGGAGAAATGTTGGACCATTCAGAATCTCATCTGTGAGGGAGGATGGAGAAATGTTGGACCACTGAGAATCTTGTACCTTGGAGGGAGGATGGAGAAATGTTGGACCATTGAGAATCTCATATCTGTGAGGGAGGATGGAGAAATGTTGGACCACTGAGAATCTTGTACCTTGGAGGGAGGATGGAGAAATGTTGGACCATTGAGAATCTCATATCTGTGAGGGAGGATGGAGAAATGTTGGACCATTGAGAATCTCATATCTGTGAGGGAGGATGCAGAAATGTTGGACCACTGAGAATCTTGTACCTTGGAGGGAGGATGGAGAAATGTTGGACCATTGAGAATCTCATATCTGTGAGGGAGGATGGAAAAATGTTGGACCATTGAGAATCTCATATCTGTGAGGGAGGATGGAGAAATGTTGGACCATTCAGAATCTCATCTGTGAGGGAGGATGGAGAAATGTTGGACCACTGAGAATCTTGTACCTTGGAGGGAGGATGGAGAAATGTTGGACCATTGAGAATCTCATATCTGTGAGGGAGGATTGAGAAATGTTGGACCATTGAGAATCTCATATCTGTGAGGGAGGATGGAGAAATGTTGGACCACTGAGAATCTTGTACCTTGGAGGGAGGATGGAGAAATGTTGGACCATTGAGAATCTCATATCTGTGAGGGAGGATGGAGAAATGTTGGACCATTCAGAATCTCATATCTGTGAGGGAGGATGGAGAAATGTTGGACCACTGAGAATCTTGTACCTTGGAGGGAGCATGGAGACATGTTGGGCCATTGAGAATCTCATCTGTGAGGGAGCATGGAGACATGTTGGACCATTGAGAATCTCATATCTGTGAGGGAGGATGGAGAAATGTTTGAACATTGAGAATCTCATATCTGTGAGGGAGGATGTAGAAATGTTGGACCATTGAGAATCTCATATCTGTGAGGGAGGATGGAGAAATGTTGGACCATTGATAATCTCATATCTGTGAGGGAGGATGGAGAAATGTTGGACCATTGAGAATCTCATATCTGTGAGGGAGGATGGAGAAATGTTGGACCATTCAGAATCTCATATCTGTGAGGGAGGATGGAGAAATGTTGGACCACTGAGGATCTTGTACCTTGGAGGGAGGATGGAGAAATGTTGGACCATTGAGAATCTCATATCTGTGAGGGAGGATGGAGAAATGTTGGACCATTGAGAGTCTCATATCTGTGAGGGAGGATGGAGAAATGTTGGACCATTGAGAATCTCACATCTGTGAGGGAGGATGGAGAAATGTTGGACCACTGAGAATCTTGTACCTTGGAGGGAGGATGGAGAAATGTTGGACCATTGAGAATCTCATATCTATGAGGGAGGATGGAGAAATGTTGGACCATTGAGAATCTCATATCTGTGAGGGAGGATGGAGAAATGTTGGACCATTCAGAATCTCATATCTGTGAGGGAGGATGGAGAAATGTTGGACCATTGAGAATCTCATATCTGTGAGGGAGGATGGAGAAATGTTGGACCACTGAGAATCTTGTACCTTGGAGGGAGGATGGAGAAATGTTTGAACATTGAGAATCTCATATCTGTGAGGGAGGATGTAGAAATGTTGGACCACTGAGAATCTTGTACCTTGGAGGGAGGATGGAGAAATGTTGGACCATTGAGAATCTCATATCTGTGAGGGAGGATGGAGAAATGTTGGACCACTGAGAATCTTGTACTTTGGAGGGAGCATGGAGACATGTTGGGCCATTGAGAATCTCATCTGTGAGGGAGCATGGAGACATGTTGGACCATTGAGAATCTCATATCTGTGAGGGAGGATGGAGAAATGTTGGACCATTGAGAATCTCATATCTGTGAGGGAGGATGTAGAAATGTTGGACCATTGAGAATCTCATATCTGTGAGGGAGGATGGAGAAATGTTGGACCATTGATAATCTCATATCTGTGAGGGAGGATGGAGAAATGTTGGACCACTGAGAATCTTGTACCTTGGAGGGAGGATGGAGAAATGTTGGACCATTGAGAATCTCATATCTGTGAGGGAGGATGGAGAAATGTTGGACCATTGAGAATCTCATATCTGTGAGGGAGGATGGAGAAATGTTGGACCACTGAGAATCTTGTACCTTGGAGGGAGGATGGAGAAATGTTTGAATATTGAGAATCTCATATCTGTGAGGGAGGATGTAGAAATGTTGGACCACTGAGAATCTTGTACCTTGGAGGGAGGATGGAGAAATGTTGGACCATTGAGAATCTCATATCTGTGAGGGAGGATGGAGAAATGTTGGACCACTGAGAATCTTGTACTTTGGAGGGAGCATGGAGACATGTTGGGCCATTGAGAATCTCATCTGTGAGGGAGCATGGAGACATGTTGGACCATTGAGAATCTCATATCTGTGAGGGAGGATGGAGAAATGTTTGAACATTGAGAATCTCATATCTATGAGGGAGGATGTAGAAATGTTGGACCATTGAGAATCTCATATCTGTGAGGGAGGATGGAGAAATGTTGGACCATTGATAATCTCATATCTGTGAGGGAGGATGGAGAAATGTTGGACCACTGAGAATCTTGTACCTTGGAGGGAGGATGGAGAAATGTTGGACCATTGAGAATCTCATATCTATGAGGGAGGATGGAGAAATGTTGGACCATTGAGAATCTCATATCTGTGAGGGAGGATGGAGAAATGATGGACCATTCAGAATCTCATATCTGTGAGGGAGGATGGAGAAATGTTGGACCACTGAGAATCTTGTACCTTGGAGGGAGGATGGAGAAATGTTGGACCATTGAGAATCTCATATCTGTGAGGGAGGATGGAGAAATGTTGGACCATTGAGAATCTCATATCTGTGAGTGAGGATGGAGAAATGTTGGACCACTGAGAATCTTGTACCTTGGAGGGAGGATGGAGAAATGTTTGAACATTGAGAATCTCATATCTGTGAGGGAGGATGTAGAAATGTTGGACCACTGAGAATCTTGTACCTTGGAGGGAGGATGGAGAAATGTTGGACCATTGAGAATCTCATATCTGTGAGGGAGGATGGAGACATGTTGGACCACTGAGAATCTTGTACTTTGGAGGGAGCATGGAGACATGTTGGGCCATTGAGAATCTCATCTGTGAGGGAGCATGGAGACATGTTGGACCATTGAGAATCTCATATCTGTGAGGGAGGATGGAGAAATGTTTGAACATTGAGAATCTCATATCTGTGAGGGAGGATGTAGAAATGTTGGACCATTGAGAATCTCATATCTGTGAGGGAGGATGGAGAAATGTTGGACCATTGATAATCTCATATCTGTGAGGGAGGATGGAGAAATGTTGGACCATTGAGAATCTCATATCTGTGAGGGAGGATGGAGAAATGTTGGACCCTTCAGAATCTCATATCTGTGAGGGAGGATGGAGAAATGTTGGACCACTGAGAATCTTGTACCTTGGAGGGAGGATGGAGAAATGTTGGACCATTGAGAATCTTATATCTGTGAGGGAGGATGGAGAAATGTTGGACCATTGAGAATCTCATATCTGTGAGGGAGGATGGAGAAATGTTGGACCATTGAGAATCTCATATCTGTGAGGGAGGATGGAGAAATGTTGGACCACTGAGAATCTTGTACCTTGGAGGGAGGATGGAGAAATGTTGGACCATTCAGAATCTCATATCTGTGAGGGAGGATGGAGAAATGTTGGACCACTGAGAATCTTGTACCTTGGAGGGAGGATGGAGAAATGTTGGACCATTGAGAATCTCATATCTGTGAGGGAGGATGGAGAAATGTTGGACCATTCAGAATCTCATCTGTGAGGGAGGATGGAGAAATGTTGGACCACTGAGAATCTTGTACCTTGGAGGGAGGATGGAGAAATGTTGGACCATTGAGAATCTCATATCTGTGAGGGAGGATGGAGAAATGTTGGACCACTGAGAATCTTGTACCTTGGAGGGAGGATGGAGAAATGTTGGACCATTGAGAATCTCATATCTGTGAGGGAGGATGGAGAAATGTTGGACCATTCAGAATCTCATATCTGTGAGGGAGGATGGAGAAATGTTGGACCACTGAGAATCTTGTACCTTGGAGGGAGCATGGAGACATGTTGGGCCATTGAGAATCTCATCTGTGAGGGAGCATGGAGACATGTTGGACCATTGAGAATCTCATATCTGTGAGGGAGGATGGAGAAATGTTTGAACATTGAGAATCTCATATCTGTGAGGGAGGATGTAGAAATGTTGGACCATTGAGAATCTCATATCTGTGAGGGAGGATGGAGAAATGTTGGACCATTGATGATCTCATATCTGTGAGGGAGGATGGAGAAATGTTGGACCATTGAGAATCTCATATCTGTGAGGGAGGATGGAGAAATGTTGGACCATTCAGAATCTCATATCTGTGAGGGAGGATGGAGAAATGTTGGACCACTGAGAATCTTGTACCTTGGAGGGAGGATGGAGAAATGTTGGACCGTTGAGAATCTCATATCTGTGAGGGAGGATGGAGAAATGTTGGACCATTGAGAATCTCATATCTGTGAGGGAGGATGGAGAAATGTTGGACCATTGAGAATCTCATATCTGTGAGGGAGGATGGAGAAATGTTGGACCACTGAGAATCTTGTACCTTGGAGGGAGGATGGAGAAATGTTGGACCATTGAGAATCTCATATCTATGAGGGAGGATGGAGAAATGTTGGACCATTGAGAATCTCATATCTGTGAGGGAGGATGGAGAAATGTTGGACCATTCAGAATCTCATATCTGTGAGGGAGGATGGAGAAATGTTGGACCACTGAGAATCTTGTACCTTGGAGGGAGGATGGAGAAATGTTGGACCATTGAGAATCTCATATATGTGAGGGAGGATGGAGAAATGTTGGACCATTGAGAATCTCATATCTGTGAGGGAGGATGGATAAATGTTGGACCACTGAGAATCTTGTACCTTGGAGGGAGGATGGAGAAATGTTTGAACATTGAGAATCTCATATCTGTGAGGGAGGATGGAGAAATGTTGGACCATTGAGAATCTCATATCTGTGAGGGAGGATGGAGAAATGTTGGACCATTGAGAATCTCATATATGTGAGGGAGGATGGAGAAATGTTGGACCACTGAGAATCTTGTACCTTGGAGGGAGGATGGAGAAATGTTGGACCATTGAGAATCTCATATCTGTGAGGGAGAATGGAGAAATGTTGGACCATTGAAAATCTCATATCTGTGAGGGAGGATGGAGAAATGTTGGACCATTCAGAATCTCATATCTGTGAGGGAGGATGGAGAAATGTTGGACCTCTGAGAATCTTGTACCTTGGAGGGAGGATGAAGAAATGTTGGACCATTGAGAATCTCATATCTGTGAGGGAGGATGGAGAAATGTTGGACCATTGAGAATCTCATATCTGTGAGGGAGGATGGAGAAATGTTGGACCACTGAGAATCTTGTACCTTGGAGGGAGGATGGAGAAATGTTGGACCATTGAGAATCTCATATCTGTGAGGGAGGATGGAGAAATGTTGGACCATTCAGAATCTCATATCTGTGAGGGAGGATGGAGAAATGTTGGACCACTGAGAATCTTGTACCTTGGAGGGAGCATGGAGACATGTTGGGCCATTGAGAATCTCATCTGTGAGGGAGCATGGAGCCATGTTGGATCATTGAGAATCTCATATCTGTGAGGGAGGATGGAGAAATGTTTGATCATTGAGAATCTCACATCTGTGAGGGAGGATGTAGAAATGTTGGACCATTGAGAATCTCATATCTGTGAGGGAGGATGGAGAAATGTTGGACCATTGAGAATCTCATATCTGTGAGGGAGGATGGAGAAATGTTGGACCATTGAGAATCATATCTGTGAGGGAGGATGGAGAAATGTTGGACCATTGAGAATCTCATATCTGTGAGGGAGGATGGAGAAATGTTGGACCACTGAGAATCTTGTACCTTGGAGGGAGGATGAAGAAATGTTGGACCATTGAGAATCTCATATCTGTGAGGGAGGATGGAGAAATGTTGGACCATTGAGAATCTCATATCTGTGAGGGAGGATGGAGAAATGTTGGAACATTGAGAATCTCATATCTGTGAGGGAGGATGGAGAAATGTTGGGCCACTGAGAATCTTGTACCTTGGAGGGAGGATGGAGAAATGTTGGACCACTGAGAATCTTGTACCTTGGAGAGAGGATCGAGAAATGTTGGACCATTGAGAATCTCATATCTGTGAGGGAGGATGGAGAAATGTTGGACCACTGAGAATCTTGTACCTTGGAGAGAGGATGGAGAAATATTGGACCATTCAAGATTTCATACCTACAAGGGAGGATGGAGAAATGTTGGGCCATTGAGGATCTTGTACCTTGGAGGAAAAATGGACAAATGTTGAACCATTGATGATCTCATACTTGCGAGAGAGGATGGAGAAATGTTGGACCATTAAGGATCTCATAGCTGGAAGGGATGTTTGAAAAATGTTGAACTTTTGAGGATCTCATACCTGGGAGGAAGTATGGAGAAATGTTGAACCATTGAGGATCTCATACCTGTGAGGGAAGGAGAAATGTTGGACCGTTGAGGATCTCTTGCCTACAGTGACCCAACCTTCAGAGATGTTGGAATAGTTAAGCGAGATACATTTTTATAAAATTGTAGAATTTTTGATAATTTATCATTGTGAAGTCCATTGACTATAATAAAAAATAGTCAAAACCTGAAATAGGAAAATAAAAAATTATTGCAATATTCTTGTAGACCTTTTTGTCTGTAGCAGGAGACATTTTTATAGAAAACAGTTGTCCCTTTTGGTTATTGGCAGGGCCTTTGCCAGCAGCGAGTCATCTCACTTGTTGCTATTTCCATTGTCTCTCGGTTTTCTCTGTGATGTGTCTGAGCTATTTCTAGATGCTGACGGAGATGGAGGAGGATTCCTCTGCTCCGCGACTGATTCACCGCAGACTATTCCATCCTTATAGGTCCCTAAAACCCATGTTAGATGGAGTCCTGGATGAACATCCAGGAGTCCAGACTTGTTTTCACATTGGATCTCCTTGAGGTTTGTCCTCGTCCTTTTCTACTGGTAGGAGGACAATCTTTTCTTTTTTTTTTTTTTTAAATGTTTTTAAATTTTTTGTAGCTTTGCTTCCTTATGTTTTCTGTATCATTTTGGTTACACCCTTGGAGACATCTTATAATGTGGAGGTGGATCTGAGTCATATAGGATGCCGAAAATAGTCTTTCATTTCAGATCCAACTTTAGGAATAATTTCCGAGAAAACTCTTTTTATCCAGAAACGTTAAACTCCCAGAGACTTTCAAAGTCACAGAGTTCGGGAGGGGCAACAGCAAGTTCTCTGCAACAATTATTTTGAGCCACGTACCCCCTAACCAATGTACCCCCCGAAGCTTTGATCACGCACTGTGCCTCCCTTCAGGAGGGGAAGATTGGGTACACGGTGTGGACCCCTGCAGGACAATTATCACAGAGCAGGAATGTAGTTCCTACAACTCAACGCCTTGGGGGGGTCCAGGTTTTTGAAGGCACTCCAGTCTTATATGGATCTTATATGGATCACATTATGGCCCTTTAGGGGCAACATTTGGCACTATTTTAGCACTGTGTTACGCTATTGGGCACCAACTGGCTCTATGTGAGCAGATAATAGCACAATTTGGGCACTATTTAGCTGTATGTGGGCAAAGCATGGCCGAGGCTCCCTCTTGGCGTTATATCGTTATGTGTCCAGCTATTGTTCTGGGCATGGAGCAAATATGTCGGGATATTAGAACGAATAATTGAATTTGCCTCACGGTGCCCTTTAATAAATGTATAAATGGTAATATACTGATTTACAGTCATGTCCGAAAGTGTTGCCACCCTTGAAATTGTTCCACAAAATGAAGTGTTTCTCCCAGAAAATAATCGCAATTACACATGTTTTGTTATACACAGGTTTGTGTGTATTGGAACAACACAAAAAAAACAGAAAAAAAATCCAAATTGGACATAATTTCACACAAAACCCCAAAATGGGCCGGACAAAATTGTTGGCACCCTCAACTTAATATTTGGTTGCACCCTATGGAATAAATAACTAATCAATGGCAGCCTATAACCATCCACACGCTTCTTACACCTCTCAGCTGGAATTTTGGACGTCTCTTCATACAAACTGCTCCAAGTCTCTCATATGTGAAGGCGTTTTCTCCCAACAGCAATTTTAGGATCTCTCCACAGGGGATCAATGGGATTTAGATCCGGACTCATTGCTGCCACTTCAGAACTCTCCAGCGCTTTGTTTCCATCCATTTCTGGGGGCTTCATGAAGTATGTTTGGGGTCACTGTCCTGCTGGAAGACCCATGACCTAGGACGCAAACCCAACTTTCTGACACTGGACACTACATTGCTACCAAAAAACCTTTGGTAGTCTTCAGATTTCATGATGCCTTGCACACAGTCATGACACCCAGTGCCAGAAGAAGCAAAACAACCACAAAACATCTGTGATCCTCCACCATGTTTGACTGTAGGAAAGGTTCTTTTCTTTGTTGGCCTCATTCCATTTTCGGTAAACAGTAGAACGATGTCCTAATTTATAAATAAATAAAATGGATTTGAGGAATCTCCAAAACACTCATCAGCAAGACTGACCGTGTATAGAGCTTCAGGAACTTTATGTTCTATAATCTAATCCAGTCCAGAGCTGCATTCAGAATTCTGCTGGATGCTCAGGTGAAAGATACATTTATGTAGGCATAAAGATAAAACGTCAAGGTGCATGCAGGATATTTTTGCAAACAGCTCTGGATGTGACTTTAGAATAAAATACAATGAATGAACAGGATTTGCAAAGTTACTCAATAAAGACTAAAAATATTTACACGGATTGTGCATTAACATCTGATTATTACACCTGGAGTAAAGGGAGGGCCGTAGGTGAAATGTGCAGAAACAAGACTGTTGTCAAAATGACGGCAAGCATCCCACATGCATTGGAACTCCAGAGATGTCGGATTCTCTCCTTTTGGTGAAGCTTTTGGAACTTAAAATCTGCAAAATTGCACAGCCAGATATTGTAAGATATGTCTTTAACCAACATGGCCAGCAGGGGGAAGCATCACTCTCCTGCGCTCCCAAGGAGAGGGGAGCGTTATAGGCGCGCGCACCCTGGAGGATGCATGGCAGTGGCTGCGCACTATTAGGCACTTGTTAGCCACAATGTAGCACAATGTTGAAACTGTTTTGCTTTACATAATGGGATTTGGGAACTTTGTATTTTTAGGACCGAAATTGTTTTCTTCTGAACTTATGTTCCATCTGTCATGTGAAGAGGACGCTGCAATCCTCATGACCGGCTGCCAGCCGCGCCCGTATCAGACCATCCTGTGCCCTCTCGTTATAGAATAGGAAAACTTTCCTGCTTCCCACAAATGTTTGGCAGAAATCCCCGGGGTTACAAGCTCAAGGTATTTATAAATGTGAACTTGATGTTTTGGACGCGGGGGTCACACATCTGCATTGTGCATTTTTTTCCCCTTGGCTTAAATCCAACATGAGTGAGAATAAATTACTGCATTACTACATTGTTCAATTGCCGCAACCTGTTATGTGCACCGGCCCCTTAAATAATAACGTGGGCACTAGATGACTGCCCCAACCTGCCTGCCCTGAAGGAGAGACTGCGGGCGTTAACCCTGTGCCCTCATTCATGGGCTAAAACCACTGCCCTCTCCTGTCTTAAGCTGAATAAAGTCATTGAAATGTATTTCTGCCATATCTGGGTCCTTCATTACACCATCCACAAATTCCAAAACAAAGAAAGAATCCAAGGGCCACTCACAAGTCCTGACGTGCTTGTAAAAGTGGTTGTGTTGGCCTACGGGCCCAAAGAACCAGGACTCTGTATTCCGAAGGTCAGTGCACCTCCAGTAATAAACACTACATTCCCCTGGAGGAAGAGACTGTTGGTTTTATGTGTTTTATAGGTCTTATGTTACATTGTTGTCTTCTAAGTTCCTGAATGGTCGAGGACGACCATGTTCAAGGAGGCAATGAATGTAAGACCGGTGGACTGCACTGTCGTGTTACTACCCCTGAAGACACTAATATTTTCATGTCTATAATATCATGCATTTAATACATATAGTGCGTTATGTAAAATCTGAAATAGATACTGCCATTTTAGTGTATATTGTGAATAGACTGTGATATGGTGGTGTACAGCATAGGGTAAAGCTATAGATTAGGATCTAGGACATAAAATAAGAACAATAGGATTAGTACATACTGATATGAGAGAGAAACTGTAGTTAGCTAAGACATAGCATAACATACAGTTAATGTTTGGGACAAGCCCACAGTGTGAAGGGGGCTAGTGCTAGTAAAAAGGGGACTGATTACTAATAGATTGGCAGATAGGGAAGTACAGTAACCAAGGTCAAGTTCAAGGAGCAAAGGGCAGTCAACTATCTTTCAGTGCAGTGGGGGGCATTAGGCCTCTTTCACACATCAGTGTTTTAAAATCAGTCACAATCCGTGACTGTTGAAAAGTCGGATCCTGTTCAGATTGTAAAAACTGTATCTGTAACTGGATCTGTTTTTTTGACGGATCCATCGAAGCAGTTGCTGCCGGAATTTCTGTTGTGTTCCTTGGTCTTCATGATGCTCTCTGTGCTTCACACAGAACCCTGAGACTATCACAGAGCAGGTGCAATTATACGGAGACTTGATTACACACAGGTGGATTATATTTATCATCATTAGGCATTTAGGACAACATTGGATCATTCAGAGATCTACAATGACCTTCTGGAGGGAGTTTGCTGCACTGAAAGTAAAGGGGCAGAATAATATTGCACGCCCCACTTTTCAGTGTTTGAATGTCCACAAAAATTTAAAATAACCAATAAATTTCGTTGAACTTCACAATTGTGTTCCACTTGTTGTTGATTCTTCACCAAAAATTTACATTTGGTATCTTTATGTTTGAAGCATGATATTTCGGAAAAGGTTAAAAAGTTCCAGGGGGCCGGATACTTTCGCAAGGACTGTACATGATAAGATTCTGTCTGCAGCCACCACTAGGGGGAGCTCCCTGTATACAGAGATACATGATAAGATCCTGTCTGCAGTCACCACTAGGAGGAGCTCCCTGTATACAGAGATACATGATAAGATCCTGTCTGCAGCCACCACTAGGGGGAGCTCCCTGTATACAGAGATACATGATAAGATCCTGTCTGCAGCCAACACTAGGGGGAGCTCCCTGTATACAGAGATACATGATAAGATCCTGTCTGCAGCCACCACTAGGGGAAGCTCCCTGTATACAGAGATACATGATAAGATCCTGTCTGCAGTCACCACTAGGGGGAGCTCCCTGTATACAGAGATACATGATAAGATCCTGTCTGCAGTCACCACTAGGGGGAGCTCCCTGTATACAGAGATACATGATAAGATCCTGTCTGCAGTCACCACTAGGAGGAGCTCCCTGTATACAGAGATACATGATAAGATCCTGTCTGCAGCCACCACTAGGGGGAGCTCCCTGTATACAGAGATACATGATAAGATCCTGTCTGCAGCCAACACTAGGGGGAGCTCCCTGTATACAGAGATACATGATAAGATCCTGTCTGCAGTCACCACTAGGAGGAGCTCCCTGTATACAGAGATACATGATAAGATTCTGTCTGCAGCCAACACTAGGGGGAGCTCCCTGTATACAGAGATACATGATAAGATCCTGTCTGCAGTCACCACTAGGGGGAGCTCCCTGTATACAGAGATACATGATAAGATCCTGTCTGCAGCCACCACTAGGGGGAGCTCCCTGTATACAGAGATACATGATAAGATCTTGTCTGCAGCCACCACTAGGGGGAGCTCCCTGTATACAGAGATACATGATAAGATCCTGTCTGCAGTTACCACTAGGGGGAGCTCCCTGTATACAGAGATACATGATAAGATCCTGTCTGCAGCCACCACTAGGGGGAGCTCCCTGTATACAGAGATACATGATAAGATCCTGTCTGCAGCCAACACTAGGGGGAGCTCCCTGTATACAGAGATACATGATAAGATCCTGTCTGCGGCCACCACTAGGGGGAGCTACCTGTATACAGAGATACATGATAAGATCCTGTCTGCAGCCACCACTAGGGGGAGCTCCCTGTATACAGAGATACATGATAAGATCCTGTCTGCAGTCACCACTAGGGGGAGCTCCCTGTATACAGAGATACATGATAAGATCCTGTCCGCAGCCACCACTAGGGGGAGCTCCCTGTATACAGAGATACATGATAAGATTCTGTCCGCAGTCACCACTAGGGGGAGCTCCCTGTATACAGAGATACATGATAAGATCCTGTCTGCAGCCACCACTAGGGGGAGCTCCCTGTATACAGAGATACATGATAAGATCCTGTCCGCAGCCACCACTAGGGGGAGCTCCCTGTATACAGAGATACATGATAAGATTCTGTCCGCAGTCACCACTAGGGGGAGCTCCCTGTATACAGAGATACATGATAAGATCCTGTCCGCAGTCACCACTAGGGGGAGCTCCCTGTATACAGAGATACATGATAAGATCCTGTCCGCAGCCACCACTAGGGGGAGCTCCCTGTATACAGAGATACATGATAAGATTCTGTCCGCAGTCACCACTAGGGGGAGCTCACTGTATACAGAGATACATGATAAGATCCTGTCCGCAGCCACCACTAGGGGGAGCTCCCTGTATACAGAGATACATGATAAGATCCTGTCTGCAGTCACCACTAGGGGGAGCTCCCTGTATACAGAGATACATGATAAGATCCTGTCTGCAGCCACCACTAGGGGGAGCTCCCTGTATAAAGAGATACATGATAAGATCCTGTCTGCAGCCACCACTAGGGGGAGCTCCCTGTATGCAGAGATACATGATAAGATCCTGTCTGCAGCCACCACTAGGGGGAGCTCCCTGTATACAGAGATACATGATAAGATCCTGTCTGCAGCCAACACTAGGGGGAGCTCCCTGTATACAGAGATACATGATAAGATCCTGTCTGCGGTCACCACTAGGGGGAGCTCCCTGTATACAGAGATACATGATAAGATCCTGTCTGCAGTCACCACTAGGGAGAGCTCCCTGTATACAGAGATACATGATAAGATCCTGTCTGCAGCCACCACTAGGGGGAGCTCCCTGTATACAGAGATACATGATAAGATCCTGTCTGCAGCCACCACTAGGGGGAGCTCCCTGTATACAGAGATACATGATAAGATCCTGTCTGCAGCCACCACTAGGGGGAGCTCCCTGTATACAGAGATACATGATAAGATCCTGTCTGCAGCCACCACTAGGGGGAGCTCCCTGTATACAGAGATACATGACAAGATCCTGTCTGCAGCCACCACTAGGGGGAGCTCCCTGTATACAGAGATACATGATAAGATCCTGTCTGCAGCCACCACTAGGGGGAGCTCCCTGTATGCAGAGATACATGATAAGATCCTGTCTGCAGCCACCACTAGGGGGAGCTCCCTGTATACAGAGATACATGATAAGATCCTGTCTGCAGCCAACACTAGGGGGAGCTCCCTGTATACAGAGATACATGATAAGATCCTGTCTGCGGTCACCACTAGGGGGAGCTCCCTGTATACAGAGATACATGATAAGATCCTGTCTGCAGTCACCACTAGGGAGAGCTCCCTGTATACAGAGATACATGATAAGATCCTGTCTGCAGCCACCACTAGGGGGAGCTCCCTGTATACAGAGATACATGATAAGATCCTGTCTGCAGTCACCACTAGGGGGAGCTTCCTGTATACAGATACATGATAAGATCCTGCCTGCAGTCACCACTAGGGGGAGCTCCCTGTATACAGAGATACATGATAAGATCCTGTCTGCAGTCACCACTAGGGGGAGCTCCCTGTATACAGAGATACATGATAAGATTCTGTCTGCAGCCACCACTAGGGGGAGCTCCCTGTATACAGAGATACAGGATAAGATCCTGTCTGCAGCCACCACAAGGGGGAGCTCCCTGTATACAGAGATACATGATAAGATCCTGTCTGCAGCCACCACTAGGGGGAGCTCCCTGTATACAGAGATACATGATAAGATCCTGTCTGCAGTCACCACTAGGGGGAGCTCCCTGTATACAGAAATACATGATAAGATCCTGTCTGCAGTCACCACTAGAGGGAGCTCCCTATATACAGAGATACATGATATGTCTGCAGCCACCACTAGGAGGAGCTCCCTGTATACAGAGATACATGATAAGATCCTGTCTGCAGTCACCACTAGGGGGAGCTCCCTGTATACAGAGATACATGATAAGATCCTGTCTACAGTCACCACTAGGGGGAGCTCCCTGTATACAGAGATACATGATAAGATCCTGTCTACAGTCACCACTAGGGGGAGCTCCCTGTATACAGAGAAACATGATAAGATCCTGTCTGCAGCCACCACTAGGGGGAGCTCCCTGTATACAGAGATACATGATAAGATCCTGTCTGCAGCCACCACTAGGGGGAGCTCCCTGTATACAGAGATACATGATAAGATCCTGTCTGCAGCCACCACTAGGGGGAGCTCCCTGTATACAGAGATACATGATAAGATCCTGTCTGCAGTCACCACTAGGGGGAGCTCCCTGTATACAGAGATACATGATAAGATCCTGTCTGCAGCCACCACTAGGGGGAGCTCCCTGTATACAGACATACATGATAAGATCCTGTCTGCAGCCACCACTAGGGGGAGCTCCCTATATAGAAATACACATTATAAGATCCTCTCTGCAGCCACCAGTAGGGGGAGCTCCCTGTAAAATTACATCTGCAGAATGAGAGGAATAGAACTAAGCAACAGCATGTGTGAAAAAGACTTGGGTATACTAATAGATCGCAGGCTGCCCGAGTCTACAGTGTGATGCTGCAGCAAAAAAGGCAAACACAGTCCTAGGATGTATTAAGAGAAGCATAGAGTCTAGATCACGTGAAGTAATTACTCTCCTCTACTCCTCCTCGGACAGGCCTCATCTGGAATACTGTGTCCAGTTCTGGGCACCACATTATAAAAAAGACATTGAAAAACTGGAGCAAGTTAATAGAAGCGCTACCAGGATGGTGAGCGGACTGCAAAGTATGTCCTACGAGGAGCAATTATAGGATTATTATTAGCAGCAAAAAATGTCTGAAGGAATGTCACAGTGTAGAGCGATCATCATTATTCTCATTTACACAGAAGCAATGGAATGAAACTGAAAGGGAGAAGACGCAGCTTAGATATTAGAAAATACTTTTTGACAGTGAGGGTGATCAATGAGTGGAACAGGCGGCCACGAGACGTGATGAGTTCTCCTTCAATGGAAGTCTTCACACAGAGGCTGGTCAGACATCGGAGATGGTTTAGTGAATCTTGCATTGAGCAGAGGATTGGACACGATGACCCCGGAGGTCCCTTCCAAACCTAACATTCTAGGATTCTATCTCGAACCACTGTTTTTTCCTATCAGGCTTTTATTAGAATCAGCCCTGGAGACCCTTGTCTGGTCCCAGTCCTTCTCAATAGTGATGTCATCCACGCTCAGCGTTTTTTGGGGTCCTATAAAAGTTAATTTGGGACTCAGCGCATTAACAGGCACAGATGCATTCACAGCAGCGCTAGACCGGGCCCCAATCCCAGGCGAGCCGCTATTCCCAGTATCTATCAGACATTTATGGCGAATTCTGAGAGGCACTTTAAGAAGTATCTGTGTCCACCATAACTTGGAATTTCTTTGCTGCCTCCTATTTTTTCTTCTTCTCATCTTATAATGTGACAGAATTGTTATTATTATCATTAGGAGCCCGGAGAGGAATGTGAATCCGCCGGGGGCCCAGAACGCGTTACTCCGGGTATCGTAATAGTATAAACATTGTAGGGTCGTAGCGTTGTGTAACACGGAGCTTGTGCCTGGCAGATCCACTGAGGGCGGAGAGGATGAAGGGGTGAGGAGTGATCCTGCGCAGAACGAGAGGTAAGATCGCGTCCCAGACCAAGCGCAGGCAGAAGGTGAGAAATGTACAACCCAGAACCACAATAACCAGCAGGACCACAGAGTAGTGCGGTGCTCAGCAGGACCACAGGGCCAGGCGGTGCTCAGCAGGACCACAGGGCCAGCGGTGCTCAGCAGAACCACAGGGACAGGTGGTGCTCAGCAGGACCACAGGGCCAGCGGTGCTCAACAGAACCACAGGGCCAGGTGGTGCTCAGCAGGACCACAGGGTCAGGGTGGTGCTCAGCAGGACCACAGGGTCAGGGTGGTGCTCAGCAGGACCACAGGGCCAGCGGTGCTCAGCAGGACCACAGGGCCAGCGGTGCTCAGCAGAACCACAGGGACAGGTGGTGCTCAGCAGGACCACAGGGCCAGCGGTGCTCAACAGAACCACAGGGACAGGTGGTGCTCAGCAGGACCACAGGGTCAGGGTGGTGCTCAGCAGGACCACAGAGCAGGGTGGTGCTCAGCAGGACCACAGGGCAGGGCGGTGCTAAGCAGGACCACAGAGCAGGGCGGTGCTCAGCAGAACCACAAGGCAGGGCAGTGCTCAGCAGGACCACAGGGATGGGTGGTGCCGAACAGGACCACAGGGACGGGTGGTGCCCTGCAGGACCACAGGGTCAGGTGGTGCTGAGCAGGACCACAGGGCCGGGTGGTGCTGAACAGGACCACAGGGATGGGCGGTGCTGAGCAGGGCCACAGGGACAGGTGGTGCTCAGCAGGACCACAGGGCCAGGTGGTGCTGAGCAGGACCAGAGGGATGGGTGGTGCCGAACAGGACCACAGGGACGGGTGGTGCCCTTCAGGACCACAGGGTCAGGTGGTGCTGAGCAGGACCACAGGGCTGGGTGGTGCTGAACAGGACCACAGGGATGGGCGGTGCTGAGCAGGGCCACAGGGACAGGTGGTGCTCAGCAGGACCACAGGGCCAGGCGGTGCTGAGCAGGACCACAGGACTGGGCAGTGTTTAGCAGGACCACAGGGATGGGGGGTGCCGAACAGGACCACAGGGACGGGTGGTGCCCAGTAGGACCACAGGGCCAGGTGGTTCTAAGCAGGACCACAGGGCCAGGCGGTGCTGAGCTGGACCACAGGGCTGGGCAGTGCTGAGCAAGACCACTGGGATGGGGGGTGCCGAACAGGACCACAGGGACGGGTGGTTCCCTGCAGGACCACAGGGCCAGGTGGTGCTGAGCAGGACCACAGGGCCGGGCGGTGCTGAACAGGACCACAGGGACAGGCGGTGCTGAGCAGGACCACAGGGCTGGGGGGTGCTGAGCAGGACCACAGGGGCAGGTGGTGCCCAGCAGGACCACAGGGTCAGGTGGTGGTGAGCAGGACCACAGGGACAGGTGGTGCTGAGCAGGACCACAGGGCCGGATGGTGCTGAGCAGGACCACAGGGCCGGGCGGTGCTCAGCAGGACCACAGAGCAGGGCGGTACTCTGCAGGACCAAAGGGCAGGGCAGTGCTAAGCAGGACCACAGAGCAGGGCGGTGCTCAGCAGAACCAAAGGGCAGGGCGGTGTTAAGCAGGACCACAGGGCCGGGCGGTGCTGAGCAGGACCACAGGGCCAGGAGGTGCTCAGCAGGACCACAGGGTTGGGCGGTGCTGAGCAGGGCCACAGGGACGGGTGGTGCCCTGCAGGACCACAGGGCCAGGTGGTGCTAAGCAGAGCCACAGGACTGGGTGGTGCTCAGCAGGACCACAGGGCAGGGCGGTGCCCTGCAGGACCACAAGGCCAGGAGGTGCTGAGCAGGACCACAGGGCCGGGCGGTGCTGAGCAGGAGCACAGGGATGGGTGGTGCCGAACAGGACCACAAGGACGGGTGGTGCCCTGCAGGACCACAGGGCCAGGTGTTGCTAAGCAGAACCACAGGGCCGGGTGGTGCTTAGCAGGACCACAGGGCCAGGCGGTGCTCAGCAGAAACACAGGGCCAAGTGGTGCTGAGCAGGACCACAGGGATGGGCGGTGCCGAACAGGACCACAGGGACGGGTGGTGCCCTGCAGGACCACAGGGCCAGGTGGTGCTGAGCAGGACCACAGGGCCGGGTGGTGCTGAACAGGACCACAGGGACGGGTGGTGCCCTGCAGGACCACAGGGCCAGGTGGTACTGAGCAAGACCACAGGGCCAGGCGGTGCTGAGCAGGACCAAAGGGCTGGGCAGTGCTGAGCAGGACCACAGGGATGGGGGTTGCCGAACAGGACCACAGGGCCGGGTGGTGCCCTGCAGGACCACAGGGCCAGGGGGTGCTGAGCAAGACCACAGGGCCGGGCGGTGCTGAACAGGACCACAGGGACAGGCGGTGCTGAGCAGGACCACAGGGCTGGGCAGTGCTGAGCAGGACCATAGGGACGGGTGGTGCCCAGCAGGACCACATGGTCAGGTGGTGGTGAGCAGGACCACAGGGACAGGTGGTGCTGAGCAGGACGACAGGGACGGGTGGTGCCCAACAGGACCACAGGGTCGGGTGGTGCTGAGCAGGACCACAGGGCCGGGCGGTGCTCAGCAGGACCACAGAGCAGGGCAGTGCTCAGCAGGACCACAGGGCCAGGCGGTGCTGAGCAGGACAACAGGGCCGGGCAGGGCTGAGCAGGACCACAGGGACGGGTGGTGCCCAGCAGGACCACAGGGTCGGGGGGTAGTGAGCAGGACCACAGGGACGGGCGGTGCTGAGCAGGACCACAGGGACGGGTGGTGCACTGCAGGACCACAGGGCCGGGTGGTGCTCAGCAGGACCACAGGGCCAGGCGGTGCTCAGCAGGACCACAGGGCCAGGTGGTGCTGAGCAGGACCACAGGGATGGGTGGTGCCGAACAGGACCACAGGGACGGGTGGTGCCCTGCAGGACCACAGGGTCAGGTGGTGCTGAGCAGGACCACAGGGCCGGGTGGTGCTGAACAGGACCACAAGGATGGGCGGTGCTGAGCAGGGCCACAGGGACAGGTGTTATGACCTGGTGGTGAGGACAATAATGGATCTGGTGGTTAAGAGCACACGGAATGACCTGATAATTACTAATAACACAGGACAAGCTCTGAGACCTGGGAACTCTGCTGACCGCAATCCCTAATCCTATCACACACACTAGAAATAGCCGTGGAGCGCTCCTGACGCTCCCTAGGCGCCTCGTCACAGCCTAAGGAACTAGCTAGCCCTAAAGATAGAAAAATAAAGCCTACCTTGCCTCAGAGAAATTCCCCAAAGGAACAGGCAGCCCCCACATATAATGACTGTGAGTTAAGATGAAAATTACAAAACCATATAATGAGAAGAAAAATGATGCAGCACTCACCCTTGCGCTTCTTCCAAGTGTGCTCTTTATTCAGTAAAACATACTATACATAGTATGAACCGGCATACGCAGTGATCTGTGAGGGAGCGGGAGTGAGGAGAGACCGGACGACGGCCATTTCGCGCTACGGCGCTTCTACGGGTCCATGCTAATGGACCCGTAGAAGCGCCGTAGCGCGAAACGGCCGTCGTCCGGTCTCTCCTCACTCCCGCTCCCTCACAGATCACTGCGTATGCCGGTTCATACTATGTATAGTATGTTTTGCTGAATAAAGAGCACACTTGGAAGAAGCGCAAGGGTGAGTGCTGCATCATTTTTCTTCTCATTATATGGTCTTGTACAAAACTCTGACGATTGCATAGCACCACCCGCAGCTCACAGTAAGGGAGACCTCATCTGTCCTTCTGAAACAGATCGTTTAAGCGAATCTCCAATTGCGCTATAGTGAAGCTCTGTGCCGATCATCTTTCTGTTTCTTGAAAATTACAAACACAGAGATGAAATAGATTTAGCAAAGTGAGGCCCGACTTACTGAACAGACAGAGGATAGGAAAGGTGACTTTGCGGTCAGCACAAAAAACTACAAAAAGACCACGCAGAGGGCGCAAAAAGACCCTCCGCACCGACTCACGGTGCGGAGGCGCTCCCTCTGCGTCCCAGAGCTTCCAGCAAGCAAGACAAAAATCAAAATAGTAAGCTGGACAGAAAAAATAGCAAACAGAGAAAAACAAGCAGGAACTTAGCTTCTGCTGGGAAGACAGGTCACAAGAACGATCCAGGAGCGAACTAGACCAATACTGGAACATTGACAGGTGGCATGGAGCAATGATCTAGGTGGAGTTAAATAGAGCAGCCAGTTAACGAATTAACCTCGTCACCTGTGGAAGGAACCTCAGAAGCCGCAGCCCCACTCACAACCACCAGAGGAAGCCCATGGACAGAACCAGCCGAAGTACCATTCATGACCACAGGAGGGAGCTTAACAACAGAATTCACAACAGACAGGTGGTGCTCAGCAGGACCACAGGGCCAGGCGGTGCTGAGCAGGACCACAGGGCTGGGCAGTGTTGAGCAGGACCACAGGGATGGGGGGTGCCAAACAGGACCACAGCTACGGGTGGTGCCCAGTAGGACCACAGGGCCAGGTGGTGCTGAGCAGGACCACAGGGCCAGGCGGTGCTGAGCAGGACCACAGGGCTGGGCAGTGCTGAGCAGGACCACTGGGATGGGGGGTGACGAACAGGACCACAGGGACGGGTTGTGCCCTGCAGGACCACAGGGCCAGGTGGTGCTGAGCAGGACCACAGGGCCGGGTGGTGCTGAACAGGACCACAGGGACAGGTGGTGCTGAGCAGGACCACAGGGCTGGGTGGTGCTGAGCAGGACCACAGGGGCGGGTGATGCCCAGCAGGACCACAGGGTCAGGTGGTGGTGAGCAGGACCACAGGGACAGGTGGTGCTGAGCAGGACCACAGGGCCGGGTGGTGCTGAGCAGGAACACAGGGCCGGGCGGTGCTCAGCTGGACCACAGAGCAGGGCGGTGCTCAGCAGAACCAAAGGGCAGGGCGGTGTTAAGCAGGACCACAGGGCAGGGCGGTGCTGAGCAGGACCACAGGGCAAGGCGGTGCTCAGCAGGACCACAGGGCTGGGCGGTGCTGAGCAGGACCACAGGGACGGGTGGTGCTCAGCAGGACCACAGGGCAGGGCGGTGCACTGCAGGACCACAGGGCCAGGCGGTGCTGAGCAGGACCACAGGGCGGGGCGGTGCTGAGCAGGACCACAGGGCCGAGCGGTGCTGAGCAGGACCACAGGGCCGGGCGGTGCTGAGCAGGACCACAGGGATGGGCGGTGCCGAACAGGACCACAGGGACGGGTGGTGCCCTGCAGGACCACAGGGCCAGGTGGTGCTAAGCAGAACCACAGGGCCGGGTGGTGCTCAGCAGGACCACAGGGCCAGGCGGTGCTCAGCAGGAACACAGGGCCAGGCGGTGCTGAGCAGGACAACAGGGATGGGCGGTGCCGAACAGGACCACAGGGACGGGTGGTGCCCTGCAGGACCACAGGGCCAGGTGGTGCTGAGCAGGACCACAGGGCCGGGTGGTGCTGAACAGGACCACAGGGACGGGTGGTGCCCTGCAGGACTACAGGCCCAGGTGGTGCTGAGCAGGACCACAGGGCCAGGCAGTGCTGAGCAGGACCACAGGGCTGGGCAGTGCTGAGCAGGACCACAGGGATGGGGGTTGCCGAACAGGACCACAGGGCCAGGTGGTGCTGAGCAGGACCACAGGGCCGGGTGGTGCTGAACAGGACCACAGGGACGAGTGGTGCCCTGCAGGACCACAGGCCCAGGTGGTGCTGAGCAGGACCACAGGGCCAGGCAGTGCTGAGCAGGACCACAGGGCCAGGTGGTGCTGAGCAAGACCACAGGGCTGGGTGGTGCTGAACAGGACCACAGGGACAGGCGGTGCTGAACAGGACCACAGGGCTGGGCGATGCTGAGCAGGACCATAGGGACGGGTGGTGCCCAGCAGTACCACATGGTCAGGTGGTGGTGAGCAGGACCACAGGGACAGGTGGTGCTGAGCAGGACCACAGAGACGGGTGGTGCCCAGCAGGACCACAGGGCGGGTGGTGCTGAGCAGGACCACAGGGCCGGGCGGTGCTCAGCAGGACCACAGAGCAGGGTGGTGCTCATCAGAACCAAAGGGCAGGGCGGTGTTAAGCAGGACCACAGGGCCAGGCGGTGCTGAGCAGGACCACAGGGCCGGGTGGTGCCCAGCAGGACCACAGGGCCGGGCGGTGCTAAGCAATGCCATGGGGACGGATGATGCCCAGCAGGACCACAGGACTGGGCGGTGCTGAGCAGGACCACAGGGATGGGCGGTGCCGATCAGGACCACAGGGATGGGTGGTGCCCTGCAGGACCACAGGGCCGGGCGGTGCTAAGCAATACCACGGGGATGGATGATGCCCAGCAGGACCACAGGAGCGGGCGGTGCTGAGCAGGACCACAGGGATGGGCGGTGCCGAACAGGACCACAGGGATGGGTGGTGCCCTGCAGGACCACAGGGCCGGGCGGTGCTAAGCAATACCACGGGGACTGATGATGCCCAGCAGGACCACAGGACCGGGCGGTGCTGAGCAGGACCACAGGGATAGGCGGTGCTGAACAGGACCACAGTGATGGGTGGTGCCCTGCAGAACCACAGGGCCTGGTGGTGCTAAGCAGAACCACAGGGCTGGGTGGTGCTCAGCAGGACCACAGTACCGGGCGGTGCTCAGCAGGACCACAGGGCCGGCAGTGCTGAGCAGGACCACAGGGATGGTCAGTGCCGAACAGGACCACAGGGACAGGTGGTGCCCTGCAGGACCACAGGGCCAGGTGGTGTTGAGCAGGACCACAGGGCTGGGCGGTACTGAACAGGACCACAGGGGCAGGCGGTGCTGAGCAGGACCACAGGGCTGGGCGGTGCTGAGCAGGACCACATGGACGGGTGGTGCCCAGCAGGACCACAGGGTTGGGTGGTGGTGAGCAGGACCACAGGGACGTGGGGTGCTGAGCAGGACCACAGAGACAAGCGGTGCTGAGCAGGACCACAGGGCCAGATGGTGCTCTGCAGGATCACAGGGCCGGGCGTTGCTCAGCAGGACCACAGAGCAGTGTGGTGCTGAGCAGGACCACAGAGTCGGGTGATGCTCAGCAGGACCACAGAGCAGGGCGGTGCTAAGCAGGACCACATAGCAGGGTGGTGCTAAGCAGGATCACAGGGTCGGGTGGTGCTCAGCAGGACCTCAGGGCAGCGTGGTGCTCAGCAGGACCACGGAACTAGGCGGTGCACAGCAGGACCACAGGACTGAGCGGTGCTCAGCAGGACCACAGGTACGAGCAGTGCTGAGCAGAACCACAGGGTCAGGTGGTGCCCAGCAGGATCACAGCGACGAGTGCTGTACAGCAGGACCACAAGGCCGGGTGGTGCCCAGCAGGTTAATAGCATTCGTAACCTCTCCAGCTTCCAGTCTACCAGGAGACAATTAGCTTTATTCCACTCAGGAGCCCCCAGCTTCAGTGACAGGCGAGGTCACAGCCACCGATCAGTGCACAGTAAGCATGCCCGGTACTGAGACTGAGAGCGCGCTCTACACAGACTGTCACTCAGAATGCCTGGGTGTGCGGACAGCTGCTGCTTAGCGTGCCGTGAATCAGGGTGTCTTTTCTTACATTACAGTGGGTGCGAAAATTATTGAGACCCATTTGAATTTTTCACTCATTGTTTTATTGCAGCCATTTGGTAAATTCAAAAAAGTTCATTTTTTCTCATTAATGTGCACTCTGCACCCCATCTTGACAGAAAAAAACAGAAATGTAGTAATTTTTGCAAATTTATTAAAAAATAAAACCTGAAATCTCCCATGGCCATAAATCTTCAGCCCCTTTGCTCAGTATTGAGTAGAAGCTCCTTTTGGGCTAGTACAGCCATAAGTCTTCTTGGAAATGATGCAACAAGTTTCTCACCCCTGGATTTGAGGATCCTCGGCCATTCTTCCTTGCAGATCCTCTCCAGTTCCGTCAGGTTGGATGGTGAACGTTGGTGGATGCCATTTTCAGGTCTTTCCAGAGATGCTCCATTGGGTTTAGGTCAGGGCTCTGGCAGGGCTGGTCAAGAATGGTCACAGAGTTGTTCTGAAGCCGCTCCTTTGTTATTTTAGCTGTGTGCTTAGGGTCATTGTCTTGTTGGAAGGTGAACCTTCGGCCAAGTCTGAGGTCCAGAGCACTCTGGAAGAGGTTTTCATCCATGATATCTCTGTACTTGGCCGCATTCATGTTTCCTTCAATGACAACCAGTCGTCCTGTCCCTGCAGCTGATGAGCATCCCCATAGCATGATGCTGCCTCCACCATGTTTCACTGTGGGGATTATATTGGGCAGGTGATGAGCAGTGCCTGGTTTCTCCCCACATAGCGCTTAGAATTATCACCAAAAAGCTCTATCTTCATCTAATCAGACCAATCTTATTTCTCATAGTCTGGGAGTCCTTCATATGTTTTTTTAGCAAACTCTATGCGGCTTTCATATGTCTTGCACTGAGGAGAGGCTTCCGTCGGACCACTCTGCCATAAAGGCCTGACTGGTGGAGGGCTGCAGTGATAGTTGACTTTGTGGAACTTTCTCCCATCCCCCTACACCATCTCTGGAGCTCAGCCACAGTGATCTTGAGGTTCTTCTTCACCTCTCACTAAGGCTCTTCTCCCACAATTGCTCAGTTTGGCTGGACGGCCAGGTCTAGGAAGACTTCTGGTGGTCCCAAACTTCTTCCATGTAAGGATTATGGAGGCCACTGTGCTCTTAGGAACCTTGAGTACTGCAGAAATTCTGTTGCAACCTTGGCCAGATCTGTGCCTTGCCACAATTCTGTCTCTGAGCTCCTTAGTCAGTTCCTTTGGCCTCATGATCCTCATTTGGTCTGACATGCACTGTGAGCTGTGGGGTCTTATATAGACAGGTGTGCGCCTTTCCAAATCAAGTCCTATCAGTTTGATTACAAACAGCTGGACTCCAATGAAAGAGTAGAACCATCTCAAGGAGGATCACAAGGAAATGGACAACATGTGACTTACATATGAGTGTCTGAGCAAAGGGTCTGAATACTTATGACCATGTGATATTTCAGTTTTTCTTTTTTAATACATTTGCAAAAATGTCTACATTTCTGTTTTTTTCCAGCCAAAATGTGGTGCAGAGTGAACATTAATGAGAAAAGGGGAACTTTTTTAAATTTACCAAATGGCTGCAATGAAAGAAAGAGTGAACAATTTAAAGGGGTCTGAACACTTTCTGTACCCACTGTATGTTGCTTTCAGATTAGGTGGCAAAAACCAGGTAACAGGTTCCTTTTGAGGCTGTGTTCCCACGATCAGGAGTAGCAGCGTTTTGGACGCCGTGTTCTACATTACAAGCACAGTGGATGGATTTACATAATCTGATGTGCACTGTGCTGCTATTTACCGCTGTGTAAACTCCCCGCGGTGCGGAATATGAGCCGCTTCATGTCAGTTATCTGCAGCGGAGACGCTAGATTTGCTTGTACTAAGAAACGAGTGCGGTAATTATAAGGCAGCGTTATAGATGCAGTGAAAATACGCTGCGTCCACAAGGCTCCTATTCCTGATCGTGGGCACGTAGCCTGATAGCTTTCGCCACATGGTTCCCGTTATTTGGAGAGGTTGATGCTCAGCAGTTCTCATTCTGTGTGTAATTCCCACATGGTTTAGCCAAAAGATTATTGTCCAGATTGGATCCAATTGTATCTACCTCTGGGAAGCAGCAAATTTGGTACAAACCTTGTTGTGCTCACGACTGAGGGTTTGCTACAAGTGAATCACCTTTATCTTCTGTAAAATCAGTTGAGTCACAGCAGCACAATTCATGCTCATTGCTACAGTTTGTCACAATGTATCAGAAAAAGAAAAAACTACTTGAACAAAAAATCAATAGATACCAAATGTCAGTTCCATATGACAAGCTTCATTTTATTTGAGACACCAATTTGAGACCGCACAAGAGGTTGGTACACAAAATGACAATGCTTGGTCTGGGGGAAAATGTGTGTAAATGGGTTAGTAACTGGCTTAGTGATAGAAAGCAGAGGGTGGTTATAAATGGTATAGTCTCTAACTGGGTCGCTGTGACCAGTGGGGTACCGCAGGGGTCAGTATTGGGACCTGTTCTCTTCAACATATTCATTAATGATCTGGTAGAAGGTTTACACAGTAAAATATCGATATTTGCAGATGATACAAAACTATGTAAAGCAGTTAATACAAGAGAAGATAGTATTCTGCTACAGATGGATCTGGATAAGTTGGAAACTTGGGCTGAAAGGTGGCAGATGAGGTTTAACAATGATAAATGTAAGGTTATACACATGGGAAGAGGGAATCAATATCACCATTACACACTGAACGGGAAACCACTGGGTAAATCTGACAGGGAGAAGGACTTGGGGATCCTAGTTAATGATAAACTTACCTGGAGCAGCCAGTGCCAGGCAGCAGCTGCCAAGGCAAACAGGATCATGGGGTGCATTAAAAGAGGTCTGGATACACATGATGAGAGCATTATACTGCCTCTGTACAAATCCCTAGTTAGACCGCACATGGAGTACTGTGTCCAGTTTTGGGCACCGGTGCTCAGGAAGGATATAATGGAACTAGAGAGAGTACAAAGGAGGGCAACAAAATTAATAAAGGGGATGGGAGAACTACAATACCCAGATAGATTAGCGAAATTAGGATTATTTAGTCTAGAAAAAAGACGACTGAGGGGCGATCTAATAACCATGTATAAGTATATAAGGGGACAATACAAATATCTCGCTGAGGATCTGTTTATACCAAGGAAGGTGACGGGCACAAGGGGGCATTCTTTGCGTCTGGAGGAGAGAAGGTTTTTCCACCAACATAGAAGAGGATTCTTTACTGTTAGGGCAGTGAGAATCTGGAATTGCTTGCCTGAGGAGGTGGTGATGGCGAACTCAGTCGAGGGGTTCAAGAGAGGCCTGGATGTCTTCCTGGAGCAGAACAATATTGTATCATACAATTAGGTTCTGTAGAAGGACGTAGATCTGGGGATTTATTATGATGGAATATAGGCTGAACTGGATGGACAAATGTCTTTTTTCGGCCTTACTAACTATGTTACTATGTTACTAATGATGTATACAGGAGTCTCAGTGTTTCCTACATCATGTATATACTACTGTCTCGGTATTTTCTATATAAATAAATGCAGAAGTCTCAATGTTTCCTACGTGATGTCTATACAGCAGTTTCAGTGTCTCCTATGTGATGCATACAGGAGTCTCGGTGTTTCCTACATCTTGTATATACAGTTGTCTCGGTGTTTCCTATTTGATATACATTCAGCAGTATCAGTGTCGCCTATGTGAGATATATAAACTGTCCTCTCTTTTTCTCCTCCTACCTCTCTGACCGCTCCTTCACTGTATCATCTGCCAGGTCTTCTTCCAAATACAGAAAATGACAGGACATGGTAAAAAAGGAAACACAGAAAACATAATAAAAACCGAGGGGAGCAGACCAGCACATGCAGCACTAATAAATGTAGTCACTATATACCATATGTAAAAAATGGAGAGTTTACCCCATAATATGATCAACGTGTGAAACATGCGTTGGAGTGTGGGGTGGCAGTGCCAGCACACGCAGCATGGACTCCGGTTACTATGACTTACCCTCTTTTTACCTTCATGGAAAAATACCTTCATCTGTACCGCACTGTGCACTTTCATTGACTTCCATATTGCACTTAATGATTATTGATTACACCTTCTAATATGAACCCATATGACATTTAGGTGAATATCACCAATTTTCATGCACTGCACTTTAGATTTCTTAAATTGCATATCATTTACTGTTCATATTATGGGGTAAACCCTCCATTTTTTTGCATTACAGTGTATACTATGTGATGTATTTACAGAAGTCTCAGTGTATCTTATTTGATGTATATACAGCAGTCTCAGTGTTTCCTATGTGATGTCTATACAGCAGTTTCAGTGTCTCCTATGTGATGTATACAGGAATCTCAGTGTTTCTTACATCATGTATATACAACTGTCTCGGTGTTTTCTATATAAATAAATGCAGAAGTCTCAATGTTTCCTATGTGGTGTCTATACAGCAGTTTCAGTGTCTCCTATGTGATGTATACAGAAGTCTCAGTGTTTCCTACATCATGTATATACAGCTGTCTCGGTGTTTCCTATTTGATATATATTCAGCAGTATCAGTGTCGCCTATGTGAAATATATAAACTGTTCTATCTTTTTCTCCTCCTACCTCTCTGACCACTCCTTCACTGTATCATCTGCTAGGTCGTCTTCCCCTTACAACCATCTCTATGCTGATGACACCCAATAATACACATTGTCTCCTGACATCACCCATGCATTACTATAAAATACCAGTGACTGTCTGTCCTCTGTCTCTAACATCATGTCTTCCATCTATCTTGAATCTTTCTATAACTGAATTTCTTGTGTCTCCTCCTGCTGCCAACTTACCTAGACCTAATATTGCAGTTCCCTTGTATGGTTAAACCATAACTCCCCAGTATCATGCTCGCTGTCTTGGGGTTAAATTAACACAGAACTTTCCTTTACTCCCTATATCCAAACACTCATTGCTTCATGTTACCTACTGTACATCTTTAAAACATCTCCAAAATCCAAAATCCGACCTTTTCTTACCATTGAAACTGCAAAAACTCTTACTGTCGCTCTTATTAATTCTCGTCTGGACTATTGTAAAGCCCCCGTCACACACAGCGAGATCACTAGCGAGATCGCTGCTGAGTCACAAGTTTTGTGACGCAACAGCGATCTCAGTAGCGATCTCGCTATGTGTGACACGTAGCAGCGATCAGGCCCCTGCTGTGAGATCGCTGGTCGTGTCGGAATGGCCTGGGCCATTTTTTGATCGTTGAGGTCCCGCTGGGTAGCACACATCGCTGTGTTTGACACCTTACCAACGACCTTGCTGACAGGATGTCCCATTGAATCGTCATGAAATAGCATCGTTCTACAGGTCGCTACAGGTCGCCGCATCGCTGCTGCGTCGTTGGTGAGATCTCACTGTTTGACATCTCACCAGGGACCACATAGCGACGCTTGAGCGATCCCTGACAGGTCGTATCGTTGTCGGAATCGCTCAAGCGTCGCTATGTGTGACGGGGCCTTAACTCTCTTCTGATCGGCCTCCCTCTTACCAAAGTTTCTACTCTCTAATCTGCCCTGAATGTGGCAGCCAAGGTCATATTTCTGTCCAGCCGGTAAACCAATGCCTCCACCTTGTGCCAGTCATTGCACTGGTTACCTATACACTACAGAGTACAATATAAAGATCTCCACAGCTTTGGATCACTCTCCTACATCTGTTCTCTAATCTCTCTCTCTCACCCTACCATTGCTCTCAGTTCTACAACTGATCTAATATTAACATCCTTCATAATCCGAACCTCCCACTTCCATCTCCAAGACTTCTCTCATGCTACCTCAATTTTCTGGGATGCACTACGCCAAACAATCTGATTAATACCTAGCCCCCACATCTTTAAGCTGGTTTAAAGGGGTCATTTTTGTGTAGTATACTAATAATATACTGAAAAAAGGCTCAGCAGCCATTTCAAGAAATGTAACTTTTATTTCTATATGTGGCCTCGTTGTTTTCCTGTAAGCCTCAGACAAATTTATCGTCTTGTGCTGGCAAGTCAAGCATATGTAAATTACAAATTTCTTACCTATCACCTCGCTTTACTAATCTCTTTTCTGTTCCCCCTCTTTAATTTTTCCTCAGAATCTGGTCCTTCCTATTCATCTGTAATTATACTTGTTCGGACACTGGCTACAGATGGCTCATGCACCTTTTTTTAAAAGCTATTTATTTTAATGGCGGCCGGACCATACAGAACAAGCACTTTTTATCAATTGTTTCCCCCCTACTTCATTATAGATTGGAAGCCTGCGACCCGGGCCCTCACTCTTCCTGTAAGTCTTGAACTATGTATTACTCTGTAATGTCCTTATTGTTTGTACATGTCAGGCTTAGTTGTAAAGAGCTGCGGAAATGCACTGCAGAATAAATTAAGTTATTATTAATTATAACTGTATATACAGTAGTATCAGTGTATCCTATGCGATGTATATAAAGCAGTCTTGATATCTCCTATGTGATGTATATATAGCAGCCCCAGTGAATCCAATGTGATGTATATACAGCAGTCTTGGTGTCTCCTATATGATGAATTATAGCAGTTTCGGTATATCCTTTGTGATGTATATACAGCAGCCTCAGTGAATCCAATGTGATGTACAGTGGGGCAAAAAAGTATTTAGTCAGTCAGCAATAGTGCAAGTTCCACCACTTAAAAAGATGAGAGGCGTCTGTAATTTACATCATAGGTAGACCTCAACTATGGGAGACAAACTGAGAAAAAAAAATCCAGAAAATCACATTGTCTGTTTTTTTAACATTTTATTTGCATATTATGGTGGAGAATAAGTATTTGGTCAGAAACAAAATCTCATCTCAATACTTTGTAATATATCCTTTGTTGGCAATGACAGAGGTCAAACGTTTTCTGTAAGTCTTCACAAGGTTGCCACACACTGTTGTTGGTATGTTGGCCCATTCCTCCATGCAGATCTCCTCTAGAGCAGTGATGTTTTTGGCTTTTCGCTTGGCAACACGGACTTTCAACTCCCTCCAAAGGTTTTCTATAGGGTTGAGATCTGGAGACTGGCTAGGCCACTCCAGGACCTTGAAATGCTTCTTACGAAGCCACTCCTTCGTTGCCCTGGCGGTGTGCTTTGGATCATTGTCATGTTGAAAGACCCAGCCACGTTTCATCTTCAATGCCCTTGCTGATGGAAGGAGGTTTGCACTCAAAATCTAACGATACATGGCCCCATTCATTCTTTCATGTACCAGGATCAGTCGTCCTGGCCCCTTTGCAGAGAAACAGCCCCAAAGCATGATGTTTCCACCACCATGCTTTACAGTAGGTATGGTGTTTGATGGATGCAACTCAGTATTCTTTTTCCTCCAAACACGACAAGTTGTGTTTCTTCCAAACAATTCCAGTTTGGTTTCATCAGACCATAGGACATTCTCCCAAAACTCCTCTGGATCATCCAAATGCTCTCTAGCAAACTTCAGACAGGCCCGGACGTGTACTGGCTTAAGCAGTGGGACACGTCTGGCACTGCAGGATCTGAGTCCATGGTGGCGTAGTGTGTTACTTATGGTAGGCCTTGTTACATTGGTCCCAGCTCTCTGCAGTTCATTCACTAGGTCCCCCTGCTTGGTTCTGGGATTTTTGCTCACCGTTCTTGTGATCATTCTGACCCCACGGGGTGGGATTTTGCGTGGAGCCCCAGATCGAGGGAGATTATCAGTGGTCTTGTATGTCTTCCATTTTCTAATTATTGCTCCCACTGTTGATTTCTTCACTCCAAGCTGGTTGGCTATTGCAGATTCAGTCTTCCCAGCCTGGTGCAGGGCTACAATTTTGTTTCTGGTGTCCTTTGACAGCTCTTTGGTCTTCACCATAGTGGAGTTTGGAGTCAGACTGTTTGAGGGTGTGCACAGGTGTCTTTTTATACTGATAACAAGTTTAAACAGGTGCCATTACTACAGGTAATGAGTGGAGGAAAGAGGAGACTCTTAAAGAAGAAGTTACAGGTCTGTGAGAGCCAGAAATCTTGATTGTTTGTTTCTGACCAAATACTTATTTTCCACCATAATATGCAAATAAAATGTTAAAAAAACAGACAATATGATTTTCTGGATTTTTTCTTCTCAGTTTGTCTCCCATAGTTGAGGTCTACCTATGATATAAATTACAGACGCCTCTCATCTTTTTAAGTGGTGGAACTTGCACTATTGCTGACTGACTAAATACTTTTTTGCCCCACTGTATATACAGCAGTCTTAGTTTCCCCTATATGTTGAATTATAGCAGTTTCGGTATATCCTATGTGATGTATATACAGCAGTCTCAGTGTAGCCTATGTGATGTATACTGAAGTCTCAGTGTCTCCTATGCGATATATACTGTATATATACACAGCAGTCTCAGTGTCTTCTATTTGTTGTATATACAGCAGTATATATAGTGTATCCTATATCAGGGGTGTCAAACTGCATTCCTCGAGGGCTGCAAACAGGTCATGTTTTCAGGATTTCCTTGTACTGCACAGGTGATAATTTAATCACCTAAACACAGAATGATGGCAGCACCTTGTGCAATGCTAAGGAAATCTTGAAAACACGCATGGTTTGAGGCCCTCGAGGAATGCAGTTTGACACGCCTGTCCTATATGATGTATACAGCAGTCTCAGTGTATCCTTTGTGATGAACGTATATAGCAGTCTCAGTGTATCCTATGTGATGTACACAGCAATCTCAGTGTCTCCTATGTGATGTATAAACAGCAGTCTCAGTGACTCATATTTGTTGCATGTACAGCAGTCTCAGTGTCTCCTATGTGATGTATATACAGCAGTCTCAGTGTAGTGTTTTTTTACTTAGATATTTACATTTTCTATATAATAATAATAATTTTATTTATATAGCGCCAACATATTCCGCAGCGCTTTACAAATTATAGAGGGGACTTGTACAGACAATAGACATTACAGCATAACAGAAATACAGTTCAAAACAGATACCAGGAGGAATGAGGGCCCTGCTGCTCGCAAGCTACAAACTATGAGGAAAAGGGGAGACATGAGAGGTGGATGGTAACAATTGCTTTAGTTATTCGGACCAGCCATAGTGTAAGGATCGGGTGTTCATGTAAAGCTGCATGAACCAGTTAACTGCCTAAGTATGTAACAGTACAGACACAGAGGGCTATTAACTGCATAAAGTGTATGAGAACATGATGCGAGGAACCTGATTATGTTGTTTTTTTTAATGGGCCACACAGGGATAATTAGGTTAATGCGTTGAGGCGGTAGGCCAGTCTGAACAAATGAGTTTTTAGGGCACGCTTAAAACTGTGTGGATTGGGGATTAATCGTATTAACCTAGGTAGTGCATTCCAAAGAATCGGCGCAGCACATGTAAAGTCTTGGAGACGGGAGTGGGAGGTTCTGATTATTGAGGATGCTAACCTGAGGTCATTAGCGGAGCGGAGGGCACGGGTAGGGTGGTAGACTGATACCAGGGAGGAGATGTAGGGTGGTGCTGAGCCATGGAGGGCACGGGTAGGGTGGTAGACTGAGACCAGAGAGGAGATGTAGGGTGGTGCTGAGCCATGGAGTGCTTTGTGGATGAGGGTAGTAGTTTTGTACTGGATTCTGGAGTGGATGGGTAGCCAGTGTAATGACTGGCACAGGGTAGAGGCATTGGTGTAACGGTTGGTGAGGAATATGATCCTGGCAGCAGCGTTCAGGACAGATTGGAGCGGGGAGAGTTTGGTAAGAGGGAGGCCGATTAGTAGAGAGTTACACTAGTCCAGACGAGAATGAATAAGTGAGACAGTGAGAGTATTTGCAGAGTCGAAAGTAAGAAAAGGGCGAATTCTAGAAACTATATAAGTGTTCACAAACTTTACACCTGTTTAACAATTTTAAAAGCCTCTCCGGACAGTCCGCTACATCATTAGGATTATCATATGAACTATTTTTTGCTTACCAGTGTTGGTGGGTACATGGTAATTATGTGCAGACCTTTTTTTGCTCATCAGCTTTCATTAGTGTTTGTATATTTAATGTGTGGCCCAAACAAACTCTTCTGCTGCTGTGTCCCAGAGACACCAAAAGGGTGGACACCCCTGCTCTGTAGAAAGACTGGCGTATAACACACTTGTCTTGATGAAATCTCACAAAGTTTATGATAAAGTTGCAGAACTTTTAATTGTTGCAGAGATTATGCTTTACTTATACCTAAACCTAGGAAAGTTTAGCAGCAGTGAATGTATGTGGAGGACCCCTCTAAGAGCGGTGGTTGGAGGTACGTGACTGGATTGGACAGTGGATCAGGGTGACAATGGCCGTGGCTCTCCGTGACCGTGGTCCATTGTGCCCATTGATGTCATGAGATCCTCCTTGTGCGGTGACTTCAGCGTCGCGTGCTCTTTCCTGCTATGAGCTGCGTCATTTTTCCACTTTCTCACATGAAGGCTCACATGGTCTCGATGTGGAGCGGGCAGACGGGGCAGCAGGATTTCCTGCGCTCGTGTTATTCCGCCAGCCTGCAGCCGCTGTCAGGGACTGCAACCATTATTATTATTTGTGCTAATTGCAGACAATAGGCGCGAGCTCCGCTATCAGCACAAACAATTGGAAAGTTTTGGGATCTTCAGATTTGCTGGCAAACTTGGAGGTGCTGGCACAGACCCTGGTGTCATGAGGGGGAGAACAAAAATAAGCTGCTACATTGTTGTCTAGATGGAGAACAGAATCAAAGACTTCTCCCCATAGACCCCTCTGGGATAACGGAAAGTATCAAAGAAAATAACACAATAGGCGAAAGAACGCCAAGTGATGGCAGCGAAGGATGTGTATAGAGATGTATGTTCTATACCGTGAGCTACCAGTAGGGGCAGCAGGGAGAACGTGACCCAAGATCAAGGATAGATAGATAATAGCTAAATAATAGATATATAGATAGATAATAGATAAATAATAGATATATAGATAGATAATAGATAAATAATAGATATATAGATAGATAATAGATAAACAATAGATATATAGATAGATAATAGATAGGTAAATGGATAATAGATAGATAATAGATAGATAATACATATATAGATAGATAATAGATAGATAATAGATAAATAATAGATAATAGATAGATAATAGATAAATAATAGATATATAGATAGATAATAGATAAATAATAGATATATAGATAGATAACACAGGTCAACAAAAAAAAAATTTTTTTCTGGTGTCCAAAATATTTTAATGAATTTGGGGTATTTTTGGGGTGCTGATTCTGAATATGCTATCAGTTTTGCCAGATTGGCTCAAGTTTTTGAGATTTTTGGTATCTTATTTATAGCACTTGTTGGTAAATGCGACGCATCATCTCATTAATTTCTTTGGATTAGTACTTGAACTGAGCAGTTCTCAATATAGTTTTGTGTTAATTAGTGTTCTAAAAGTTTGTTCATAGCTTGATTTTTGCACTAACTTTATGTTGTTGTCTGTTATCCAGTGAAAAGCATGAACTCATCAAGAAGAAGTTGTCTTAACGATCCAGACTCATTCTGTTACATTTGTGGTGAATACACACTTCATCATCATCAGGTGGGGGAAGGTCAGGTAACATGGTAACCACAGGTACAGGCACATCTTCACAATGAGGGACAGGCCTTCTTGCAGATTCCATGTTAGGATACTCCCATTTTCGTTTCTTATGCTTATTGAATCCTTGCACTTGCACTGCACAGAAATAACAGTCATCATGATGATTTTTTTGCTCTCTCCACACCATTGGAACACCAAATTTGAAGCTTTTTCTTTGTCCTTTGCTCCATTTTCGTAATAATTCGATACATGCTTTGCACACTATGTGTGGTGCCCAAAACTTGTCTTGGTCCCCAAGCATAACCCCAAAATAGGCAAAATACACTTTTTTTACGAAGTCTGTTATGTTTCTTCTATGTTTTGGCAGTGTGTATTCACCACAAGTGTAACAGAATGAGTCTGGATCGTTAAGACAACTTCTTCTTGATGAGTTCATGCTTTTCACTGGAAAACAGACAACAACATAAAGTTAGTGCAAAAATCAAGCTATCAACAAACTTTTAGAACACTAATTAACACAAAACTATATTGAGAACTGCTCAGTTCAAGTACTAATCCAAAGAAATTAATGAGATGATGCGTCGCATTTACCAACAAGTGCTATAAATAAGATACCAAAAATCTCAAAAACTTGAGCCAATCTGGCAAAACTGATGACATATTCAGAATCAGCAGCCCAAAGTTACCCTAAATTCGATGAAATATCTTTGGCACCAAAAATGCTGTTGACCAGTGTAATAGATAGGTAGATGGATAATCTATATATATAATTGCCTAAGGGTTTTTCCGTCTGTCTTTCTGTCTGTCTGTCTGTCTTTCTGTCTGTCTGTCTGTCTGTCCTGGAAATCCCACGTCTCTGATTGGTCGACGCCATCAGGCCTCGACCAATCAGCGACGGGCACAGTATCGACGTAGAAATCCCGCGTCTCTGATTGGTCGAGGCCGCCAGGCCTCGACCAATCAGCGACGGGCACAGCGACGATGATGTCATAAAGGACGTAGAAATCCCACGTTTCTGATTCAGCGACAGGCACAGTATCGACGTAGATGTCATAATGGTTGCCATAGCGACGATGATGTCATAAAGGTTGCCTCGACCAATGTAACGCACTCTGTTACCGCTGCTATTAACCCTGTGTGTCCCCAACTATTTACTATTGATGCTGCAATAGTAAAAATAGGTCATGTTAAAAAATAATAAAGAAAACAAAAAACCTGCTATACTCACCCTCCGCCGCCTTTCTCGCTCCTCGCCACGCTCCCGACACCGCTCCATTGCAAGCGGCAGCTTCCGGTCCCAGGGCTGGTGTGCGATAAGGACCTGCCGTGACGTCACGTCATGTGACCGCGACGTCATCATAGGTCCTGCTCACACCAGCCCTGGGACCGGAAGCTGCCGCTTGCAATGGAGCGGTGTCGGGAGCGTCCCGAGGAGCGGCAAAGGCGGCGGATGGTGAGTATAGCAGGACTTCAACGGGCTATAGGTGAGTATATGTTTTTTGGTTTTTTTTAAGTCTCTATACTACGTGGCTCTGTGCGGGGCAATATGCTACGTGGCTCTGCTATATACTACGTGGCTGGGCAATATACTACGTAGCTGGGCAATATACTACGTGGCTGGGCAATATACTACGTGGCAGGGCAATATACTACATGGCAGGGCAATATACTACATTGCAAGCGGCAGCATCCAGTCCCATCCCAGGCCTTGTGTGCGACAAGGACCTGCCGTGACGTCACTGTCATGTGACCGCGACGTCATCATAGGTCCTGCTCACACCAGCCCTGGGACCGGAAGCTGCCGCTTGCAATGGAGCGGTCCCGGGAGCGTGGCGAGGAGCGGGAAGGGCGGCGGATGGTGAGTATAGCAGGACTTCAACGGGCCTTCGGAAGGTGAGTATATGTTTATTTTTTTTTAAGTCTCTATACTACGTGGCTCTGTGCTGTATACTCCGTCGCTGTGCAATATACTATGTGGCTGGGCAATATACTACGTCACTGGGCAATATACTACGTGACTGGGCAATATACTACGTGACTGGGCAATATACTACGTGGCTGGGCAATATACTACGTGGCTGGGCAATATACTACGTGGCTGGGCAATATACTACGTGACTGGGCAATATGCTACGTGGCTGGACAATATACTACGTGGCTGGGCAATATACTATGTGGCTGGGCAATATACTACGTGGCTGGGCAATATACTCCGTTGCTGTGCAATATACTACGTGGCTCTGCTATATACTACGTGGCTGGGCAATATACTACATCGCTGGGCAATATACTACGTGGCTGGGCATACTACGTCACTGGGCAATATACTACGACACTGGGCAATATACTACATGGCTGGGCAATATACTACGTGGCTGGGCAATATACTACGTGGCTGGGCAATATACTACGTGGGCTGTGCAATATACTACGTGGCTGGGCAATATACTACGTGGACATGCATATTCTAGAATACCCGATGCATTAGAATCGGGCCCCCATCTAGTAGATAGATAATAGAGGGTTAGATGATAATAGATAGATAAATAATAGATATATAGATAGATAATAGATAGAAATATAGATAAATAATAGATATATAGATAGATAATAGATAAGTAATAGATAGATGACAGATATAGGTAGATAGATAATAGATAGATAATAGCTAAATAATAGATGGATAGATAGATAGATAATAGATAGATAATAGATATATAGATAGATAGATAGATAGATAGATAGATAGATAGATAGATAGATAGATAGATAGATAGATAATAGACAAATAATAGATATACAGTGGGGCAAAAAAGTATTTAGTCAGTCAGCAATAGTGCAAGTTCCACCACTTAAAAAGATGAGAGGCGTCTGTAATTTACATCATAGGTAGACCTCAACTATGGGAGACAAACTGAGAAAAAAAAATCCAGAAAATCACATTGTCTGTTTTTTTATCATTTTATTTGCATATTATGGTGGAAAATAAGTATTTGGTCAGAAACAAAATTTCATCTCAATACTTTGTAATATATCCTTTGTTGGCAATGACAGAGGTCAAACGTTTTCTGTAAGTCTTCACAAGGTTGCCACACACTGTTGTTGGTATGTTGGCCCATTCCTCCATGCAGATCTCCTCTAGAGCAGTGATGTTTTTGGCTTTTCGCTTGGCAACACGGACTTTCAACTCCCTCCAAAGGTTTTCTATAGGGTTGAGATCTGGAGACTGGCTAGGCCACTCCAGGACCTTGATATGCTTCTTACGAAGCCTCTCCTTCGTTGCCCTGGCGGTGTGCTTTGGATCATTGTCATGTTGAAAGACCCATCCACGTTTCATCTTCAATGCCCTTGCTGATGGAAGGAGGTTTGCACTCAAAATCTCACGATACATGGCCCCATTCATTCTTTCATGTACCTGGATCAGTCGTCCTCGCCCCTTTGCAGAGAAACAGCCCCAAAGCATGATGTTTCCACCACCATGCTTTACAGTAGGTATGGTGTTTGATGGATGCAACTCAGTATTCTTTTTCCTCCAAACACGACAAGTTGTGTTTCTACCAAACAGTTCCAGTTTGGTTTCATCAGACCATAGGACATTCTCCCAAAACTCCTCTGGATCATCCAAATGCTCTCTAGCAAACTTCAGACGGGCCCGGACATGTACTGGCTTAAGCAGTGGGACAAGTCTGGCACTGCAGGATCTGAGTCCATGGTGGTGTAGTGTGTTACTTATGGTAGGCCTTGTTACATTGGTCCCAGCTCTCTGCAGTTCATTCACTAGGTCCCCCCGCGTGGTTCTGGGATTTTTGCTCACCATTCTTGTGATCATTCTAACCCCACGGGGTGGGATTTTGCGTGGAGCCCCAGATCGAGGGAGATTATCAGTGGTCTTGTATGTCTTCCATTTTCTAATTATTGCTCCCACTGTTGATTTCTTCACTCCAAGCTGGTTGGCTATTACAGATTCAGTCTTCCCAGCCTGGTGCAGGGCTACAATTTTGTTTCTGGTGTCCTTTGACAGCTCTTTGGTCTTCACCATAGTGGAGTTTGGAGTCAGACTGTTTGAGGGTGTGCACAGGTGTCTTTTTATACTGATAACAAGTTTAAACAGGTGCCATTACTACAGGTAATGAGTGGAGGAAAGAGGAGACTCTTAAAGAAGAAGTTACAGGTCTGTGAGAGCCAGAAATCTTGACTGTTTGTTTCTGACCAAATACTTATTTTCCACCATAATATGCAAAAAAAATGATAAAAAAACAGACAATGTGATTTTCTGGATTTTTTTTTTTCTCAGTTTGTCTCCCATAGTTGAGGTCTACCTATGATGCAAATTACAGACGCCTCTCATCTTTTTAAGTGGTGGAACTTGCACTATTGCTGACTGACTAAATACTTTTTTGCCCCACTGTATATATACTAGCTGTTTCCAGCCAGCTAACGCTCGGCACACTCATTGCTATCTAATTAACGCTGCTGATGATTAAACTAAAGTAAATAATGACAACATTCAATAGCGCTTATGCAGGTGGTAAATTAACTTAAAATGAAGTTAATAACAATAATAATCATTAAAAATCTGAATAATACTAATAATACATTTTATTCACAGTGTAAAATCAAAAACAAACTGGATTCAGTAAGATGTGCATTTTTTATTCATTCCAGCATCTAAACAAATTTCATAACGAAACGTAAATTAAGTTAAAATTTCTCTGTAAACACAATCACATGTGTGGGGGACGGAGCCTCGTGTGGTAATGTGTGAGGACGGAGCCTCGTGTGGTAATGTGTGGGGACGCAGCCTCGTGTGGTAATGTGTGGGGACGCAGCCTCGTGTGGTAATGTGAGGGGACGGAGCCTCGTGTGGTTATGTGAGGGGACAGAGCCTCGTGTGGTCATGTGAGGGGACGGAGCCTCGTGTGGTAATGTGAGGGGACGGAGCCTCGTGTGGTAATGTGGGGGGACGGAGCCTTGTGTGGTAATGTGTGGGGACAGAGCCTTGTGTGGTAATGTGTGAGGACGCAGCCTTGTGTGGTAATGTGAGGGGACGGAGCCTCGTGAGGTAATGTGTGGGGACGCAGCCTCGTGTGGTAATGTGTGGGGACAGAGCCTCGTGTGGTAATGTGGGGACGGAGCCTCGTGTGGTAATGTGTGTGGACGGAGCCTCGTGTGGTAATGTGTGAGGACGGAGTCTCGTGTGGTAATGTGGGGGAATTATGTGTGGTAATGTGTGAGGACGCAGCCTTGTGTGGTAATGTGAGGGGACGGAGCCTCGTGAGGTAATGTGTGGGGACGCAGCCTCGTGTGGTAATGTGTGGGGACAGAGCCTCGTGTGGTAATGTGGGGACGCAGCCTCGTGTGGTAATGTGTGGGGACAGAGCCTCGTGTGGTAATGTGGGGACGGAGCCTCGTGTGGTAATGTGTGTGGACGGAGCCTTGTGTGGTAATGTGTGAGGACGCAGCCTTGTGTGGTAATGTGAGGGGACGGAGCCTCGTGAGGTAATGTGTGGGGACGCAGCCTCGTGTGGTAATGTGTGTGGATGGAGCCTCGTGTGGTAATGTGGGGGACAGAGCCTCGTGTGGTAATGTGGGGGACGGAGCCTCATGTGGTAATGTGTAGGAACGGAGCCTCGTGTGGTAATGTGGGGGACAGAGCCTCGTGTGGTACTGTGTGAGGACGGAGCCTCGTGTGGTAATGTTTGGGGACGGAGCCTCGTGTGGTAATGTGGGGGGATGGAGCCTCATGTGGTAATGTGTAGGAACGGAGCCTCGTGTGGTAATGTGTGGGGACGGAGCCTTGTGTGGTAATGTGTGGGGACGGAGCCTCGTGTGGTAATGTGTGGGGACAGAGCCTCATGTGGTAATGTGGGGGAATTATGTGTGGTAATGTGGTGGGGGCGGGATTATCTGTGGTAATGTGGTGGGGGTGGGATTATGTGTGCTGATGTGGTGGGGGGCGGGATTATGTGTGGTAATGTGGTGGGGGATGGGATTATGTGTGGTAATGTGGTGGGGGATGGGATTATGTGTGGTGATGTGGTGGAGGGGCGGGATTATGTGTGATGATTTGGTGGGGGGCGGGATTATGTGTGGTGATGTGGTGGGGGGCGGGATTATGTGTGGTGATGTGGTGGGGGGTGGGATTATGTGTGGTGATGTGGTGGGGGCAGGATTATGTGTGGTGATGTGGTGGGGGGCAGGATTATGTGTGGTGATGTGGTGGGGGCGAGATTTTGTGTGGTGATGTGGTGGGGGACCAGGGGCTGACTGGCAAATTTTAGCCTGGGGGGCAAGCACACAGCAGTGGCCCATGAGTAGCGGCTCATCCTTAAAGGGGTTGTCGGATCTTATGCTACATGTCTACAGACACTATGTGTGAATCCTCATATCATGCGCTATGAAGATTCTCTGGTGCCGGCAACAGGTGGTCTTGTGACTGCAAGCATGCGATATATATATTCCCAGCCACATTTCGACTAGACTGTTTTGGGCCTTGTTCAATACAGTTGCATTAGGCCATGCAAGTCTGGTCGGCATGTGACCGCATGTATGCAAATCACAAACTTACAGCCACACACCCGCCAAATAACCACAGCACTGCCAGCAATGTGAGAAGCACAAGTCTGCAGTCCAAAGAATGACAGAGTGAATGCACCAATGGCACACACACACACACGCACAGCCCCACTGTATAATGACAGACACATGCACAGCCCCACTGTATAATGACACACACACACAGCTACACTGTATGACACACACAGCCCCACTGTATAATGACACACACACACAGCCCCACTGTATAATGACAGACACATGCACAGCCCCACTGTATAATGACACACACAGCCCCACTGTATAATGACACACACACACAGCTACACTGTATAATGACACACAGCCCCACTGTATAATGACACACACACACAGCCCCACTGTATAATGACACACACACACAGCCACACTGTATAATGACACACACAGCCACACTGTATAATGACACACACAGCCCCACTGTATAATGACACACACACACAGCCCCACTGTATAATGACACACACACACAGCCCCACTGTATAATGACACACACACACAGCCACACTGTATAATGACACACAGCCCCACTGTATAATGACACACACACACAGCCCCACTGTATAATGACACACACACACAGCTACACTGTATAATGACACACAGCCCCACTGTATAATGACACACACACACAGCCCCACTGTATAATGACACACACACACAGCCACACTGTATAATGACACACACAGCCCCACTGTATAATGACACACACAGCCCCACTGTATAATGACACACAGCCCCACTGTATAATGACACACACACACAGCCCCACTGTATAATGACACACACACACAGCCACACTGTATAATGACACACACAGCCACACTGTATAATGACACACACACACAGCCACACTGTATAATGACACACACACACAGCTACACTGTATAATGACACACAGCCCCACTGTATAATGACACACACACACAGCTACACTGTATAATGACACACACACACAGCCACACTGTATAATGACACACACACACAGCTACACTGTATAATGACACACAGCCTCACTGTATAATGACACACACACACAGCCACACTGTATAATGACACACAGCCCCACTGTATAATGACACACAGCCCCACTGTATAATGACACACACAGCCACACTGTATAATGACACACAGCCCCACTGTATAATGACACACACACACAGCTACACTGTATAATGACACACACACACAGCCACACTGTATAATGACACACAGCCCCACTGTATAATGACACACACACACAGCTACACTGTATAATGACACACAGCCCCACTGTATAATGACACACACTGCCCCACTGTATAATGACACACACACACAGCCACACTGTATAATGACACACAGCCACACTGTATAATGACACACAGCCACAGCCACACTGTATAATGACACACAGCCCCACTGTATAATGACACACACACACAGCTACACTGTATAATGACACACACACACAGCCACACTGTATAATGACACACAGCCCCACTGTATAATGACACACACACACACAGCTACACTGTATAATGACACACAGCCCCACTGTATAATGACACACACTGCCCCACTGTATAATGACACACACACACAGCCACACTGTATGACACACACAGCCCCACTGTATAATGACACCCACAGCCCCACTGTATAATGACACCCACACAGCCCCACTGTATGACACACACAGCCCCACTGTATAATGACACCCACACACGCACAGCCCCACTGTATAATGTCACACACACAGCCCCACTGTATGACAGGCACATGCACAGCCTCACTGTATAATGACACACACACGCACAGCCCCACTGTATAATGACACACACACGCACAGCCCCACTGTATAATGACACACACACGCACAGCCCCACTGTATAATGACACACACACGCACAGCCCCACTGTATAATGACACACACACGCACAGCCCCACTGTATAATGACACACACACGCACAGCCCCACTGTATAATGACACACACACACGCACAACCACACTGTATAATGGCATACACACACGCACAGCCCCACTGTATAATGACACACACGCACAGCCCCACTGTATAATGACACACACGCACAACCCCACTGCATAATGACACACACACGCACAGCCCCACTGTATAATGACACATGCACAGCCCCACTGTATGACAGGCACACGCACAGCCCCACTGTATAATGACAAACACACACCCACAGCCCCACTGTATAATGACACACGCACAACCCCACTATATAATGACAGGCACACGCACAGCCCTACTGTATGACACGCACAGCCCCACTCTATAATGACACACACACGCACAGCCCCACTGTATAATGACACACACACGCACAGCCCCACTGTATAATGACACACACACGCACAGCCCCACTGTATAATGACACACACACGCACAGCCCCACTGTATAATGACACACACACGCACAGCCCCACTGTATAATGACACACACACGCACAGCCCCACTGTATAATGACACACACACGCACAGCCCCACTGTATAATGACACACACACAGCCCCACTATATAATGACATACACACACACACATGTACAGCCCCACTGTATAATGACACACACACGCACAGCCCGACTGTATAATGACACACACACACACACACGCGCAACAGCACCACTCTATAATGACAGGCACACGCACGGCCCCACTGTATGACAGGCACACGCACGGCCCCACTGTATAATGACAGGCAAACGCACGGCCCCACTGTATAATGACAGGCACACGCACGGCCCCACTGTATAATGACACACATGCACAGCCCCACTGTATAATGACAAACACACACAGCCCCACTGTATAATGACAGGCACACGCACGGCCCCACTGTATAATGACACACACACACACAGCCCCCCTCTGTATAATGACAGGCACACGCACAGTCCCACTATATAATGACAGGCACACGCACGGCCCCACTGTATAATGACACGCACACGCATGGCCCCACTGTATAATGACAGGCACACGCACGGCCCCACTATATAATGACAGGCACACGCACGGCCCCACTGTATAATGACACGCACACGCACGGCCCCACTGTATAATGACACACATGCAGCTCACAGATGCACGCAGCACACACACGCACGCAGCTCACACACACGCACGCACGCAGCTCACACACACGCACGCACGCAGCTCACACACACACGCACGCAGCTCACACGCACACATGCACGCAGCTCACACGCACACATGCACGCAGCTCACACACACACACACGCACGCAGCTCACACACACACGCATGCACGCAGCTCACACACACACGCAGCTCACACACACACACGCATGCACGCAGCTCACACACACACGCACGCACGCACGCAGCTCACACACACACACACACACACACTCTCCTCATACACACACACACTCTCTCCTCATACACACACAGACACTCTCCTCTGTGGTGCAGGGGTGGCTGATGTCCATGTGCAGCTCTTCAGTTTCTCCTGCTCACAGCTCTGCACTGTCCCGGCACCTCCCCCATCTCTCCCTCTCTGCCGGGATAGCAGATAAGAGCAGGAGAAGCCGGAGCTCCGTGCACACACAGGCCGGTATGCCGGTATTCTGACCTTTCATCTTGGCTGCTGGCTCTCTCCCTCAGAGTGGCAGTGGCGCATAGGAGCCTGCTCATCACATACCCCTGCAGCTTGCATGTTAGGGCTGCTGGCGGGATGACACCATCGCGCACTACAGGTGCGCTATGTATTAGTCACTGCCAGTCCTCCAGCGGCCCTGTGCAGCTGCTTAGACCCCGGCCCGGGGGGCATATGCATTTCTGCCACCTGGGCCAGCCCGCGCCTGTGGGGGACGGGATTATGTGTGGTGATGTGGTGGGGGGTGGGATTATCTGTGCTAATGTGGTGGGGGGCGGGATTTTGTGTGGTGGTGGGGGGCGGGATTATGTGTGGTGATGTGTTGTGGGGTGGGATTATGTGTGGTAATAGGGTGGGGGTGCGGGATTATGTGTGGTGATGTGTTGGAGGGTGGGATTATGTGTGGTGATGTGGTGGAGGGGCGGGATTATGTGTGCTAATGTTGTGGGGGGGCGGGATTATATGTAGTAATGTGGTGGGGGTGGGATTATCTGTGGTAATGTGGTGGGGGCGGGATTTTGTGTGGTGGTGGGAGACGGGATTATGTGTGGTGATGTGTTGGGGGGCGGGATTATGTGAGGTAATAGGGTGGGGGTGCGGGATTATGTGTGGTGATGTGTTGGGGGGCGGGATTATGTGTGGTGATGTGGTGGGGGGCGGGATTATGTGGTAATGTGGTGGGGGGCAGGATTATGTGTGGTAATGTGGTGGAGGGTGGGATTATCTGTGGTAATGTGGTGGGGGCGGGATTTTGTGTGGTGGTGGGGGGCAGGACTATGTGTGGTAATGTGTTGGGGGGCGGGATTATGTGTGGTAATATGGTGGGGGGCAGGATTATGTGTGGTAATGTGGTGGGGGGTGGGATTATCTGTTGTAATGTGATGGGGGGGTGGGATTTTGTGTGGTGGTGGGGGCGGGATTATGTGTGGTGAAGTGTTGGGGGGTGGGATTATGTGTGGTAATAGGGTGGGGGTGCGAGATTATGTGTGGTGATGTGGTGGGGGGCTGGATTATGTGTGGTGATGTGGTGGGGGGCAGGATTATGTGTGGTAATGTGGTGGGGGTGGGATTATGTGTGGTAATGTGGTGGGGGGCAAGATTATGTGTGGTAATGGAGTGGGGGGTGGGATTATATGTGGTAATGTGGGGGGTAGGACTATGTGTTGTAATCTGGTGTGGGGGCGGGATTATGTGTGGTGGTGTTGGGGGTGGGATTGTGTGTGGTGATGTGTTGGGGGGTGGGATTGTATGTGGTGATGTGGTGGGGGTGGGATTATGTGTGGTAATGTGATGGGGGGGCAAGATTATGTGTGGTGATGTGGTGGGGGGCTGGATTATATGTGGTGATGTGGTGGGGTGCAAGATTATGTGTGGTGATGTGGTGGGGGGCTGGATTATATGTGGTGATGTGGTGGGGTGCAAGATTATGTGTGGTGATGTGGTGGGGGGCGGGATTATGTGTGGTGATGTAGTGGGGTGGGATGATGTGTGGTGATGTAGTGGGGGTGGGATTATGTGTGGTGATGTAGTGGGGGTGGGATTATGTGTGGTGATGTGGTGGAGGGCGGGATTATGTGTGGTAATGGGGTGGAGGACGGGATTATGTGTGGTGATGTGGTGGGGGGCGGGATTATGTGTGGTAATGGGGTGGGGGCGGGATTATATGTGGTGATGTGGTGGGGGGGCGGGATTGTGTGGGGTAATGGGGTGGGGGGCGGGATTATATGTGGTGATGTGGTGAGATTATGTGTGGTAATGGGGTGGGGGGCGGGATTATGTGTGGTAATGGAATGGGGGGCGGGATTATGTGTGGTGATGTGGTGAGGGGGCGGGATTATGAGTGGTAATGAGGTGGGGGGCGGGATTATGTGTGGTAATGGGGTGGGGGGCGGGATTATGTGTGGTAATGAGGTGGGGGGCGGGATTATGTGTGGTGATGTGGTGAGGGGGCGGGATTATGTGTGGTAATGAGGTGGGGGGCGGGATTATGTGTGGTGATGTGGTGGGGGGCGGAGATACTGTGCATGGGTGGGATTAGCGAGTAATCACGATGCCTCGTATATATATATATATATATATATAGATAATAGGTAGATGATAATAGATAGATAATAGATATGTAGATAGATAATAGATTTATTCAACCTACATGTCTCGGCCCAGACATGTGGGTTGAATAAATCCTGCACGTTTTTCACCAAGGAGATGGAGTGCTGCCCTCTTTTTTGAATTTGTGTGCAGTTTGGACAATCATTGGACAGGTTGCCTGGGGGGATTTGCACCCGAAGATAAGTAGTTGTGCTGTTCTTATTTTTATTACTATATGGAGGACTTTGTGCAGATTGTGGATAGATGGGGTCAAGCCAGATGTGTCTTTTTTTTGTAAACTCTGCAGACAATTCCTGGCTGAAGAAGTTGTCATGTGGGTCTGGGCCAGATGGAAAATACAGAAAAACTCCGTGAGAAATAACGTCACCTGTAAGTAACCATCAATAGCTGTACTATTTTGTGTAACATGTTCTAAGACTATATGGTAACTGTGACAACACAGCATTTAATATGAATTTCTTCAGACATCTGTTAAATGTTGATTTTTGAGATTGTCTGATGTTGGCCTCTTACAGTTAGGGCCAGAAATATTTGGACAGTGACACAATTTTCGCGAGTTGGGCTCTGCATGCCACCACATTGGATTTGAAATGAAACCTCTACAACAGAATTCAAGTGCAGATTGTAACGTTTAATTTGAAGGGTTGAACAAAAATATCTGATAGAAAATGTAGGAATTGTACACATTTCTTTACAAACACTCCACATTTTAGGAGGTCAAAAGTAATTGGACAAATAAACATAACCCAAACAAAATATTTTTATTTTCAATATTTTGTTGCAAATCCTTTGGAGGCAATAACTGCCTTAAGTCTGGAACCCATGGACATCACCAAACGCTGGGTTTCCTTCATAATGCTTTGCCAGGCCTGTACAGCCGCAGCCTTCAGGTCTTGCTTGTTTGTGGGTCTTTCCGTCTTAAGTCTGGATTTGAGCAAGTGAAATGCATGCTCAATTGGGTTTAGATCTGGAGATTGACTTGGCCATTGCAGAATGTTCCACTTTTTGGCACTCATGAACTCCTGGGTAGCTTTGGCTGTATGCTTGGGGTCATGGTCCATCTGTACTATGAAGCGCCGTCCAATCAACTTTGCAGCATTTGGCTGAATCTGGGCTGAAAGTATATCCCGGTACACTTCAGAATTCATCCGGCTACTCTTGTCTGCTCTTATGTCATCAATAAACACAAGTGACCCAGTGCCATTGAAAGCCATGCATGCCCATGCCATCACGTTGCCTCCACCATGTTTTACAGAGGATGTGGTGTGCCTTGGATCATGTGCCGTTCCCTTTCTTCTCCAAACTTTTTTCTTCCCATCATTCTGGTACAGGTTGATCTTTGTCTCATCTGTCCATAGAATACTTTTCCAGAACTGAGCTGGCTTCTTGAGGTGTTTTCTGTCTATTTTTGGTATTGATGAATGGTTTGCATCTAGATGTGAACCCTTTGTACTTACTGTCATGGAGTCTTCTCTTTACTGTTGACTTAGAGACAGATACACCTACTTCACTGAGAGTGTTCTGGACTTCAGTTGATGTTGTGAACGGGTTCTTCTTCACCAAATTAAGTATGCGGCGATCATCCACCACTGTTGTCATCTGTGGACGCCCAGGTCTTTTTGAGTTCCCAAGCTCACCAGTCAATTCCTTTTTTCTCAGAATGTACCCAACTGTTGATTTTGCTACTCCAAGCATGTCTGCTATCTCTCTGATGGATTTTTTATTTTTTTTCAGCCTCAGGATGTTCTGCTTCACCTCAATTGAGAGTTCCTTTGACCGCATGTTGTCTGCTCACAGCAACAGCTTCCAAATGCAAAACCACACACCTGGAATCCACCCCTGACCTTTTAACTACTTCATTGATTACAGGTTAACGAGGGAGACGCCTTCAGAGTTAATTGCAGCCCTTAGAGTCCATTGTCCAATTACTTTTGGTCCCTTGAAAAAGAGGACGCTATGCATTACAGAGCTATGATTCCTAAACCCTTTCTCCGATTTGGATGTGGAAACTATCATATTGCAGCTGGGAGTGTGCACTTTCAGCCCATATTATATATATAATTGTATTTCTGAACATGTTTTTGTAAACAGCTAAAATAACAAAACTTGTGTCACTGTCCAAATATTTCTGGCCCTAACTGTATATCAGCTCCTACAGCTTATTGTCTGCTATCTCTGTAAGACAGAGACGCAGGGTCATTGAACAATCGGTGTTTGATAATATGATGATTGACCATTGTGTGGGACCCTGTGCTTTGCTGACATGCAAAACAGAGAAGTAAAAGTTATGCAATTTGATTAAATGATGCGAATGATGCGACAACAGTTCTGAACTGTATAAAGGTGATATGCCTCTCTATCAAGAGATCCAAAGAACCAGAGATTCTTTACAAAACCACAGCCAGGAACACTCTACAAGACAGCAGCCAGGACTTCATGGCTCCATCATGAGGGACACAGATTTGACAATTTACAGGATACCAGCATAGGGGACCATAACTCCGACTGAAAGAATACAGATCTGCTCCTTTGACCATCACTAAACCCATGGTTACGTTTGAGGCATGGGCGGACATACCGCCGGTTCAACCTGTGCAACTGCACCGGGGCCCAGAGCCGGAGGGGGCCCCTGAAGGACCGAGAAAGCAAGGCGGTGAAAGACAGCCGGCGGCAGGATTACTGCTAACAGGAGAAGCAGAGGGCCCGCTCTACTGCACACGTGATATGATGGTCAAAAGGGGCCCCTGCCTGACCTCACCTGTTAGCAGACATTACGCTGCTGTCCGGCTGTCACTGGTGCAGTGTGGTGAGGGGCGGCAGACACTGGAAGAGGAGTGAGGGAGTCACTGAAGATGCGTCTCTGACTCGCTGCTGTGCAGGTGCACATTCTTCCCAGAGCCCCAGTGATCGGCAGGACTGGGATAGTGGATACACATGAAAATAGGGGGAGGGGAGGAGGAATTACTACTCCAGGTAGGAGATAGGAGAAGGCCTGGCCCGCCGGGAGTCTGCAGGGATGAGAGCTGACAGTCTGGACAGGCTCCATGTCTCCCCTGCTCATTTCCTGTGTTCTGGGACTGACCAGCTCCCTGCAACTGCACTCTCTGTAGGTACTGTACATAGTCCATGTGATGGATGTTGATCTGTCTAGTGTGTGTGTGTGTGTGTATATATAGCTAGTGTGTGTGTGTGTATATATTGCTAGTGTGTGTGTATATATAGTGTGTGTGTGTGTGTGTATATATATATATATATATATATTGCTAGTGTGTGTGTATATATAGCTAGTGTGTGTGTGTATACTGCTGTGTGTGTATATATATTGCTAGTGTGTGTATACTGCTGTGTGTGTATATATATATATAAATATATATATATATATTAATAGTGTGTGTGTATATATATATATAGGGCTAGTATATGTGTGTTTACTGCTGTGTGTGTATACGGCTAGTGTGTATACTGCTGTGTGTGTGTATATATAGGGTTGGTACGTGTGTATACTGTTGTGCGTGTATATAGGGCTAGTGTGTATACTGCTGTGTGTGTGTGTATATATAGGGCTAGTATATGTGTGTATACTGCTGTGTGTGTATATAGAGCTAGTGTGTATACTGCTGTGTGTATGTGTATATATAGGGCTAGTATGTGTGTGTATACTGCTGTGTGTGTATATAGAGCTAGTGTGTATACTGCTGTGTGTGTGTGTGTGTATATATATATATAGGGCTAGTATATGTGTGTATACTGCTGTGTGTGTATATAGAGCTAGTGTGTATACTGCTGTGTGTGTGTGTGTGTGTGTGTGTATATATATATAGGGCTAGTATATGTGTGTATACTGCTGTGTGTGTATACAGAGCTAGTGTGTATACTGCTGTGTGTGTGTGTGTGTGTATATATATATATATATATAGGGCTAGTATATGTGTGTATACTGCTGTGTGTGTATATAGAGCTAGTGTGTATACTGCTGTGTGTGTGTGTGTATATATATATATAGGGCTAGTATGTGTGTGTATACTGCTGTGTGTGTATATAGAGCTAGTGTATATATATAGGGCTAGTATGTGTGTGTATACTGCTGTGTGTGTATATAGAGCTAGTGTGTATACTGCTGTGTGTGTGTGTATATATAGGGCTAGTATGTGTGTGTATACTGCTGTGTGTGTATACTGCAGTGCTGTGTGTGTATATATTGCTAGTGTGTGTAATTTCTGCTGTATGTATACTGCTGTCTGTATAGGGCTAGTATGTGTGTGTATACTGCTGTGTATACACATATGTTATTATAGGTATTTTATATACAGTGTACATGCATGAGGGGGCCCCGAATGTATTTCCTGCATAGGGGCCCATTGCTGCTTGTGTCCGCCCCTGGTTTGAGGAAGCCAGAATTTGGACCCACTGGTCACCTGGCTCCATGGAGATGTTCGGAGAAGTCAGGTTGTGACCCTCCAGTCACCTGGCCTTGTATCTCAACGGACTGTCAGCTTCCTAAGCTTGTCGTTACCTCCTCTCTGTGCATGGCACAGGCGGGGCAGTTGGTCCTGGAAGTTGCAGTTGCTCTAATCCCGGTGAGTCAGCGAAAGGGTGAGACTCTGTAATGTGCACCATCTGGGGTACTATGATGAAACTGTTCTGTGTTATATGCCTGTTTTGTGGTTCAATAAAGTATTGCTAACACTGTTTTACCCTCACCCTGGGCTCGCTGAGTAGTATTATCCACACGATGAAAGGAGAGGGGGCATACTGTGGGATGATCCCTGGTCCGTGTGGTCTTGAGCCAGCGGACAAAAGCACCCGCTGACCCCCCCATGTCTCCCTAGTCACTATATAGTGGTAATATCAGTGTTGGTCTTTGTATAGAGATTAAATTTCAGTAACAGCACAGTCATCTGTGTTATGATGCGGTGGTTTAGGAGCAACATAGAACGAGCTCTGAAGGAAGTGGTATCTGTACTGACCGCAGTCCCTAAGCTCAACACAACACTAGAAGTAGCCGTGGGATGCTCCTAACTCTCCCTAGGCACCTCGACACAGCCTAAGAGCTAGCTACCCCTAAAGAGAGATGCAGGAAAACTACCTTGCCTCAGAGAAAATCCCCAAAGGAAAGATTAGCCTCCGACAAATAATGACTGTGAGTGGAGAGGGAAAAGACATACACAGAATGAAACCAGGATGAGCACAGGAGGCCAGTCTAGCTAAATAGATAGGACAGGATGGAATACTGTGCGGTCAGTATAAAACACTACAAAAATCCACGCAGCGTTAACAAAAAATCTCCACACCTGACTAAAGGTGTGGAGGGTAAATCTGCCTCCCAGAGCTTCCAGCAAGACAGAATTAATTCATACTGATAAGCTGAACAAACATAGAAAGCACAGAACAATAAGTCCACAATCTATGGACAGAAAAGAGCAAGCAAAAACTTAGCTTAGCTGAACTGGTCAGGATAACAGGTAAATCCAAAGAGAAGTGAATCCAACCAGGAACCATTTACAAGTGGCACTGGCTGAAGGATAGAGCCAGGCATAAATAGCCGAGCAGAAAAGACGATCGGTGGAAGCAGCTGCTGACAGCTAAATCCAAGGAGCAGCCATACCACTTGAAACCACAAGAGGGAGCCCAAGAGCAGAACTCACGAAAGTGCCACTTACAACCACCGGAGGGAGCCCAAGAGCGGAATTCACAACACATCTGCTTAGGTTCCCCTATACCCATATAGGGGGCACCACCGTAATTGCAAACATGGTTACCTGGTTAGGGGACCACTCAGATATTATGCACCCCCTGGGCTGAACCCTCAGCTTCATTGGATCTATGAATAAAAATGATTTTTGCAGTTGTCACTTAAAGGAATCAGTAATGATGAGCATGTTTAAGAGTCCAATGGGCAAGCTTAAAGAGTGACCGGCAGTTATCTCTGTACGCACACCTATTCAAGATTCTACATCTGGGCAAGAAAAACGAAAATGACATCTACAAAATGGGAGGAATAGAACTAAGCAACAGCACGTGTGAAAAAGACTTGTGTATACTAATAGATTACAGACTGCACCTCAGTCAACAGTGTGATGCAGCAGCAAGAAAAGACCAAAAACAGTGCAAGGATGTATTAAGAGAAGCATAGAGTCTAGATCACATAAAGCAATTCTCCCCCTCTACTCCTCCTTGGTCAGGCCTCATCTGGAATACTGGGTCCAGTTCTGGGCACCACATTTTAAAAGAGACATTGAAAAACTGGAGCAAGTTCAGAGAAGAGCTACCAGAATGGTGAGCGGACTGCAAAGTATGTCCTACGAGGAACGGTTAAGGAATCTGGGAATGATTACCTTGCAAAAAAGAAGCCTAAGATGAGACTTAATAGTTGTCTACAAATATCTGAAGGGCTGTCACATTGTAGAAGGATCATCATTATTCTCATGTGCACATGGAAACACGAGACGCAATGGAATGTAATTGAAAGGAGAAGATTCAAATTAGATATTAGAAAAAACTAGCTGACAGTGAGGGTGATCAATTAGTAGAACAGGCGGCCACGAGATGTGGTGAGTTCTCCTTCAATGGAAGTCTTCAAACAGAGGCTGGTCAGACATCTGTCTGAGATGGTTTAGTGAATCCTGCATTGAGCAGCGGGTTGGACACGATGATCCTAGAGGTCCCTTCCTATTCTAACATTCTAGGATGCTATAATCACTAAGGACCGCCCACTGGACTAGCAATCACAGAATGAACAATGGCTCGGATGAATAAATTACAAATTATGCTGACATTTTTTTCCATAGAACAATATATCAATCTGCTCAGCTCCTCCTGTTGTATAATCTGCTGCCTGTAGATTGGACTGTGAGTACAATGTGACAGATTCCCTTTAAGGATCACTATATAAGCAGATATCTCCGACCTTGCATGTTTTTGCCCATATGGCTGGTAGGATTTGCTTAAAGAAGTCTCTAATAAAGATTACAAAAATCCCCAAATATTCTAAAATGGGGCAGAAAGAAAAGGCCCTCATGAAAGCTTTACAGCTGTTAAGGGGCTTATTAAGCACTGATCTTGAGTTACTTCTACTCTAGTCACATCCAAAGCTGCATTTAGGATTTTCTGACTTGAAGGTAAAAAAAAGTCTGTGAAAGAGCCTCTATCTATTGTACCATGGGGCATGTAAAATACTACTGTTCCCTGACAGGACAGAGCCGCCCTTCAGGTTTTTATCGTCCCAAACCCCCATCCAATTTCTACCCCCACTTCCCCACCCCAATTGCTGTAAGTCTTATGAACTCCTATAGTGCCTTGTCCACGATACATCCACTACACATTGTATGATGTTTCCACTGTACATTCCGCCACACACAGTATGATGTCCCCATAGTACATTCACCCACACACACACACAGAATGGTGTCCCCAAAGTACATTCTCTCCTCACACAGTATGATGACCCTCACAGTATATTTACCCCCCACACACTATGTCCCCACTGTACATTCCCCAACACAGTATGATGACCTCACAGTACATTCCTCCACACACAGTATGATGTCCCCACAGTACATTCCCCCACACAGTATGATGACCCCACAGTACAATCCCCCCACACAGTATGATGACCCCACAGTACAATCCCCCACACAGTATGATGACCCCACAGTACAATCCCCCCACACAGTATGATGTCCCCACAGTACAATCCCTCCACACAGTATGATGACCCCACAGTACAATCCCCCCCACACAGTATGATGTCCCCACAGTACAATCCCTCTACACAGTATGATGTCCCCACAGTACAATCCCCCCACACAGTATGATGTCCCCACAGTACAATCCCCCACACACAGTATGATGTCCACACAGTACAATCCCCCACACACAGTATGATGTCCCCACAGTACAATCCCCCACACACAGTATGATGTCCACACAGTACAATCCCCCACACACAGTATGATGTCCCCACAGTACAATCCCCCACACACAGTATGATGTCCCCACAGTACAATCCCCCCACACAGTATGATGACCCTCACAGTATATTTACCCCCACACAGTATGATGACCCCACAGTACAATCCCCCCACACAGTATGATGTCCCCACAGTACAATCCCCCACACACAGTATGATGTCCCCACAGTACAATCCCTCCACACAGTATGATGTCCCCACAGTACAATCCCCCCACACACAGTATGATGTCCCCACAGTACAATCCCCCACACACAGTATGATGTCCCCACAGTACATTCCCCCCACACACAGTATGATGTCCACACAGTACAATCCCTCCACACAGTATGATGACCCCACAGTACAATCCCCCCACACAGTATGATGTCCCCACAGTACAATCCCCCCACACACAGTATGATGTCCCCACAGTACAATCCCTCCACACAGTATGATGTCCCCACAGTACAATCCCCCACACACAGTATGATGTCCCCACAGTACAATCCCTCCACACAGTATGATGTCCCCACAGTACATTCCCCCCACACACAGTATGATGTCCCCACAGTGCAATCCCCCACACACAGTATGATGTCCCCACAGTACATTCCCCCCACACACAGTATGATGTCCCCACAGTACAATCCCTCCACACACAGTATGATGTCCCCACAGTACAATCCCCCCACACACAGTATGATGTCCCCACAGTACAATCCCTCCACACAGTATGATGTCCCCACAGTACAATCCCCCCACACACAGTATGATGTCCCCACAGTACAATCCCCCCACACACAGTATGATGTCCCCACAGTACATCCCTCATACACAGTATATATCTACAGTACATTCCCCTACACACAGTATGATGTCTCCACAGTACATTCCTCCACACAGTATGATGTCCCCACAGTACAATCCCCCACATACAGTGTGATGTCCCCACAGTACATTCCCCCCACACACAGTATGATGTCCACACAGTACATTCCTCCACACAGTATGATGTCCCCACAGCACAATCCCCCACACACAGTATGATGTCCCCACAGTACATTCCCCCCACACACAGTATGATGTCCCCACAGTACATTCCCTCTATACAGTATGATGTCCCCACAGTACAATCCCTCCACACAGTATGATGACCCCACAGTACAATCCCCCCACACAGTATGATGTCCCCACAGTACAATCCCCCCACACACAGTATGATGTCCCCACAGTACAATCCTTCCACACAGTATGATGTCCCCACAGTACAATCCCCCACAAACAGTATGATGTCCCCACAGTACAATCCCCCACACACAGTATGATGTCCCCACAGTACATTCCCCCCACACACAGTATGATGTCCACACAGTACAATCCCTCCACACAGTATGATGACCCCACAGTACAATCCCCCCACACAGTATGATGTCCCCACAGTACAATCCCCCCACACACAGTATGATGTCCCCACAGTACAATCCCTCCACACAGTATGATGTCCCCACAGTACAATCCCCCACACACAGTATGATGTCCCCACAGTACAATCCCTCCACACAGTATGATGACCCCACAGTACAATCCCCCCACACAGTATGATGTCCCCACAGTACAATACCCCCACACACAGTATGATGTCCCCACAGTACAATCCCTCCACACAGTATGATGTCCCCACAGTACAATCCCCCATACACAGTATGATGTCCCCACAGTACAATCCCCCACACACAGTATGATGTCCCCACAGTACATTCCCCCCACACACAGTATGATGTCCACACAGTATATTCCCTCTATACAGTATGATGTCCCCACAGCACAATCCCCCACACACAGTATGATGTCCCCACAGTACATTCCCCCACACACAGTATGATGTCCCCACAGTACATTCCCCACACACACAGTATGATGTCCCCACAGTACATTCCTCCACAGTATGATGTCCCCACAGCACAATCCCCCACACACAGTATGATGTCCCCACAGTACATTCCCCCCACACACAGTATGATGTCCACACAGTACAATCCCTCCACACAGTATGATGACCCCACAGTACAATCCCCCCACACAGTATGATGTCCCCACAGTACAATCCCCCCACACACAGTATGATGTCCCCACAGTACAATCCCTCCACACAGTATGATGTCCCCACAGTACAATCCCCCACACACAGTATGATGTCCCCACAGTACAATCCCTCCACACAGTATGATGACCCCACAGTACAATCCCCCCACACAGTATGATGTCCCCACAGTATAATACCCCCACACACAGTATGATGTCCCCACAGTACAATCCCTCCACACAGTATGATGTCCCCACAGTACAATCCCCCACACACAGTATGATGTCCCCACAGTACAATCCCCCACACACAGTATGATGTCCCCACAGTACATTCCCCCCACACACAGTATGATGTCCACACAGTATATTCCCTCTATACAGTATGATGTCCCCACAGCACAATCCCCCACACACAGTATGATGTCCCCACAGTACATTCCCCCACACACAGTATGATGTCCCCACAGTACATTCCCCCCACACACAGTATGATGTCCCCACAGTACATTCCTCCACACAGTATGATGTCCCCACAGCACAATCCCCCACACACAGTATGATGTCCCCACAGTACATTCCCCCACACACAGTATGATGTCCCCACAGTACATTCCTCCACACAGTATGATGTCCCCACAGCACAATCCCCCACACACAGTATGTCCCCACAGTACATTCCCCCCACACACAGTATGATGTCCCCACAGTACAATCCCTCCACACAGTATGATGACCCCACAGTACAATCCCCCCACACAGTATGATGTCCCCACAGTACAATCCCCCCACACACAGTATGATGTCCCCACAGTACAATCCCCCCAGACACAGTACGATGTCCCCCACAGTACAATCCCCCCACACACAGTATGATGTCCCCCACAGTACAATCTCCCCACACACAGTATGATGTCCCCACAGTACAATCCCCCCACACACAGTATGATGTCCCCACAGTACAATCCCCCCAGACACAGTATGATGTCCCCCACAGTACAATCCCCCCACACACAGTATGATGTCCCCACAGTACATTCCTCCACACAGTATGATGTCCCCACAGTACAATCCCCCCACACAGTATGATGTCCCCACAGTACAATGCCCCCACACACAGTATGATGTCCCCCCAGTACAATACCTCCACACAGTATGATGTCCCCACAGTACAATCCCCCCACACACAGTATGATGTCCCCACAGTACAATCCCCCCAGACACAGTATGATGTCCCCCACAGTACAATCCCCCCACACACAGTATGATGTCCCCACAGTACATTCCTCCACACAGTATGATGTCCCCACAGTACATTCCCCCACACACAGTATGATGTCCCCACAGTACAATCCCCCACACACAGTATGATGTCCCCACAGTACATCCCCCCACACACAGTATGATGTCCCCACAGTACATTCCTCCACACACAGTATGATGTCCCCACAGTACAATCCCCCACACACAGTATGATGTCCTCACAGTACATTCCTCCACACACAGTATGATGTCCCCACAGTACAATCCCCCACACACAGTATGATGTCCCCACAGTACAATCCCCCACACACAGAATGATGTCCCCACAGTACATCCCCCCACACACAGTATGATGTCCCCACAGTACATTCCCCCACACACAGTATGATGTCCCCACAGTACAATCCCCCACACACAGTATGATGTCCCCACAGTACATTCCCCCACACACAGTATGATGTCCCCACAGTACATTCCCCCACACACAGTATGATGTCCCCACAGTACAATCCCCCACACACAGTATGATGTCCCCACAGTACAATCCCCCACACACAGTATGATGTCCCCACAGTACATCCCTCCACACACAGTATGATGTCCCCACAGTACATCCCTCCACACACAGTATGATGTCCCCACAGTACATTCCTCCGCATACAGTGTGATGTCCCCCATAGTACATTCCTCCACACAGTATGATGACCCCACAGTGCCCACCAAACACCTCTAAAGAGGCAGATACAGTTAAAATTAAAACACGTCTGTGGCCTCCTGGTAAGGCTTTCAAATCCAGAAATGTCCTGGGTGATCTGGGATGGTTGGGCGTTGTGACTACATCTCTCACAATCCAGCTCCGTGGTTCTGACTTCCACTGACTCAGAACCTGGTGTAATCGCCATTCGCCACTCTTATCACATAGCAGCACAGCAGAGTGTCGTCTCACAATACGACACAGCACATGGCACCCTGCACAGACACTGAATCTGCAGGGGGTGATACAGACGCCACTCACAGGGGCCTGGAGCACCACCGGACACAGGTATATGGTGCAATCCTCCTGGTCACCGGCTCCTCCGCAGCATTTAACATAATTGGAGGTTAGTTTGTGTCTTTCTTAAGATTCACTTGATTATGTAAGAAGTCATTACTCCGTCTGGGTTATTACTGAAGGAATGTTCCTATAAGTGAGGAATGTTTCCCCGGAGGCCGTTGTGTATGATTTCCTCCTCTGTGTGCCACCTTGTGTATTGTGTCGTTTATGTCTCTCCGGGGAATGATGTATTGTGTTGATGGTTTGTGTTGTGTTTTTCCATATCCAGGAGGGAGATAGCGCACATCCTCTGTTCAGAGCAGTTTCCATAGAATTTTCCACTTCGAGTGATGGTAACTTGCTATAGCGAGGCACGCAACATCATTTTATAGATACATTTAGTAAAAACCAGAAGTAGAAAATAAATCACATTTCTATAAACAAAACAACAACGTAACAAATAATATCACTAAAAATATAGAAAGAAGGAAAGCAGGAAACAGCGCGGCAAGTGGACAGCGAAGAAGTGCTGAGAAAAGAAGAGCAAAGCCCCATATAGATAATGCAGAAACAACCACGAATCGTCCAACATCTTCCCCCCTGACATAAACCCATGCCACCCATCCACTGTTAAAGTGTGACCGCTCTTATAGTACAGAGCTCTATAGTGTGACCGCTCTTACAGTACAGAGCTCTATAGTGTGACCGCCCTTACAGTACAGAGCTCTATAGTGTGACTGCTCTTACAGTACAGAGCTCTATAGTGTGACCGCTCTTACAGTACAGAGCTCTTTAGTGTGACCGCTCTTACAGTACAGAGCTCTATAGTGTGACCGCTCTTACAGTACAGAGCTCTATAGTGTGACCGCTCTTACAGTACAGAGCTCTATAGTGTGACCGCCCTTACAGTACAGAGCTCTATAGTGTGACTGCTCTTACAGTACAGAGCTCTATAGTGTGACCGCTCTTACAGTACAGAGCTCTATAGTGTGACCGCTCTTACAGTACAGAGCTCTATAGTGTGACCGCTCTTACAGTACAGAGCTCTATAGTGTGACCGCTCTTACAGTACAGAGCTCTATAGTGTGATCGCTCTTACGGTACAGAGCTCTATAGTGTGATCGCTCTTACGGTACAGAGCTCTATAGTGTGACCGCTCTTACAGTACAGAGCTCTATAGTGTGACCGCTCTTACGGTACAGAGCTCTATAGTGTGATTGCTCTTACGGTACAGCGCTCTATAGTGTGATCGCTCTTACGGTACAGAGCTCTATAGTGTGACCGCTCTTACAGTACAGAGCTCTATAGTGTGATCGCTCTTACGGTACAGAACTCTATAGTGTGATCGCTCTTACGGTACAGAGCTCTATAGTGTGACCGCTCTTACGGTACAGAGCTCTATAGTGTGATCGCTCTTACAGTACAAAGCGCTATAGTGTGACCGCTCTTACAGTACAGAGCTCTATAGTGTGACCGCTCTTACGGTACAGAGCTCTATAGTGTGATCGCTCTTATGGTACAGAGCTCTATAGTGTGACCGCTCTTACAGTACAGAGCTCTATAGTGTGATTGCTCTTACAGTACAGAGCTCTATAGTGTGATCGCTCTTACAGTACAGAGCTCTATAGTGTGATCGCTCTTACGGTACAGAGCTCTATAGTGTGACCGCTCTTACAGTACAGAGCTCTATAGTGTGATCGCTCTTACGGTACAGAGCTCTATAGTGTGATCGCTCTTACGGTACAGAGCTCTATAGTGTGACCGCTCTTACAGTACAGAGCTCTATAGTGTGACCGCTCTTACAGTACAGAGCTCTATAGTGTGATCGCTCTTACGGTACAGAACTCTATAGTGTGATCGCTCTTACGGTACAGAGCTCTATAGTGTGACCGCTCTTACGGTACAGAGCTCTATAGTGTGATCGCTCTTACAGTACAAAGCGCTATAGTGTGACCGCTCTTACAGTACAGAGCTCTATAGTGTGACCGCTCTTACGGTACAGAGCTCTATAGTGTGATCGCTCTTATGGTACAGAGCTCTATAGTGTGACCGCTCTTACAGTACAGAGCTCTATAGTGTGATTGCTCTTACAGTACAGAGCTCTATAGTGTGATCGCTCTTACAGTACAGAGCTCTATAGTGTGATCGCTCTTACGGTACAGAGCTCTATAGTGTGACCGCTCTTACAGTACAGAGCTCTATAGTGTGATCGCTCTTACAGTACAGAGCTCTATAGTGTGATCGCTCTTACGGTACAGAGCTCTATAGTGTGACCGCTCTTACAGTACAGAGCTCTATAGTGTGATCGCTCTTACAGTACAGAGCTCTATAGTGTGATCGCTCTTACAGTACAGAGCTCTATAGTGTGATCGCTCTTCCAGTACAGACCTCCATAGTGTGACCGCTCTTACAGTACAGAGCTCTATAGTGTGATCGCTCTTACGGTACAGAGCTCTATAGTGTGATCGCTCTTACAGTACAGAGCTCTATAGTGTGATCGCTCTTACAGTACAGAGCTCTATAGTGTGATCGCTCTTACGGTACAGAGCTCTATAGTGTGATCGCTCTTACAGTACAGAGCTCTATAGTGTGATCGCTCTTACGGTACAGAGCTCTATAGTGTGACCGCTCTTACAGTACAGAGCTCTATAGTGTGACCGCTCTTACAGTACAGAGCTCTATAGTGTGACCGCTCTTACGGTACAGAGCTCTATAGTGTGACCGCTCTTACAGTACAGAGCTCTATAGTGTGACCGCTCTTACGGTACAGAGCTCTATAGTGTGACCGCTCTTACAGTACAGAGCTCTATAGTGTGACCGCTCTTACGGTACAGATCTCTATAGTGTGACCGCTCTTACGGTACAGAGCTCTATAGTGTGACCGCTCTTACAGTACAGAGCTCTATAGTGTGACCGCTCTTACGGTACAGAGCTCTATAGTGTGACCGCTCTTACAGTACAGAGCTCTATAGTGTGACCGCTCTTACGGTACAGATCTCTATAGTGTGACCGCTCTTACGGTACAGAGCTCTATAGTGTGACCGCTCTTACAGTACAGAGCTCTATAGTGTGACCGCTCTTACGGTACAGAGCTCTATAGTGTGACCGCTCTTACAGTACAGAGCTCTATAGTGACCGCTCTTACGGTACAGAGCTCTATAGTGTGACCGCTCTTACAGTACAGAGCTCTATAGTGTGACCGCTTTTACGGTACAGAGCTCTATAGTGTGACCGCTCTTACAGTACAGAGCTCTATAGTGTGATTGCTCTTACGGTACAGAGCTCTATAGTGTGACCGCTCTTACAGTACAGAGCTCTATAGTGTGATCGCTCTTACGGTACAGAGCTCTATAGTGTGATCGCTCTTACAGTACAGAGCTCTATAGTGTGACCGCTATAGGATGCCTGCCATACAATAGCTCAAAGGGTGAAAATTCCGTGGAAGTCTGCGGTACCTCTGGAATGGCGACATTAAATAGGGCAACAACATGTTCCAATCCCTTTCATCCTTGCAAACTACCCTCTTCAACATGGACTTAAGGGTTTTGTTAAAGCACTCGACTAATCCATTGGTCTGGGGGTGATACACCGATGTGCGCAACTGTTTTATCTTGAGGAGTTTGCACATTTCCTTCATCACCTTGGACATAAAAGTAGTTCCCTGATCAGTGAGGATCTTATCTGGTAGCTCAAGGTGACAGAACATGGCAAACAACTCCCGGGCGATAAGCTTAGCTGAGGTGTACCAAAGCGGAATGGCCTCCGGGTACCGGGTACGTAGTCTACGACCACTAATATATGTGGGTGGCCCCGGCGGCTTTTACTATCGGCCCTACCAGATCCATCGCAATCCGCTCAAAAGGTACGTCTATAATGGGCAGAGGTACCAACGGACTCCGGTAGTTTGCGGTGGGTGAGGTCAGTTGGCACTCAGGACACGTTTCACCGAACCTCTGCACCTCAGCGTAGACCCCAGGCCAAAAGAACAGTTGTAATATACATTCCTGTGTATTTTGGGCCCCCAAATGCCTTTCCAGCATGTGGGTGTGATGGTAGGATTGGGGCACTACCACTTGTCCTACCACCTCATCCCCGATTTTATCAAACCCTATAGAGTAACTCATGGTTGATCGCCATGCGTGAAACACCGAATCTGCACCCTGTTGCTAAGCTACCCCATTTACATCGATTACCCTTTCCCATGCCCGGGTCAATGTGGGATACTGTAGCTGGGTTGTCCCAAAAGTTCCCAGGGGCGCTTCCAGCTTGGGGATTGTCGGGGTCTCCTCGACCCTCCTGCCATCACCTCTAGGGGAAACCTATCGGCTTCACACTCTTTCCCTATGGGGGTGACCCCTACAGCAGGAATCCTTGTGTCGGGATCTTCAGGCTCTGTCCCCAGAAAAATATTTTCTCGGTGAGGGTTAATTTTATTTTTCCACAGGGACCAGAAGAGGAGCAAATCCCTTCCCAGGACAGCCCTGTAAGGAAGGGTCTTCACTACCCCCACCATGTTTAATCTCCCCCCATGGCGTAGCAAATGAAACCTCTACTGTCAGATACTCGCAGAGTTCATGTATACACATGACACCCACATTTTTCCCTGTGGGTTTTAAGCCCGAGATTAATGACCCACGCACAAGTGTCATTAGACTCCGTGAATCCGGGAGGACCTCGGTCTGGTGTCCTTTGACGCACACTTGGCACAGATGTGGTTCACCCACTGGGACAAATGGATGTGAAAATGGCCTAGGTGTACATCGACATACGACGATTATACCCAAAGTCCATGGGTTCAGCATGTCCTGGCCCTTGGCACCGCCAAAACCTAATAGCTGCGTCATGACTGGACCTCGGGGCCAGTTTTTTGGGAACCAGGTCTCTACAAAGGACCACTTGAACACCCGTTGTGCCCGTTCATATGTGTTAACCCCCAGTCGGGCAAGGAACTCACCTTTCAGTTTCCCATAGTCCAGGGCATCATCCTGACTGAGTCCAAAGTAGGTTTTCTGGGCATCGCCCACCAGGAACGGGGCCACCACTTCAGCCCACTGGGAAAACGGCAGCAAGCTCTCCCGCTCTGCTGTGCGCTCAAACACAGTGATTAAAGCTTCCATGCCATTCTCAGGACTCATTTTCCTCAGCGCTGACCAGACGTTGTCCCAGGCCTCAGAACGGATGGGGGTCACTGGTGAGGGCATCTCTCGCAGGGCCGCAATCTGCTATAGAATCAGATGGTGATGTGATGGCGAACTCAGTTGAGGGGTTCAGGAGAGGCCTGGATGTCTTCCCGGAGCCTAACAATATTGTATCTCACAGTTATTAGGTTCTGTAGAAGGACGTAGATCTGGGGATTTATTCTGAAGGAATATAGGCTGAACTGGATGGAGAAATTATTTGGGCCTTGCTAACTATGTTACTATCATTAGTCTTCTGCTGCTGCTGCTCATGGTGCTGGGGGACATATATATCGTCCCTCTCATATGGTCCCCCTCACTGCCTCACACTGTGGATATGCATAATAATAACATAGTAACATAGTAACATAGTAACATAGTTAGTAAGGCCGAAAAAAGACATTTGTCCATCCAGTTCAGCCTATATTCCATCATAATAAATACCCAGATCTACGTCCTTCTACAGAACCTAATAATTGTATGATACAATATTGTTCTGCTCCAGGAAGACATCCAGGCCTCTCTTGAACCCCTCGACTGAGTTCGCCATCACCACCTCCTCAGGCAAGCAATTCCAGATTCTCACTGCCCTAACAGTAAAGAATCCTCTTCTATGTTGGTGGAAAAACCTTCTCTCCTCCAGACGCAAAGAATGCCCCCTTGTGCCCGTCACCTTCCTTGGTATAAACGTATAAAATAATGATGATGATGATGATGATGAATGTTCTTGGAAAATGAACTTGACTTTTCCCTAAAACCAGAACAAAACTTGTGTCCGTAAGTGTAAGAATGTGATTTCCCACATGGGTGAGGGTCGTTCCTTGAGGAAACTTCAGCCGAGATGACGGGAAGGAATCTTTACATCAAGGAAGTGGCTTCTGTGAGTTTTACTGGCACGGGAAGTCGTTTGGATGTTACTTAACATAAAGGGCAGCGGACCCCGCACTTTACTGCATTCACAGTGTCCTATACTGATAGGTACAACAAGCATGTATGGAAATGATGAATATATGGAAACAACATTGTCAGAATCTCTGGATTTATTCAGTCCGGAGTCTTAGAAATGTGCATAAATTCTCACATTAACAGCCTTGTAAAAATGTCCCAGGCGCCATTTTCCACACATCGTCAGGCCACACATGCCTGGGGCTCCTGTGAGATGCCTGCGCAGCATAAGCCTGCTCCTGTGGCTGCAGTGTCTCCAGACTTGTCTCCCATCCAGCATATCAGGGACATCATTGGTATGGACAATAGCTGTTTTGTGTGACTGAACTGGGACTAACTCAATGGTGTTTAAAGTAGCCAGGGTCTGTATGGTCTAGTTAGTGCCTGATCAGTCCCCTGAACTGAACATCATTGAAAATCTGTGGCTAGACCTCAAAATAGCAGAGGATGCAAGACGGCCCAGGAATCTCACAGAACTGGAGGAATTCTCCAAGGAAGAATGGATGTAAATCCCTCAAACAAGAATGTAGCGGACTACATGTGTCTTTTGGCCTTTAACTTTAGGCCTTTTAGAGAACATTTAATCTTCAACTTGCTTAACTGTTCAGAATAACAATAATTTTGACCAGGGGTGCCCAAACTTTTACACGCCACTGTATCACCCACTTAACATCCAGGATAGCACACTTGTCCCCATGAGATTTTATAGTGAGTCCTGTGGCTGTCATGCACTTTACAGATAGGAGTCCTCCTTCTAGACCAGGCACACGCAACACATCTTTTACTGGTGTGGCTTAATTCTATCCATTTTTACTAGGACACACGAATCCAAGTCCAGTACTTTCTGCATTTATTCTGCTTCCATCAGCCAGACATATTGTTTTCTTACCATTTAAATCAAGTTCTGTGAACCAAATATCCTTCAATCTATAACCTGTCGTGCGATTCGTTGCTCTGGAATCGATGCACCATCGTTGTAAAGTCTGTTTTTTTTTTTTGTCACTATAAGGCAGTGTTCCCCAACTCCAGTCCTCAAGAGCCACCAACAGGTCATGTTTTCAGGATTTCCTTAGTATTGCACAGGTGATGGAATTATTGCCTGTGCAGGTGATGCAATTATCACCTGTGCAATACTAAGGAAATCCTGAAAACATGACCTGTTGGTGGCTCTTGAGGACCGAACTTGGGGAACACTGCTATAAGGTGTCATTGCCATTATCTGCACACGAGTCAGAGATTGCAGGCTCTTGTCTGGCTACGAAAAGTATTTACAAGCTGTGATACTTTTAAAAGGGGGAGCTACTAGGTTCTAATCAGAGATTGCAGAATTTACGGTACTTTTTATTTAGTCACTTTTGGGAATTGTTTCTTTCTTTCTGTTCTGCACATGCGAACATTTTTATTTGATTGTCCACGTTTGTGGCATCTGAAACCACCCTTCCTTCTTGTGTGACTTGGTATCAGTCGCTTCTTTACGAGCGTGTCCTTTAGCATTTTATTTGGAGTCTTGTATCAGTTCCTTTCTTTTCTGATATTCAAGTACTCATCTATTCATATTCCTCTACTAGTGCAGCAATCAGTATGGCTGCAGCATGGCCGTCTTTTATATCCTCACCCACCGATCTCAGTTGTGTGATCTCTTCCAGCATTATCTCTGTGCTCTTGCAGATCCTTTTCTTTGCCGAGTCTCATTTTGTGCAGGTTCCTTAGCAAATATATCTTGGAATCAATGTTTCCATTCAGTGGCAGTAAGCAGAGGAAGACGTATGGGCGTATATTAGGAGAGGCTGATATATAAATAAATTAATGAATGAAAAACCGGTGTGGGTTCCTCTGTATTTTTGCTAACCAGCCAGGCAAAAGTCACAGCTGGGGGCTGCAACCCTCATCTGTCAGCTTCAGCAAGGCTGGTTATCAAGAATAGAGGGGTCCCCACGCTGTTTTTTTCAAATTCGGACAGGACGCAGCTGTAGTGAGGGACAGTGTTAGGTTTTATGTGGTGCAGTTTTCACAAAACACTCTCTACGTGTACTGTGCACTCATGTCTGTGATAGTACCATGCGCACCCAGAAGTTTTGCTAATCTGATGATGAAGAGTGGGTAATTTGCTTGACTGCTGCCTTGCCTGGATGTGGTGCCTCTCCGGAATCAAACCCGGATTCACTGTACTTCAAGGACACCAGCATGTAATGGAGCCGGTACGGCATGGGGGGTGGTCGGAAGGGAGAGCGGCTCGCTGTGGGGGCAGGTCCAGAAGCCGCAGGCGGGGAGAAAACACCCCTTGCACTGAAGGGTGAGGTGAATGGCCTCCGGAGGACACCACAGCCACCCTACCTCGTCAACCAATGCACCTAAGGCAATGCACAGGGTCGTTCAGGACAGGGGCGAGGGCATGGGGGTCTATGCAGCAGCTCTGCCTGGCTTTCCATGCATTCCTTTACCGGTTCATAATTTTACGACGATCTGTAGCCAGAAATTAAAAAATGAATTCCAAATTGACTGATTTAATGGCCATTCACAGTTTCACTGCACCCTCCGTGTATCTTACCCCCACTTTCCTTCCTTTTGCAGCCCTCTAGCTCTGACTATGACCACTTTGCAGCCATTTTAAAGCGCAAAAGTTCAGGTCTCCATTGACTTCTACTGGGATCGGATCCGGGGTCAAGTTCGTATACCGAACCGAACTTGTAACTAGTTTGGCCGAACCCGAACATCCACGGGTCCTAGTAATACGTCAGTATGTTTGGGTCATTTTTGAGGGCACAACCCATATGTAACAATGCTGCCGACTGAGCGGCCTAAATAAACGTTCTCCAGCAGATTAGCGCAGGCGGCACCCTGATAAGAGCGCGCACGGATTGTTTCTCTGTGGGGCCATGAGCTCATGTGTTTTCCTAAAGTCACACTCACTTTTCACAGACTTTTGGAAAATTTTTAGAGGAAATCTAAGAGATAAACATTCCTGGCAGTCAGAAGTTCTATCAGTACAACATTAACCCTTTTAAGAGATCAGGACAGGTTTTTTTTTGCCTTAAAGGGGTTGTCCACAACTGTACCACCCCTGCTTAATCAATACACGACCCCAATTGTCACGTACAGGCTGCAGCCGCTCGTCAGACGAAGATCGTGTCATTTTATCAGGGCAGACGTCTGTCCTGGCAGAATATTAGTTTTGGGAGCTAATAATAAGTATGGGGGACAATTGTGGCTGTTATGGGGAGCATTGAGTTTCTCATAGAGGCACTGTATTTGTTATAAGGGGTCATCATGGGTGTAATGGGACATTTTGGCTTCTGTAGAGGACATTGTGGCTGCATAAGTGACGCTGGATGCCTAATATACTTGCAGACTCTGCAGATCGAAGAAGCGGCCGGGAGACGTCTTCATGCCAGGTCCAGTATATAGTTAGGAAACATGTCTGTCCCCCACTAATTACCGGACTGATGACTTCAGGAGAAGTCGCTCTATATGTTTCTAATGGCCGGATGGGGATAGGTGTATCGCTCCATTGGTGGTCGTTTCCCAGTGCCCATTTTACCGCATGGACCGCCACGTTCTCAAGAACCCCTAAAGATTAATCTGGAGTGAACAAAGAGGGCAGTGAGCTAGATTACACCCAAAAGGGAAGAAGTTCCTTCACTGACGAGCCTGCGGCTTCCTTTTTTTCCTTTCTCAGGCTGCAGCTCATGTCAAGTGATAGGAAATGTCACCGAGCAGAAACTAAAGAAGCTAAACAGGCTAAATATAGGACTGACTTCCCATAGATTGATGCACACTGCTACTGGAAGCACAGGGAGATGGGGTCTTCTGGGTCCTCTGCAGGGGGAAACTCATGGCGCCCATAAGGTTTGTCACCATAGAGGATCCGACACAATATGAACGTTCCCCGAATCTTTAGGAATCTCAACTGAGTATTCCCATTCAATTGGGGCATAAGACATAACATAAGGGATTGGTCCTCTACTTGAGACCCTCTTGATAAACCAGATTGGAGGGTCGTAATTTGAATGTGGCTTCTAAAGCTACATTGACAGCTTGAAATTAAAGATATGCTCCCAGTTAGTGCGGACCCTCATCCGTACTTCTGGGACTCCCACCCAACCTGACCCCTTATCGCAGCCTGATATTGGAGCGGTGGCTATCGATGAAAGTGACACTCTCCAACAAATTCTCCGAGTCTGAGACTCTCCTAGACTTCAAACTAAAAAGCCACACGTTAGCTTGTCCATGGATTCAAGGTCCTTGTTTCCTAAAAGGTGGGGTCCCAGAAATGTACCCTACAAGCAAGGGCATAACTAAGTAATGCAGGGCTTAAGAAGAGAGGATCTGTAGTGGTGACCATGAATTCACAAGCTCATGGAGGCCACAAACAATGTGCCACTGGTGTCCTCTCTATAATATGACTCTGGTCATATCTTTTTGACAGGTTGGGGAACAACTGATAGGTTCTTCCCCCAATTCCTCAGAAGAGGGTTATATTGAGCTTTTTTTGTGTAGGAGTCGTAGTTGTCACCGTTCATGACAAATCAAAGGGATCTTGGTCTGTAAGTTTTTTGAAACAGCGGAGATCTCATTTGTTGATTCCCAGGTCTGTTGCTGATGTCACCAGTTGTCCGACTGCTCTAACCCCAAACGTTGGCGGCCAAAGGAAAAGTATCTCCCAGAGAGGAAACAACTCTGTGTAATACTTTTCTGTCCTGGAAAATACAGAAAAAAAGTCTCCATGTGGACAACCCTCCTCCATGACATCTTTATTCCCGAACTGAGCGCACAAACACGGGTCCTCCTGAAGGAGCAACTCCTTTGATGGAGCCATACACCTTAGATCTGCACCTAGCCATTCCCAAAGATGTCATACTAACTCATGGTAATCATAAATATTGTATCATACAATTATTAGGTTCTGTAGAAGGACGTAGATCTGGGTATTTATTATGATGGAATATAGGCTGAACTGGATGGACAAATGTCTTTTTTCGGCCTTACTAACTATGTTACTATGTTACTATGTTACTATAAAAGGGTTTGTGAAAACTTTGGTCTGACTTCTTTAACCTTTTGCTTTATTAAAATCCCTAAAAGATATGAAGGACTCCTCATGGAGTAAAGTGTTGATACTTTGACAAATTCTTCATGTTTACCGAGGAGCATCTCGAAGTGTGAGAATTCTAAGGCCAGAACCACGAATATTGTTCCCGCACATCTGTGCATCTTTTCATTTCCACTTCTATTGTCTCAACTTTAATCCTTTTCCATGTTTAGGTAAAAAAGCACAAATCACTCACCTGGGTCTAGAGGTCGACACATGGAAGGAGATCATCACTCCACACCACCAGAGAGGAGACATCTCATCCATGTAGTGGGGAAAAGCCAGAGGTCATCTTACATCAAAAGCAAAGCACTTAGGAAGATTAGATTTTTTTTTCAATCCTTCATTATTTTTAGCACAAACACCAGAAAGAAAGTCAAATTGTTTTGCTTCAATCACTTTTTATTTTAAAATCTTCCCGAGTATCTAATTATACTGATGATCTGAATTTTTGGGCTATTAGAAGCTTCTAGTTTTCAACGTTCACGATTAATGGTAAAATGGATATTTTTGGATAAGGGCGGCAAAAAAAACCTTACAAGTACAAGTAAAATAAACAACACTCCAGCATTAATACATAACAAGAATCCCGTACATTGTACACATCAGTATTACCGCACTACTGTGCACAATGTAAATGTCCTCACCTGCTGGGTAAAAAACAAGATTAACCCCTTCACGCCGCAGCCCTTTTTTGCTTTTGCGTTTCTCATTTTCGCTCCCCTCCTTCCCAGAGCCATAACTTTTTTATTTTTCCATCAATATGGCCATGTGAGGTCTTGTTTGCAGGACGAGTTGTACTTTTGAACGACACCATTGGCTTTAACATATCATATACCCGAAAACAGGAAAACAATTCCAAATGCGGTGAAATTGCAAAAAAAAGTACAATTCCACAAGGGTCTTTTTTTTTTCTTACCATGTTATCCAAATGCTAAAACTGACCTGCCATTATGATTCTCTAGGTCATTACGAGTTTGTAGACACCAAACATGTCTAGGCTATTTTTTATTTAAAATGGTGAAAAAAACATCCAAAGTTTGTTAAAAGATAAAATAAAATTGCATAATTTTCCGATACCCGTAGCGTCTCCATTTTTCATGATCTCGGGTCGGTTGAGGGCTTATTTGTTGCTCGCTGAGCTGATATTTTTAATGAAACCATTTTGGTGCAGATACGATCTTTTGATCGCCCGTTATTGCATTTTATTGCAATGTTGCGGTGACCAAAAAACGTAATTCTGGCATTTTGACTATTTTTTTGCTACACCGTTTATCGATCAGATTAATTCTTTTAATAGATCAGATGATTCTGTACGCAGCGATACCAAATATGTGTATTTTTTACATTTGTTTAAATTGTTTTATTTTAAATGGGGTGATTTGAACTTTTATATATATATTTTTTTTAATTTCTTTTTAAAATTTTTTTTTTTTTTTTTTTTACTTTTGGCATGCTTCAATAGTCTCCATGGGAGACAAGAAGCTGCCATAACCCGATCGGCTCTGCTACATACAGGCGATGATCAGATCACCTGTGTGTAGACTAAATGCTCACTTGCTATGAGCGCCGACCACAGGCAATTACAACCATAGAGGTCTGTTGGAGACCTCTGGTTGTCATGCTGACCCATCGGTGACCTGCGGACATGTGACGGGGTCACCAATGGGCGGGATTAGTGACACACTTCCGATCCGATCACATTAAATGTCAGCGATTGACAGCAGCATTTAACGGGTTACCAGCCGTGGGTGGATCACGATTCCACCCGCGGCTGTTAAAGGCACATGTCAGCTGTTCAAAACCATGAAGCCTTTCTAATGCTTCTCCCTTGGTCTTTACAGCTTTCTGGTTGCTCCCAGACTGCATGCGGTTGGTCATTATCACCACTATCTGCTGCAGATTTTGCTCCATGGTCTCATTCTTTAGAGACGTTCTCCCCTGCCTACATAGTGAAGGATGTACTGATCATCTGCTTTCACCAAACCTTTACTTTTTACTGCAGAACTTTTTTAAATCCTTACTGCAATCATTTTAATTCCATCATCACTTCTCATCTCACAGGAACCGCTGCCATAACGTTCCCTCTGTTCTTCCAAAACACTGTAGGCTACGTTTCCACTGTAAGGAGATGTACAAAAAGAGAGATTCCCACAGTTTGAGGCCTAATGGTTTGTCTGCAAGCAAGCACCACTATCTACTGGTTAAATATTGTAGGAGGAGACAAAGTAGTGAGAGACACATCAGCAAGAACTTTAAGATGACATACATGGTTCCAGAGGGGAAGAGGTTGAAGGAGACACCAGGTCAGGTTGCAGTTAATATTTAGAAAAGGCTCAGGAGAGCGGTGAAGAGGCAGAGTCGACTCATATATTTGTAGCAGGACAGATGTGTGAGGCCACGGAATTGGTTTTATAGCCACCATTATATGGGTCCAGATCCGAGTGAAGGAGCCAGAAGACCGGATCCAAGTGAAGGAACCAAGAGACCAGATCTGGGTGAAGGAACTGTGTTATGATAGGCAATTCAGTAACACAATGTACATAGCGATCAGAGCACATACAGTGATCTGACAATAACCCAAAATAATAGAACGAGCTCTGAGACGTGGGAACTCTGTAGACCGGAATTCCTGATCCTCTCCAAACACAACTAGAGGCAGCCGTGGATTGCGCCTAACGCTACCTATGCAACTCGGCACAGCCTGAGAAACTGACTAGCCTGAAGATAGAAAAATAAGCCTACCTTGCCTCAGAGAAATACCCCAAAGGAAAAGGCAGCCCCCCACATATAATGACTGTGAGTAAGATGAAAAGACAAACGTAGGGATGAAATAGATTCAGCAAAGTGAGGCCCGATATTCTAGACAGAACGAGGATAGAAAGATAACTTTGCGGTCTACACAAAACCCTAAAGAAAACCACGCAAAGGGGGCAAAAAGACCCTCCGTACCGAACTAACGGCACGGAGGTACACCCTTTGCGTCCCAGAGCTTCCAGCAAAACAAATAGACAAGCTGGACAGAAAAAATAGCAACAAATAGCAAAGAAGCACTTAGCTATGCTGAGCAGCAGGCCACAGGAATGATCCAGAGAAACACAAGTCCAACACTGGAACATTGACAGGAAGCATGGATCAAAGCATTAGGTGGAGTTAAGTAGAGAAGCACCTAGCGACCTCACCAGATCACCTGAGGGAGGAAACTCAGAAGCTGCAGTACCACTTTCCTCCACAAACGGAAGCTCCCAGAGAGAATCAGCCGAAGTACCACTTGTGACCACAGGAGTGAACTCTGCCACAGAATTCACAACAGTACCCCCCCCCTTGAGGAGGGGTCACCGAACCCTCACCAGAGCCCCCAGGCCGACCAGGATGAGCAGCATGAAAGGCACGAACAAGATCGGGAGCATGGACATCAGAGGCAAAAACCCAGGAATTATCTTCCTGAGCATAACCCTTCCATTTAACCAGATACTGGAGTTTCCGTCTTGAAACACGAGAATCCAAAATCTTCTCCACAATATACTCCAATTCCCCCTCCACCAAAACCGGGGCAGGAGGCTCAACAGATGGAACCATAGGTGCCACGTATCTCCGCAACAATGACCTATGGAATACGTTATGTATGGAAAAAGAATCTGGGAGGGTCAGACGAAAAGACACAGGATTAAGAACCTCAGAAATCCTATACGGACCAATAAAACGAGGTTTAAACTTAGGAGAGGAAACCTTCATAGGAATATGACGAGAAGATAACCAAACCAGATCCCCAACACGAAGTCGGGGACCCACACGGCGTCTGCGATTAGCGAAGAGTTGAGCCTTCTCCTGGGACAAGGTCAAATTGTCCACTACATGAGTCCAAATCTGCTGCAACCTGTCCACCACAGTATCCACACCAGGACAGTCCGAAGACTCAACCTGTCCTGAAGAGAAACGAGGATGGAACCCAGAATTGCAGAAAAACGGCGAAACCAAGGTAGCCGAGCTGGCCCGATTATTAAGGGCGAACTCAGCCAAAGGCAAAAAGGACACCCAGTCATCCTGATCAGCAGAAACAAAGCATCTCAGATATGTTTCCAAGGTCTGATTGGTTCGTTCGGTCTGGCCATTAGTCTGAGGATGGAAAGCCGAGGAAAAAGACAAGTCAATACCCATCCTACCACAAAAGGCTCGCCAAAACCTCGAAACAAACTGGGAACCTCTGTCAGAAACAATATTCTCTGGAATGCCATGCAAACGAACCACATGCTGGAAGAACAAAGGCACCAAATCAGAGGAGGAAGGCAATTTAGACAAGGGTACCAGATGGACCATCTTAGAAAAGCGATCACAGACCACCCAAATGACTGACATCTTTTGAGAAACGGGAAGGTCAGAAATAAAATCCATAGAGATATGTGTCCAAGGCCTCTTCGGGACCGGCAAGGGCAAAAGCAACCCACTGGCACGAGAACAGCAGGGCTTAGCCCGAGCACAAATCCCACAGGACTGCACAAAAGTACGCACATCCCGCGACAGAGACGGCCACCAAAAGGATCTAGCCACTAACTCTCTGGTACCAAAGATTCCAGGATGACCAGCCAACACCGAACAATGAAGTTCAGAGATAACTCTATTCGTCCACCTATCAGGGACAAACAGTTTCTCCGCTGGGCAACGATCAGGTTTATTAGCCTGAAATTTTTGCAGCACCCGCCGCAAATCAGGGGAGATGGCAGACACAATTACTCCTTCCTTGAGGATACCCGCCGGCTCAGATAAACCCGGAGAGTCGGGCACAAAACTCCTAGACAGAGCATCCGCCTTCACATTTTTAGAGCCCGGAAGGTACGAAATCACAAAGTCAAAACGGGCAAAAAACAACGACCAACGAGCTTGTCTAGGATTCAAGCGCTTGGCAGACTCGAGATAAGTCAAGTTCTTATGATCAGTTAATACCACCACGCGATGCTTAGCTCCTTCAAGCCAATGACGCCACTCCTCGAATGCCCACTTCATGGCCAGCAACTCTCGGTTGCCCACATCATAATTTCGCTCAACAGGCGAAAACTTCCTGGAAAAGAAAGCGCATGGTTTCAATGAGCTACCAGAACCTCTCTGTGACAAAACAGCCCCTGCTCCAATCTCAGAAGCATCAACCTCGACCTGGAACGGAAGAGAAACATCTGGTTGACACAACACAGGGGCAGAAGAAAAACGACGCTTCAACTCTTGAAAAGCTTCCACAGCAGCAGAAGACCAATTGACCAAATCAGCACCCTTCTTGGTCAAATCGGTCAATGGTTTGGCAACACTAGAAAAATTGCAGATGAAGCGACGATAAAAATTAGCAAAGCCCAGGAACTTTTGCAGACTTTTCAGAGATGTCGGCTGAGTCCAATCATGGATGGCTTGGACCTTAACCGGATCCATCTCGATAGTAGAAGGGGAAAAGATGAACCCCAAAAATGAAACCTTCTGCACACCAAAGAGACACTTTGATCCCTTCACAAACAAAGAATTAACACGCAGGACCTGAAAAACCTTTCTGACCTGCTTCACATGAGAGTCCCAATCATCTGAGAAGATCAAAATGTCATCCAAGTAAACAATCAGGAATTTATCCAGATACTCACGGAAAATGTCATGCATAAAAGACTGAAACACTGATGGAGCATTGGCAAGCCCGAACGGCATCACTAGATACTCAAAATGACCCTCGGGCGTATTAAATGCAGTTTTCCATTCATCGCCTTGCCTGATTCTCACCAGATTATACGCACCACGAAGATCTATCTTAGTGAACCAACTAGCCCCCTTAATCCGAGCAAACAAATCAGATAACAAAGGCAAGGGGTACTGAAATTTAACAGTGATCTTATTAAGAAGGCGGTAATCTATACACGGTCTCAGCGAACCATCCTTCTTGGCTACAAAAAAGAACCCTGCTCCCAATGGCGACGATGACGGGCGAATATACCCCTTCTCCAGGGATTCCTTCACATAACTCCGCATAGCGGTGTGCTCAGGCACGGATAAATTAAACAGTCGACCTTTTGGGAATTTACTACCAGGAATCAAATCGATAGCACAATCACAATCCCTATGCGGAGGTAGGGCATCGGACTTGGGCTCATCAAATACATCCCGGTAATCAGACAAGAACTCTGGAACCTCAGAAGGGGTGGATGACGAAATTGACAGAAATGGAACATCACCATGTACCCCCTGACAGCCCCAGCTGGACACCAACATGGAATTCCAATCCAATACTGGATTATGGGCTTGTAGCCATGGCAACCCCAACACGACCACATCATGCAGATTATGCAACACCAGAAAGCGAATAACTTCTTGATGTGCAGGAGCCATGCACATGTTCAGCTGGGTCCAGTATTGAGGCTTATTCTTGGCCAAAGGTGTAGCATCAATTCCTCTCAATGGAATAGGACACTGCAAGGGCTCCAAGAAAAACCCACAACGTTTAGCATAATCCAAGTCCATCAAATTCAGGGCAGCGCCTGAATCCACAAACGCCATGACAGAAAACGACGACAAAGAGCATATCAAGGTAACGGACAGAAGAAATTTTGACTGTACAGTACCAATGGCGGCAGACCTAGCGAACCGCTTAGTGCGCTTAGGACAATCAGAGATAGCATGAGTGGAATCACCACAGTAGAAACACAGCCCATTCAGACGTCTGTGTTCTTGCCGTTCAACTCTAGTCAAAGTCCTATCGCACTGCATAGGCTCAGGTTTAATCTCAGGTAATACCGCCAAATGGTGCACAGATTTACGCTCACGCAAGCGTCGACCGATCTGAATGGCCAAAGACATAGACTCATTCAAACCAGCAGGCATAGGAAATCCCACCATGACATCCTTAATGGCTTCAGAGAGACCCTTTCTGAAAATGGCTGCAAGCGCAGATTCATTCCATCGAGTGAGCACGGACCATTTTCTAAATTTCTGGCAATATAGCTCTATCTCATCCTGAGCCTGACAAAGAGCCAGCAAATTTTTTTCTGCCTGATCTACTGAATTAGGCTCATCGTACAGCAATCCAAGCGCCAGGAAAAACGCATCGATATCACCCAATGCAGGATCTCCTGACGCAAGAGAAAATGCCCAGTCCTGAGGGTCGCCACGCAAAAAAGAAATGACGATCCTAACCTGTTGCGCTGGGTCACCAGAAGAGCGAGGTTTCAAAGCCAGAAACAGCTTACAATTATTCTTGAAACTCAGAAACTTAGTTCTATCTCCAAAAAACAAATCTGGAATAGGAATTCTCGGTTCTAACAAAGAATTCTGAACCACAAAATCTTGAATATCTTGAACTCTTGCCGTGAGCTGATCTACACATGAAGACAGACCTTTAATGTCCATTGTAACACCTGTGTCCAGAACCACCCAAATGTCTAGGGGAAAAAAAAGACAAAACACAGTGCAAAGGAAAAAAAATGGTCTCAGAACTTCTTTTTTCCCTCTATTGAGAATCATTAGTACTTTTGGCTTCCTGTACTGTTATGATAGGCAATTCAGTAACACAATGTACATAGCGATCAGAGCACATACAGTGATCTGACAATAACCCAAAATAATAGAACGAGCTCTGAGACGTGGGAACTCTGTTGACCGCAATTCCTGATCCTCTCCAAACACAACTAGAGGCAGCCGTGGATTGCGCCTAACGCTACCTATGCAACTCGGCACAGCCTGAGAAACTGACTAGCCTGAAGATAGAAAAATAAGCCTACCTTGCCTCAGAGAAATACCCCAAAGGAAAGGGCAGCCCCCCACATATAATGACTGTGAGTAAGATGAAAAGACAAACGTAGGGATGAAATAGATTCAGCAAAGTGAGGCCCGATATTCTAGACAGAACGAGGATAGAAAGATAACTTTGCGGTCTACACAAAACCCTAAAGAAAACCACGCAAAGGGGGCAAAAAGACCCTCCTGTTGTAAATTCTGTGGCTGAATTCACTCCTGTGGTCACAAGTGTTACTGCAGCTTCTGAGCTTCCTTCCTCAGGTGTTCTGGTGAGCTCGTTAACTGCTTCGTTACTTAACTCCGCCTGATGCTGCTATCCCTGCTCCTTGTCAATGTTCCAGTGTTGGATCTGAGCTTCTCCTGATTGTTCCTGTGTCCTGCTGCTCTGTATAGCTAAGTGCTTTTTTGCTATTTTGTTGCTTTTTTTCTGTCCAGCTTGTCTTTTGTTTTGCTGGTAGCTCTGAGAAGCAAAGGGTGTACCACCGTGCCGTTAGTTCGGCACGGTGGGTCTTTTTTGCCCCCTTTGCGTGGTTTTTGCTTTAGGGTTTTTTGTAGACTGCAAAGTTCGCTTTACTATCCTCGCTCTGTCTAAGATTATCGGGCCCCACTTTGCTGAATCTATTTCATCCCTACGTTTTGTCTTTTCATCTTACTCACAGTCATTATATGTGGGGGGCTGCCTTTTCCTTTGGGGTATTTCTCTGGGGGCAAGTCAGGCCTATTTTTCTATCTTCAGGCTAGCTAGTTTCTTAGGCTGTGCCGAGTTGCATAGGTAGTTGCTAGGCGCAATCCACAGCCGCTATTAGTTGTGTTTAGGATAGGATCAGGTGTGCAGTCTACAGAGTTTCCACGTCTCAGAGCTCGTTCTTTTGTTTTTTGGTATTTGTCAGATCACTGTGTGCGCTCGGATCGCTAGGCACACTGTGCCTCTGGATTGCCTTCATTACACCTTTCATTAGCAGACATAACAGTACAAGGAGCCAAAACTAATTATTCTCAATAGAGGGAAAGAAAAAGTTCTGACACCATTTTTTTTTTTTTCTCTGCTCTGTGTTCACTTTTTTTTTTTTCCCCTAGACATTTGGGTAATTCTGGACACAGGTGTGGACATGGATATTCAGAGTCTGTGCTCTTCAATGGATAATCTCGTTATAAATGTACAAAAGATTCAAGATACTATTGATCAGAAATCTATGTTAGAACCAAGAATTCCTATTCCTGATTTGTTTTTTGGAGATAGAACTAAGTTTCTAAGTTTCAAAAATAATTGTAAGCTATTTCTGGCCTTGAAACCTCATTCTTCTGGTAATCCTATTCAACAGGTTTTGATTATTATTTCTTTTTTGCGCGGCGACCCTCAAGACTGGGCATTTTCTCTTGCGCCAGGAGACCCTGCATTGAGTAGTGTCGATGCGTTTTTCCTGGCTCTTGGATTACTGTACGATGAGCCTAATTCAGTGGATCAGGCTGAGAAAAATTTGCTGGCTTTGTGCCAGGGTCAGGATGATATAGAAGTATATTGTCAGAAATTTAGGAAATGGTCAGTACTCACTCAGTGGAATGAATCTGCGCTGGCAGCTTTGTTCAGAAAGGGTCTCTCTGAGGCTCTTAAGGATGTCATGGTGGGATTTCCTATGCCTGCTGGTTTGAATGAGTCTTTGTCTTTGGCCATTCAGATCGGTCGACGCTTGCGTGAGCGTAAATCTGTGCACCATTTGGCGGTATTGCCTGAGGTTAAACCTGAGCCTATGCAGTGCAATAGGACTATGACCAGAGTTGAACGGCAAGAATACAGACGTCTGAATGGGCTGTGTTTCTACTGTGGTGATTCCACTCATGCTATTTCTGATTGTCCTAAGCGCACTAAGCGGTCCGCTAGGTCTGCCGTCATTGGTACTGTACAGTCCAAATTCCTTCTGTCCATTACCCTGATATGCTCTTTGTCGTCGTTTTCTGTCATGGCGTTTGTGGATTCAGGCGCTGCCCTGAATCTGATGGATTTGGATTATGCTAAACGTTGTGGGTTTTTCTTGGAGCCCTTGCAGTGTCCTATTCCATTGAGAGGAATTGATGCTACACCTTTGGCCAAGAATAAACCTCAGTACTGGGCCCAGCTGACCATGTGCATGGCTCCTGCACATCAGGAAGTTATTCGCTTTCTGGTGTTGCATAATCTGCATGATGTGGTCGTGTTGGGGTTGCCATGGCTACAAACCCATAATCCAGTATTGGATTGGAATTCCATGTCGGTGTCCAGCTGGGGTTGTCAGGGGGTACATGTTGATGTTCCATTTTTGTCGATTTCGTCATCCACCCCTTCTGAGGTCCCAGAGTTCTTGTCTGATTATCAGGATGTATTTGAAGAGCCCAAGTCCGATGCCCTACCTCCGCATAGGGATTGTGATTGTGCTATCAATTTGATTCCTGGTAGTAAATTCCCTAAAGGTCGATTATTTAATTTATCCGTGCCCGAACACGCCGCTATGCGCAGTTATGTGAAGGAATCCCTGGAGAAGGGACATATTCGCCCATCATCATCACCACTGGGAGCAGGGTTCTTCTTTGTAGCCAAGAAGGATGGTTCGCTGAGACCGTGTATTGATTACCGCCTTCTTAATAAGATCACTGTTAAATTTCAGTATCCCTTGCCATTGTTATCTGACTTGTTTGCTCGGATTAAGGGGGCTAGTTGGTTCACTAAGATAGATCTTCGTGGTGCGTATAATCTGGTGAGAATCAGGCAAGGAGATGAATGGAAAACTGCATTTAATACGCCCGAGGGTCATTTTGAGTATCTAGTGATGCCGTTCGGACTTGCCAATGCTCCATCTGTGTTTCAGTCATTTATGCATGACATCTTCCGTGAGTATCTGGATAAATTCCTGATTGTTTACTTGGATGACATTTTGATCTTCTCAGATGATTGGGAGTCTCATGTGAAGCAGGTCAGAATGGTTTTTCAGGTCCTGCGTGCTAATTCTTTGTTTGTGAAGGGATCAAAGTGTCTCTTCGGTGTGCAGAAAGTTTCATTTTTGGGGTTCATCTTTACCCCTTCTACTATCGAGATGGATCCAGTTAAGGTCCAAGCCATCCAGGATTGGATTCAGCCAACATCTCTGAAAAGTCTGCAAAAGTTCCTGGGCTTTGCTAATTTTTATCGTCGATTCATCTGTAATTTTTCTAGCATTGCCAAACCATTGACCGATTTGACCAAGAAGGGTGCTGATTTGGTTAATTGGTCTTCTGCTGCTGTGGAAGCTTTTCAGGAGTTGAAGCGTCGTTTTTGTTCTGCCCCTGTGTTGTGTCAGCCAGATGTTTCTCTTCCGTTCCAGGTCGAGGTTGATGCTTCTGAGATTGGAGCAGGGGCGGTTTTGTCACAGAGAGGTTCTGATTGCTCAGTGATGAAACCATGTGCTTTCTTTTCCAGGAAGTTTTCGCCCGCTGAGCGTAATTATGATGTGGGCAACCGAGAGTTGCTGGCCATGAAGTGGGCATTCGAGGAATGGCGCCATTGGCTTGAAGGAGCCAAGCATCGCGTGGTGGTATTGACTGATCATAAGAACTTGACTTATCTCGAGTCTGCCAAGCGCTTGAATCCTAGACAGGCCCGTTGGTCGTTATTTTTTGCCCGCTTCGACTTTGTGATTTCGTACCTTCCGGGCTCTAAAAATGTGAAGGCGGATGCTCTGTCTAGGAGTTTTGTGCCCGACTCTCCGGGTTTATCTGAGCCAGCGGGTATCCTCAAGGAAGGAGTCATTGTGTCTGCCATCTCCCCTGATTTGCGGCGGGTGCTGCAAAAATTTCAGGCGAATAAACCTGATCGTTGTCCGGCGGAGAGACTGTTCGTCCCTGATAGGTGGACTAATAAACTTATCTCTGAACTTCATTGTTCGGTGTTGGCTGGTCATCCTGGAATCTTTGGTACCAGAGAGTTAGTGGCTAGATCCTTCTGGTGGCCATCTCTGTCACGGGATGTACGTACTTTTGTGCAGTCCTGTGGGATTTGTGCTAGGGCTAAGCCCTGCTGTTCTCGTGCCAGTGGGTTGCTTTTGCCCTTGCCGGTCCCAAAGAGGCCTTGGACACATATTTCGATGGATTTCATTTCTGACCTTCCCGTTTCTCAAAAGATGTCAGTCATTTGGGTGGTCTGTGATCGCTTTTCTAAAATGGTCCATCTGGTGCCCTTGGCTAAATTGCCTTCCTCCTCTGATTTGGTGCCTTTGTTCTTTCAGCATGTGGTTCGGTTGCATGGCATTCCTGAGAATATTGTTTCTGACAGAGGTTCCCAGTTTGTTTCAAGGTTTTGGCGAGCCTTTTGTGGTAGGATGGGCATTGACCTATCCTTTTCCTCGGCTTTCCATCCTCAGACTAATGGCCAGACCGAACGAATCAATCAGACCTTGGAGACATATCTGAGATGTTTTGTTTCTGCTGACCAGGATGATTGGGTGTCCTTTTTGCCGTTGGCTGAGTTCGCCCTTAATAATCGGGCCAGCTCGGCTACCTTGGTTTCTCCATTTTTTTGCAATTCTGGGTTCCATCCTCGTTTCTCTTCAGGACAGGTTGAGTCTTCGGACTGTCCTGGTGTGGATTCTGTGGTGGACAGGTTGCAGCAGATCTGGACTCAGGTAGTGGACAATTTGACCTTGTCCCAGGAAAAGGCTCAACTTTTCGCTAATCGTAGACGCCGTGTGGGTCCCCGACTTCGTGTTGGGGATCTGGTTTGGTTATCTTCTCGTCATATTCCTATGAAGGTTTCCTCTCCTAAATTTAAACCTCGTTTTATTGGTCCGTATAGGATTTCTGAGGTTCTCAATCCTGTGTCTTTTCGTTTGACCCTCCCAGACTCCTTTTCCATACATAATGTATTCCATAGGTCGTTGTTGCGGAGATACGTGGCACCTATGGTTCCATCTGTTGAGCCTCCTGCCCCGGTTTTGGTGGAGGGGGAATTGGAGTATATTGTGGAGAAGATTTTGGATTCTCGTGTTTCTAGACGGAAACTCCAGTATCTGGTTAAATGGAAGGGTTATGCTCAGGAAGATAATTCCTGGGTTTTTGCCTCTGATGTTCATGCTCCCGATCTTGTTCGTGCCTTTCATGCTGCTCATCCTGGTCGGCCTGGGGGCTCTGGTGAGGGTTCGGTGACCCCTCCTCAAGGGGGGGGGTACTGTTGTAAATTCTGTGGCTGAATTCACTCCTGTGGTCACAAGTGTTACTGCAGCTTCTGAGCTTCCTTCCTCAGGTGTTCTGGTGAGCTCGTTAACTGCTTCGTTACTTAACTCCGCCTGATGCTGCTATCCCTGCTCCTTGTCAATGTTCCAGTGTTGGATCTGAGCTTCTCCTGATTGTTCCTGTGTCCTGCTGCTCTGTATAGCTAAGTGCTTTTTTGCTATTTTGTTGCTTTTTTTCTGTCCAGCTTGTCTTTTGTTTTGCTGGTAGCTCTGAGAAGCAAAGGGTGTACCGCCGTGCCGTTAGTTCGGCACGGTGGGTCTTTTTTGCCCCCTTTGCGTGGTTTTTGCTTTAGGGTTTTTTGTAGACTGCAAAGTTCGCTTTACTATCCTCGCTCTGTCTAAGATTATCGGGCCCCACTTTGCTGAATCTATTTCATCCCTACGTTTTGTCTTTTCATCTTACTCACAGTCATTATATGTGGGGGGCTGCCTTTTCCTTTGGGGTATTTCTCTGGAGGCAAGTCAGGCCTATTTTTCTATCTTCAGGCTAGCTAGTTTCTTAGGCTGTGCCGAGTTGCATAGGTAGTTGCTAGGCGCAATCCACAGCCGCTATTAGTTGTGTTTAGGATAGGATCAGGTGTGCAGTCTACAGAGTTTCCACGTCTCAGAGCTCGTTCTTTTGTTTTTTGGTATTTGTCAGATCACTGTGTGCGCTCGGATCGCTAGGCACACTGTGTCTCTGGATTGCCTTCATTACACCTTTCATTAACAGACATAACACCCTCCGTACCGAACTAACGGCACGGAGGTACACCCTTTGCGTCCCAGAGCTTCCAGCAAAACAAATAGACAAGCTGGACAGAAAAAATAGCAACAAATAGCAAAGAAGCACTTAGCTATGCAGAGCAGCAGGCCACAGGAATGATTCAGAGATACACAAGTCCAACACTGGAACATTGACAGGAAGCATGGATCAAAGCATCAGGTGGAGTTAAGTAGAGAAGCAGCTAACGAGCTCACCAGATCACCTGAGGGAGGAAACTCAGAAGCTGCAGTACCACTTTCCTCCACAAACGGAAGCTCCCAGAGAGAATCAGCCGAAGTACCACTTGTGACCACAGGAGTGAACTCTGCCACAGAATTCACAACAGAACTGAGAGCCCAGTTCCGAGTGAAAGAACAAAGAGACCAGATCCAAGTGAAGGAACCAAGAGACCAGATCTGGGTGAAGGAACTGAGAGCCCAGATCCAAGTGAAAGAACAAAGAGTCCAGATCCGAGTGAAGGAACCAAGAGACCAGATCTGGGTGAAGGAACTGAGAGCCCAGATCGGACTGAAAGAACAAAGAGACCAGATGCAAGTGAAGGAACCGAGAGACCAGATCCAAGTGAAGAAACTGAGAGCCCAGACTGGAGTGAAAGAACAAAGAGACCAGATCCAAGTGAAGGAACCGAGAGACCAGATCTGGGTGAAGGAACTGAGAGCCCAGATCGGAGTGAAAGAACAAAGAGACCAGATGCAAGTGAAGGAACCGAGAGACCAGATCCAAGTGAAGAAACTGAGAGCCCAGACTGGAGTGAAAGAACAAAGAGACCAGATCCAAGTGAAGGAACCGAGAGACCAGATCTGGGTGAAGGAACTGAGAGCCCAGATCGGAGTGAAAGAACAAAGAGACCAGATGCAAGTGAAGGAACCGAGAGACCAGATCCAAGTGAAGAAACTGAGAGCCCAGACTGGAGTGAAAGAACAAAGAGAGCAGATCCAAGTGAAGGAACCGAGAGACCAGATCGGAGTGAAAGAACAAAGAGACCAGATGCAAGTGAAGTTATACTCTTGTACATAGGAACAGTATTATAGTAGTTATATTCCATAGGGGCAGTATTATAGTAGTTATATTCTTGTACATAGGAGCAGTATTATAGTAGTTATATTCTTGTATATAGGAGCAGTATTAGAGTAGTTATATTCTTGTACATAGGGGCAGTATTATAGTAGTTATATTATTGTACATAGGAGCAGTATTATAGTAGTTATATTCCATAGGGGCAGTATTATAGTAGTTATATTCTTGTACATAGGGGCAGTATTGTATTAGTTATATTCTTGTACATAGGGGCAGTATTGTAGTAGTTATATTCCTGTACATAGAGGCAGTATTATAGTAGTTATATTCTTGTACATAGGAGGCAGTATTATAGTAGTTATATTCTTGTACATAGGGGCAGTATTATGGTAGTTATATTCTTGTACATAGGAGCAGTATTATAGTAGTTATATTCTTGTACATAGGAGCAGTATTATAGTAGATATATTCTTCTACATAGGGGCAGTATTTTAGTAGTTATATTCTTGTACATAGGGGCAGTATTATAGTAGTTATATTCTTGTACATAGGGGCAGTATTATAGTAGTTATATTCTTGTACATAGGGAGCAGTATTATAGTAGTTATATTCTTGTACATAGGAGCAGTATTATAATAGTTATATTCTTGTACATAGGAGCAGTATTATAGTAGTTATATTCTTGTACATAGGGGCAGTATTATAGTAGTTATATTCTTGTACATAGGGGCAGAATTATAGTAGTTATATTCTTGTACATAGGGGCAGGATTATAGTAGTTATATTCTTGTACATAGGAGCAGTATTATAGTAGTTATATTCTTGTACATAGGGGCAGGATTATAGTAGTTATATTCTTGTACATAGGAGCAGTATTATAGTAGTTATATTCTTCTACATAGGGGGCAGTATTATAGTAGTTATATTCTTGTACATAGGGGCAGTATTATGGTAGTTATATTCTTGTACATAGGAGCAGTATTATAGTAGATATATTCTTCTACATAGGAGCAGTATTATAGTAGATATATTCTTCTACATAGGGGCAGTATTATAGTAGTTATATTCTTGTACATAGGGGCAGTATTATAGTAGTTATATTCTTGTACATAGGGGCAGTATTATAGTAGTTATATTCTTGTACATAGGGGCAGTATTATAGTAGTTACAGTGGGGCAAAAAAGTATTTAGTCAGTCAGCAATAGTGCAAGTTCCACCACTTAAAAAGATGAGAGGCGTCTGTAATTTACATCATAGGTAGACCTCAACTATGGGAGACAAACTGAGAAAAAAAAATCCAGAAAATCACATTGTCTGTTTTTTTTAACAATTTATTTGCATATTATGGTGGAAAATAAGTATTTGGTCAGAAACAAAATTTCATCTCAATACTTTGTAATATATCCTTTGTTGGCAATGACAGAGGTCAAACGTTTTCTGTAAGTCTTCACAAGGTTGCCACACACTGTTGTTGGTATGTTGACCCATTCCTCCATGCAGATCTCCTCTAGAGCAGTGATGTTTTTGGCTTTTCGCTTGGCAACACGGACTTTCAACTCCCTCCAAAGGTTTTCTATAGGGTTGAGATCTGGAGACTGGCTAGGCCACTCCAGGACCTTGAAATGCTTCTTACGAAGCCACTCCTTCGTTGCCCTGGCGGTGTGCTTTGGATCATTGTCATGTTGAAAGACCCAGCCACGTTTCATCTTCAATGCCCTTGCTGATGGAAGGAGGTTTGCACTCAAAATCTCACGATACATGGCCCCATTCATTCTTTCATGTACCCGGATCAGTCGTCCTGGCCCCTTTGCAGAGAAACAGCCCCAAAGCATGATGTTTCCACCACCATGCTTTACAGTAGGTATGGTGTTTGATGGATGCAACTCAGTATTCTTTTTCCTCCAAACACGACAAGTTGTGTTTCTACCAAACAGTTCCAGTTTGGTTTCATCAGACCATAGGACATTCTCCCAAAACTCCTCTGGATCATCCAAATGCTCTCTAGCAAACTTCAGACGGGCCCGGACATGTACTGGCTTAAGCAGTGGGACACGTCTGGCACTGCAGGATCTGAGTCCATGGTGGCGTAGTGTGTTACTTATGGTAGGCCTTGTTACATTGGTCCCAGCTCTCTGCAGTTCATTCACTAGGTCCCCCCGCGTGGTTCTGGGATTTTTGCTCACCGTTCTTGTGATCATTCTGACCCCACGGGGTGGGATTTTGCGTGGAGCCCCAGATCGAGGGAGATTATCAGTGGTCTTGTATGTCTTCCATTTTCTAATTATTGCTCCCACTGTTGATTTCTTCACTCCAAGCTGGTTGGCTATTGCAGATTCAGTCTTCCCAGCCTGGTGCAGGGCTACAATTTTGTTTCTGGTGTCCTTTGACAGCTCTTTGGTCTTCACCATAGTGGAGTTTGGAGTCAGACTGTTTGAGGGTGTGCACAGGTGTCTTTTTATACTGATAACAAGTTTAAACAGGTGCCATTACTACAGGTAATGAGTGGAGGAAAGAGGAGACTCTTAAAGAAGAAGTTACAGGTCTGTGAGAGCCAGAAATCTTGATTGTTTGTTTCTGACCAAATACTTATTTTCCACCATAATATGCAAATAAAATGTTAAAAAACAGACAATGTGATTTTCTGGATTTTTTTTTCTCAGTTTGTCTCCCATAGTTGAGGTCTACCTATGATGTAAATTACAGACGCCTCTCATCTTTTTAAGTGGTGGAACTTGCACTATTGCTGACTGACTAAATACTTTTTTGCCCCACTGTATATTCTTCTACATAGGGGCAGTATTATAGTAGTTATATTCTTGTACATAGGAGCAGTATTATAGTAGTTATATTCCTGTATATAGGAGCAGTATTATAGTAGTTATATTCTTGTACATAGGAGCAGTATTATAGTAGTTATATTCTTGTACATAGGGGCAGTATTATAGTAGTTATATTCCTGTACATAGGAGCAGTATTATAGTAGTTATATTCTTGTACATAGGAGCAGTATTATAGTAGATATATTCTTGTACATAGGGGCAGTATTATAGCAGTTATATTCTTCTACATAGGGGCAGTATTATAGTAGTTATATTCTTGTACATAGGGGGCAGTATTATAGTAGTTATATTCTTGTACATAGGGGGCAGTGGCGGACCACACTACGCGGCTGGACCGTGCGGACGACACTATGCGGCTGGGCGATGGCGGACGACACTACGCGGCTGGGCTGTGGCGGACGACACTACACGGCTGGGCCGTGCGGACGACACTATGCGGCTGGGCGATGGCGGACGACACTACGCGGCTGGGCTGTGGCGGACGACACTACACGGCTGGGCAGTGGCGGACGACACTACGCGGCTGGGCTGTGGCGGACGACACTACACGGCTGGGCCGTGCGGACGACACTACGCGGCTGGGCCGTGGCAGACAACACTACGCGGCAGGGGTATGGTGGACGACACTACGCGGCTGGGCTGTGGTGGTCGACTCTACGCGGCTGGGCTGTGGTGGTCGACTCTACGCGGTTGGGCCGTGGCGGACGACACTACGTGGCTGGGCTGTGGCGGACAACACTACGCGGCTGGGCCGTGGCAGACGACACTACGCGGCTGGGGCATGGCGGACGACACTACGCGGCTGGGGCGTGGCGGACGACACTACTCGGCTGGGCCGTGGCGGACAACACTACGTGGCTGGGGCATGGCGGACGACACTACGCGGCTGGGCCGTGGCGGACATGTCCTCCTTCTGTGGCGGAATAAATGAGCGTATAACACACTGCATGTTTGTTCTCTTCTCCAGGTCACTTCATGTAATGAAGCAATGATTCTCCCATGTCTCGTTGGCCGGCTACCAGAAAGCATCCTTCCCTTGCCCCGGGCCTTTCTTCTCCGCAGTTGCTTAGCATTGGCCACATTTTTTCTCCTTTCATTAATGAACTGATTGTTTTGCTTCCAAGCCCCTTGTTCCTCGCTGTGAACATTCGCGGGCATCTCATTTGCACTCAGCTACTGTCACCCCCACAATAACACGGGTCTCCAGGGCGTTGAGAGACTCCATCTCTGTGGACTCTTATCTATACGTTCAGCTCTGATATTCCCTGGAAATATAGTTGTCTCTCGGATGTCGGGGGTTAAAAATAACACAGAGGTTCCTTGTTTTATCCTTTTATTGCTGCTCCTCGGGTGCAGGACATTAGCTTGTAAATTCAGTCTCAGCATCGGGGACGGTAAACAGGAACAGGACTTACAACGCTACAAAGACGTCTGATTGCAGTGAGAAGAAGGACGGTGGACGTGTCCGCCACAAACAAGTTCTAGAACATTCTGACTTCCGCTAAGAGAGGTCCGAAAATAGGAAAAAAGTAGTAAAATGACCGCTGTGTGCATGGACCCTTGTAAGGTGGCACGTGAAGTCCCTGTGGGTCCGTGCTATCCTCCCTACACGCCGCCATATACACATACCGCCATAATGTAAGGAGGTTAGCGCATAGGACGGTAACCTTCAGGATTTCTTCCCCTGCATTAACCAGGGCTGTCTCTACAGGGCACCGACTCAGAAAAGGGGTTGTCCAAAGTGGAAAAAATCTCTTTTAAAATTTTCCCAAATTCTATCCCCATTTATGCAAACTGTTTCACATATTCTGGGTGTGGCCCAACTGTAACATTAGTCCTAAATAGGACCTGTCACCAGGTCAAAAGTGTCCAGTTTTTGCTCTTATTTTGTTCCTGCTGCTCCCCTGATCATTCCACTTTTTTCTTTTTTTAAATCCGCCTTACAGTTCCTGAGATACGGACCTTTTCATTTGCTGCTGAATTTATTGTCTTTACTAAGGAGGCGTGGCTCACAGGGTAATTATGCAGAGCAGCCTAAAGACACGCCCCCGAGGATCCTGTGAGACACGCCTCCTTGATTAACCCTGCTGTTCTGTTCGGTCTGGGGAGACCTATTTTGAACTTTGGTATTTTTTGGGGTGTTCAAGATGCGGTTCTGAAACTTGTGGTTGATTGACTTAAATGAGGATGGTTCGGTCGGCCACGGGTTTCAGAGCCGCATCTTGAATATTTTAAAGAATATTGAAGTTCAAAGTCGGTCATTTTTGACCAACAGAACAGCAGGGTTAAGACAAATGAAAATCAGCACTGAATAATATGGGTCATATCTCTGGAGCCGTATGGCGGATTTAATAAAAAAAAAAAAAGAAAAAAGTGGAATACTCATGGGAGAAATGGGAATAAAATAAGAGCAGAAAGTCACCTGTCACTTCTGACCTGGTGGAAGGTTGGCTGTAAATCGTGGGTTTGTATCTCGCCTCTACACATTGTAACACTGTAGTATGTATGACTCTGCTTTAGTGCTGCTGCTTGGCATTGAGTACTGAGTCTGATAATGCCCGCTCCGCTCTATTCACACCTCCGAGGGCCACATGCTCTCTAGGGGCCACTTGCTCCATGGCTCTCCTACAATCATTTGCACATATGGTATGTCTGCCCCTGATTTTCTTCTATATTGGTCACCAACTATATATTTTTTATAAAATGTGCTCCCAATATTACCTCCGCTCACACATACTATACTTTTAAGAAGAACATTTAAATCTGCAGAATTGGGACTTGTAAGATCTGCCCCCTGGAGACGCCCCCGAGGATTCACTTTTAGCAGGGGGTTGCATACACAGCCCCCTTTTTTTGCCATCTGGTTCCTGGCCATTATTTCTCCAAAATCAGAACTTTGGGCACAATAATGAATACCCTCAAACGCAAGGTACCCTCTGCATATACGCTGACAAGTGGGCGTTTCTGAAGGTTTGGTGGACATTCCCAGATGGACGGGAGCTATTTTCCTTTCGCACCCATAAAAGGGGAGTCACAAGTGAAAGACTGAAACTTTAATAAGTCCTATAAACCAGGTTTGTCTGCATGATACAATCCCTTTAATAGTTATCATAGAAAGTGCTGCCATACAGTAGACTGCCTCTCTACAGTGCACAGACTTGTTTCATCAGATGAAAATTACACGAGATATTTTGCAGCTTTAATATATCAATAACAAGGAGGATCATTCAGTTTTGCAGGATTCGCACCCAGAAATGTCACCCACGGCAGCATCCACATTTCTCGGGGCTCGCTTGTTCGGTGCGATGGTGGACGGCTCTCGCTCTACAGACGGCTTCCATTCTAGGAGGAAACCTGTGCGTTATCCTCCGGCTCGGGCCCACTCTGTGATCATACGTCCCCATTATTTATAAGTAAAGCTGTGATGACGGATGTGATATTGGGGTCCACGGTGTAAAGTGTTGCGTGTGTGATACAGAAGACTTTCCCAGCAGCACCGTCCACCTTTCTACCGTGCGGAAATGAGGCAGAAGATGACGCTGTTCACAGCCGAGCACTGGCCGGGCGCTCACGCTCCTTGTTAGGTGCCGGTTTCCTTCACATTCCGGCTACAAGTGTTTCACCAGGTCCCTCATGTATGAGACAATCTCATTCAGCCACTGTAAAGACTGCAGAAAAAGGCCGCCATACTCAGACTGCCCCCAACAAGGGCCACGGCCTAAACCCACTCACACCCACGTATCACGGTCCTGGGAATGCTTTCTGGGGGCACAGGAACAAGGACCGTGTTATGTCAATGTCAGGGAAAGCATTGTGCAACTGGCACTGTTATAGAAAGCAATATACAGCTGGTACTAATATGGGGGCACTGTATGGCTGGCACTGATATGGAAGGTTCTGAATACTGTACTGGTATGGGGACACAAGGTGTCTGGTATTGTTATGGTGATACTATGTGGCGGGTACTGTTATGGTGATACTATGCGGCACGTACAGGCAACTGGGTTACCGGAAGGGGAATACAGACAGGTGAAGTCCTGAAGACCACTGACAGGCAGCTGGGTTACTTGAAGTGGAATACAAACAGGTGAAGTCCTGAAGACCACTGACAGGCAGCTGGGTTACCGGAAGGGGAATACAAACAGGTGAAGTCCTGAAGACCATTGACAGGAGGCTGGGTTACCGGAAGGCAAATACAAACAGGTGAAGTCCTGAAGACCACTGACAGGAGGCTGGGTTACTGGAATGGGAATACAAACAGGTGAAGTCCTGAAGACCACTGACAGGCAGCTGGGTTACCGGAAGGAGAATACAAACAGGTGAAGTCCTGAAGACCACTGACAGGCAGCTGGGTTACCGGAAGGAGAATACAAACAGGTGAAGTCCTGAAGACCACTGACAGGCAGCTGGGTTACCGGAAGGGGAATACAAACAGGTGAAGTCCTGAAGACCACTGACAGGCAGCTGGGTTACCGGAAGGAGAATACAAGCAGCTGAAGTCCTGAAGACCACTGACAGGCAGCTGGGTTACCGGAAGGAGAATACAAACAGGTGAAGTCCTGAAGACCACTGACAGGCAGCTGGGTTACCGGCAGGCAAATACAAACAGGTGAAGTCCTGAAGACCACTGACAGGCGGCTGGGTTACTTGAAGGCAAATACAAACAGGTGAAGCCCTGAAGACCACTGACAGGCAGCTGGGTTACTGGAAGGGGAATACAAACAGGTGAAGTCCTGAAGACCACTGACAGGCAGCTGGGTTACCGGAAGGGGAATACAAACAGGTGAAGTCCTGAAGACCACTGACAGGCAGCTGGGTTACTTGAAGGAGAATATAAACAGGTGAAGTCCTGAAGACCACTGACAGGCAGCTGGGTTACCGGAAGGCAAATACAAACAGGTGAAGTCCTGAAGACCACTGACAGGCAGCTGGGTTACTTGAAGGGGAATACAAACAGGTGAAGTCCTGAAGACCACTGACAGGCGGCTGGGTTACTTGAAGGAGAATATAAACAGGTGAAGTCCTGAAGACCACTGACAGGCAGCTGGGTTACCGGAAGGCAAATACAAACAGGTGAAGTCCTGAAGACCACTGACAGGCAGCTGGGTTACCGGAAGGAGAATACAAACAGGTGAAGTCCTGAAGACCACTGACAGGCAGCTGGGTTACCGGAAGGGGAATACAAACAGGTGAAGTCCTGAAGACCACTGACAGGTAGCTGGGTTACCGGAAGGCAAATACAAACAGGTGAAGTCCTGAAGACCACTGACAGGCAGCTGGGTTACCGGAAGGAGAATACAAACAGGTGAAGTCCTGAAGACCACTGACAGGCAGCTGGGTTACCGGAAGGGGAATACAAACAGGTGAAGTCCTGAAGACCACTGACAGGAGGCTGGGTTACTGGAATGGGAATACAAACAGGTGAAGTCCTGAAGACCACTGACAGGCAGCTGGGTTACTTGAAGTGGAATACAAACAGGTGAAGTCCTGAAGACCACTGACAGGCAGCTGGGTTACCGGAAGGCAAATACAAACAGGTGAAGTCCTGAAGACCACTGACAGGCAGCTGGGTTACCGGAAGGGGAATACAAACAGGTGAAGTCCTGAAGACCACTGACAGGAGGCTGGGTTACCGGAAGGCAAATACAAACAGGTGAAGTCCTGAAGACCACTGACAGGAGGCTGGGTTACTGGAATGGGAATACAAACAGGTGAAGTCCTGAAGACCACTGACAGGTGGCTGGGTTACTGGAATGGGAATACAAACAGGTGAAGTCCTGAAGACCACTGACAGGTAGCTGGGTTACTGGAATGGGAATACAAGCAGCTGAAGTCCTGAAGACCACTGACAGGCAGCTGGGTTACCGGAAGGAGAATACAAACAGGTGAAGTCCTGAAGACCACTGACAGGCAGCTGGGTTACTTGAAGGCAAATACAAACAGGTGAAGTCCTGAAGACCACTGACAGGCAGCTGGGTTACTGGAAGGGGAATACAAACAGGTGAAGTCCTGAAGACCACTGACAGGCGGCTGTGTTACTGGAAGGGGAATACAAACAGGTGAAGTCCTGAAGACCACTGACAGGTAGCTGGGTTACTGGAAGGGGAATACAAACAGGTGAAGTCCTGAAGACCACTGAAAGGCGGCTGGGTTACCGGAAGGGGAATACAAACAGGTGAAGACCTGAAGACCACTGACAGGCAGCTGGGTTACTGGAAGGGAAATACAAACAGGTGAAGTCCTGAAGACCACTGACAGGAGGCTGTGTTACCGGAAGGGGAATACAAACAGGTGAAGTCCCGAAGACCACTGACAGGCGGCTGGGTTACCGGAAGGGGAATACAAACAGGTGAAGTCCTGAAGACCACTGACAGGCAGCTGGGTTACCGGAAGGGGAATACAAACAGGTGAAGTCCTGAAGACCACTGACAGGCAGCTGGGTTACCGGAAGGGGAATACAAACAGGTGAAGTCCTGAAGACCACTGACAGGCAGCTGGGTTACTGGAAGGGGAATACAAACAGGTGAAGTCCTGAAGACCATTGACAGGCAGCTGGGTTACTGGAAGGGGAATACAAACAGGTGAAGTCCTGAAGACCACTGACAGGCAGCTGGGTTACTGGAAGGGGAATACAAACAGGTGAAGTCCTGAAGACCACTGACAGGCAGCTGGGTTACTGGAAGGGGAATACAAACAGGTGAAGTCCTGAAGACCACTGACAGGTAGCTGGGTTACTGGAAGGGGAATACAAACAGGTGAAGTCCTGAAGACCACTGACAGGCAGCTGGGTTACCGGAAGGGGAATACAAACAGGTGAAGTCCTGAAGACCACTGACAGGCAGCTGGGTTACCGGAAGGGGAATACAAACAGGTGAAGTCCTGAAGACCACTGACAGGCAGCTGGGTTACCGGAAGGGGAATACAAACAGGTGAAGTCCTGAAGACCACTGACAGGCAGCTGGGTTACTGGAAGGGGAATACAAACAGGTGAAGTCCTGAAGACCACTGACAGGCAGCTGGGTTACTGGAAGGGGAATACAAACAGGTGAAGTCCTGAAGACCACTGACAGGCAGCTGGGTTACTGGAAGGGGAATACAAACAGGTGAAGACCCGAAGACCACTGACAGGCGGCTGTGTTACCGGAAGGGGAATACAAACAGGTGAAGTCCCGAAGACCACTGAAAGGCGGCTGGGTTACCGGAAGGGGAATACAAACAGGTGAAGTCCCGAAGACCACTGACAGGCGGCTGGGTTACTGGAAGGGAAATACAAACAGGTGAAGTCCTGAAGACCACTGACAGGCGGCTGGGTTACTGGAAGGGAAATACAAACAGGTGAAGTCCCGAAGACCACTGACAGGTGGCTGGGTTACCGGAAGGGGAATACAAACAGGTGAAGACCCGAAGACCACTGACAGGTAGCTGGGTTACTGGAAGGGAAATACAAACAGGTGAAGTCCTGAAGACCACTGACAGGTAGCTGGGTTACTGGAAGGGAAATACAAACAGGTGAAGTCCTGAAGACCACTGACAGGCGGCTGGGTTACCGGAAGAGGAATACAAACAGGTGAAGTCCTGAAGACCACTGACAGGCGCAGGGTTACCGGAAGGGGAATACAAACAGGTGAAGTCCTGAAGACCACTGACAGGTAGCTGGGTTACCGGAAGGGGAATACAAACAGGTGAAGTCCTGAAGACCACTGACAGGCAGCAGGGTTACCGGAAGGGGAATACAAACAGGTGAAGTCCTGAAGACCACTGACAGGTAGCTGGGTTACCGGAAGGGGAATACAAACAGGTGAAGTCCTGAAGACCACTGACAGGCAGCTGGGTTACTGGAAGGGGAATACAAACAGGTGAAGTCCTGAAGACCACTGACAGGTAGCTGGGTTACCGGAAGGGGAAGTGTAAGCGGTTTATACCTTGTGGGAATAAAAGGACTAGAAATAGGAAAAACCCAATGTGGCTAAACAAAGAAGTAAGACAGGCAATTAACAGTAAAAAGAAAGCATTTGCACTACTAAAGCAGGATGGCACCATTGAAGCTCTAAAAAACTATAGGGAGAAAAATACTTTATCTAAAAAACTAATTAAAGCTGCCAAAAAGGAAACAGAGAAGCACATTGCTAAGGAGAGTAAAACTAATCCCAAACTGTTCTTCAACTATATCAATAGTAAAAGAATAAAAACTGAAAATGTAGGCCCCTTAAAAAATAGTGAGGAAAGAATGGTTGTAGATGACGAGGAAAAAGCTAACATATTAAACACCTTCTTGTCCACGGTATTCACGGTGGAAAATGAAATGCTAGGTGAAATCCCAAGAAACAATGAAAACCCTATATTAAGGGTCACCAATCTAACCCAAGAAGAGGTGCGAAACCGGCTAAATAAGATTAAAATAGATAAATCTCCGGGTCCGGATGGCATACACCCACGAGTACTAAGAGAACTAAGTAATGTAATAGATAAACCATTATTTCTTATTTTTAGTGACTCTATAGCGACAGGGTCTGTTCCGCAGGACTGGCGCATAGCAAATGTGGTGCCAATATTCAAAAAGGGCTCTAAAAGTGAACCTGGAAATTATAGGCCAGTAAGTCTAACCTCTATTGTTGGTAAAATATTTGAAGGGTTTCTGAGGGATGTTATTCTGGATTATCTCAATGAGAATAACTGTTTAACTCCATATCAGCATGGGTTTATGAGAAATCGCTCCTGTCAAACCAATCTAATCAGTTTTTATGAAGAGGTAAGCTATAGGCTGGACCACGGGGAGTCATTGGACGTGGTATATCTCGATTTTTCCGAAACGTTTGATACCGTGCCGCACAAGAGGTTGGTACACAAAATGAGAATGCTTGGTCTGGGGGAAAATGTGTGTAAATGGGTTAGTAACTGGCTTAGTGATAGAAAGCAGAGGGTGGTTATAAATGGTATAGTCTCTAACTGGGTCGCTGTGACCAGTGGGGTACCGCAGGGGTCAGTATTGGGACCTGTTCTCTTCAACATATTCATTAACGATCTGGTAGAAGGTTTACACAGTAAAATATCGATATTTGCAGATGATACAAAACTATGTAAAGCAGTTAATACAAGAGAAGATAGTATTCTGCTACAGATGGATCTGGATAAGTTGGAAACTTGGGCTGAAAGGTGGCAGATGAGGTTTAACAATGATAAATGTAAGGTTATACACATGGGAAGAGGGAATCAATATCACCATTACACACTGAACGGGAAACCACTGGGTAAATCTGACAGGGAGAAGGACTTGGGGATCCTAGTTAATGATAAACTTACCTGGAGCAGCCAGTGCCAGGCAGCAGCTGCCAAGGCAAACAGGATCATGGGGTGCATTAAAAGAGGTCTGGATACACATGATGAGAGCATTATACTGCCTCTGTACAAATCCCTAGTTAGACCGCACATGGAGTACTGTGTCCAGTTTTGGGCACCGGTGCTCAGGAAGGATATAATGGAACTAGAGAGAGTACAAAGGAGGGCAACAAAATTAATAAAGGGGATGGGAGAACTACAATACCCAGATAGATTAGCGAAATTAGGATTATTTAGTCTAGAAAAAAGACGACTGAGGTGCGATCTAATAACCATGTATAAGTATATAAGGGGACAATACAAATATCTCGCTGAGGATCTGTTTATACCAAGGAAGGTGACGGGCACAAGGGGGCATTCTTTGCGTCTGGAGGAGAGAAGGTTTTTCCACCAACATAGAAGAGGATTCTTTACTGTTAGGGCAGTGAGAATCTGGAATTGCTTGCCTGAGGAGGTGGTGATGGCGAACTCAGTCGAGGGGTTCAAGAGAGGCCTGGATGTCTTCCTGGAGCAGAACAATATTGTATCATACAATTATTAGGTTCTGTAGAAGGACGTAGATCTGGGGATTTATTATGATGGAATATAGGCTGAACTGGATGGACAAATGTCTTTTTTCGGCCTTACTAACTATGTTACTATGTTACTGGAAGGGGAATACAAACAGGTGAAGTCCTGAAGACCACTGACAGGTAGCTGGGTTACTGGAAACCGTAGACAACTAACTAAAGGACTGGAAACCACAGACAGACAGGAGACGTCCTGATGACTGCGGACATGAACTGTGCACAGATAAACTACCGTAAAAGAGTTACGCAGGTGTGAGTGTTGGGAGGCCTCATATAGGACCAGGTAATACAGCACACGGGAGCACCGATGGCTACTTACAAAGCCCGACATGGAGTACAGGAATATCTAAGGGACCGTGTCAGGTGTGTAACAAATGACGGGGATATAGATGACCGGTCCGTTATAAGTCAGTTCCTCTGTATCCGTGAATACAAATATTGCCCAATGTTGAATTTCTCATCTATTTTGTGACTCAGACGTCAGGAATGGATCGCAGTAGATGAGCTGCAGCAGATGAGTAATTAAGAAGACTCAGCTGATTTCAAAAACTTGGCAAAAATGTTTGAGACTCCTACGATATAAGTCTAAACGCTGACTCTGCAACATCCATTATTTAGTCATCAGGTTCTACTCGTCTTCATCTTGGTTTCCAGTTAATATTGAGTCCAAGTTCCCAAGAAATCTTTTAGGTCGAGTCATGGACCAGAGAAGAATAATGGGCCAGAAGATCTTTTCTTCTTCACTGCCTGCGATAAGTAATCTAGACCCTCTGGGACACACGATATCTTCTTGTCATGGCCTCCATTGTTCATGGTTTCCTCGGACTTACGAGCTGGTCTAAAATGTGTCACCTTTGGCTCTGATGAAAGAAGAAGTTTCAGAACTCAATATTCTTCTCCAGCCATATTTGTCAGTCCTTGAACAACTTCATAATTTAGTAAGTTCTTCCAGTGGACCTGACATGCAGTAGGTGGCCAGAAATGCCACACTGCAGGAGAAAAGCTACAAATGGAGACCCCTTTAGTCTCAGTGGGGGTCCCAGAGATAAAAGCCCCAACAATCATTATAGGATTATTACCAAAAATGTTATCCCCTAACCATGGCGATCATTCATCCTTCGCTTCCTTTCATTGTCTACGGGACTGCCTTATATTGCCAAGTATTGCACTCAGCAGTCCCATACACAATGAGTAGAGCGGAGGCTCAGGACTGGGCTGCAGAATCCCATTCTTGGGGTTACAAAGTCCTGATCTCAGAAAAGCTTGAACCTTAAGTATTCCTCTAACCTATAGAGCATAACTTTACTTTTTTGGAAAAATCCTTTACGCGATGGCATATCCTTTTAAGAAGGATCTAACACATTAGAGAGAATTGGTGCAGCACAAATGAAATCCTTAAAGGGTAGATGATAATGAAGATGTGAAAATCAGATGGTTGGTAAAGCAGGAGGCGCAGGAGGTGCAGCACTTGGGAGAGATCTACTGCTTTACATTCTAGAGGAAACAAGTGAGCAGAGCAATGGCTGACGCTGGCGGGAAGGATTAGCCGAGCGACTGGACTTGGGAGAATTCGGAGTTCAGAAATGAGTTTCGTAGTATATTTTTTTTATATCTTTTGTTTTTGTTTGTATCGCAGGCTACAATTGTTTCATACTGTTACGTTCGCCCTTATGTTTGGCCATAACCAACATTAAATAATATCCCCGATGAGCGCAGGGTCAGAGATTACCAAACACAACTGGAATAGGAAGGACCCGTCCAATCCGTCACATCGAGGCTTCGCTCTCCAACAACCTATTATTAATCACCCAGAACGAAAACCACAATAAACCCATTATTTATGTGACACACTAAAAGAACAAAGGACGGTATTCTTGGCAAAATACAAAGCTACTAAATGATGAAAGTCAGAAGAAAAAAAAAACAACAGATTAGACATGAAAAGAATAAAGAAAAAAATAAGAGATTAAAAAAATAAACAATAATCCCTAAAAATACAAAATACTAAATGTACAAACAACACAAAATAGAAGACAGAAAATACAAAAAAAAGTTAAAAAAAAAGATTGATTGTAAAAGTGAATACAGAATAACCGGAATGACAGAATGTGACAACAACCTCTCGCACATGACGGCACATTGCTTATGTCCTAATTTTGCCTCCATAATTAACCGTCCCTTTGTGACCGCAGTTATCTGCTCCCATAAATCTTTTGTGTCATTTTGTTTTTAAATTAATTTTCTTCACAGCTAACGAAGTGTATTTTCTGGATGAATACCTTCACGGGACGAGCCGAATACTAATTTTAGGCTAGAATTCTATTGAAAGTGAAGCGAGGCGCATGTGAACGGATTGAAGAATGGAATCGCAGAGATCTACAGACCGGATACAATGTAATCAGTACATGGAGGCGAGTGAGGAGCAAGTGCCCCGGATAACGAGCAGGCGCCAATAGACTGGATGTAGCTGGTGTATCAGTCATTGTACAGGAGGAGGAGGAGGAGGTGAGCTGTAACATCACCTATTGTGAATGGTAGATCCTGTGTTATCTACTGTATATAGAGGTGTCATCAGTCATTGTACAGGAGGAGGAGGAGGTGAGCTGTGACATCACCTATTGTGAATGGTGGATCCTGTGTTATCTACTGTATATAGAGGTGTTATCAGTCATTGTACAGTAGGAGGAGGTGAGCTGTGACATCGCCTATTGTGAATGGTGGATCCTGTGTTATGTGCTTTATATAGAGGTGTTATCAGTCATTGTACAGGAGGAGGAGGTGAGCTGTGACATCACCTATTGTGAATGGTGGATCCCGTGTTATCTACTGTACATAGAGGTGTTATCAGTCATTGTACAGTAGGAGGAGGTGAGCTGTGACATCGCCTATTGTGAATGGTGGATCCTGTTTTATCTGCTGTATATAGAGGTGTTATCAGTCATGGAACAGGAGGAGGAGGTGAGCTGTGACATCACCTATTGTGAATGGTGGATCCTGTGTTATCTACTGTATATAGAGGTGTTATCAGTCATTGTACAGGAGGAAAAGGTGAGCTGTGATATCATCTATTGTGAATGGTGGATCCTGTGTTATCTACTGTATATAGAGGTGTTATCAGTCATTGTACAGGGGGAGGAGGTGAGCTGTGACATCACCTATTGTGAATGGTGGATCCTGTGTTATCTACTGTATATAGAGGTGTTATCAGTCATTGTACAGGAGGAGGAGGTGAGCTGTGACATCTCCTATTGTGAATGGTGGATGCTGTGTTATCTACTGTATATAGAGGTGTTATCAGTCATTGTACAGGAGGAGGAGGTGAGCTGTGACATCACCTATTGTGAATGGTGGATCCTGTATTATCTACTGTATATAGAGGTGTTATCAGTCATTGTACAGGAGGAGGAGGTGAGCTGTGACATCACCTATTGTGAATGGTGGATCCTGTATTATCTACTGTATATAGAGGTGTTATCAGTCATTGTACAGGAGGAGGAGGTGAGCTGTGACATCACCTATTGTGAATGGTGGATCCTGTGTTACCTACTGTATACAGAGGTGTTATCAGTCATTGTACAGGAGGGGGAGGTGAGCTGTGACATCACCTATTGTGAATGGTGGATCCTGTGTTATCTACTGTATATAGAGGAGTTATCAGTCATTGTACAGGAGGAGGAGGTGAGCTGTGACATCACCTATTGTGAATGGTGGATCCTGTGTTATCTACTGTATATAGAGGTGTTATCAGTCATTGTACAGGAGGAGGAGGTGAGCTGTGACATCACCTATTGTGAATGGTGGATCCTGTGTTACCTACTGTATATAGAGGTGTTGTCAGTCATTGTACAGGAGGAGGAGGTGAGCTGTGACATCACCTATTGTGAATGGTGGATCCTGTGTTATCTACTGTATATAGAGGTGTTATCAGTCATTGTACAGGAGGGGGAGGTGAGCTGTGACATCACCTATTGTGAATGGTGGATCCTGTGTTATCTACTGTATATAGAGGAGTTATCAGTCATTGTACAGGAGGAGGAGGTGAGCTGTGACATTGCCTATTGTGAATGGTGGATCCTATGTTATCACTCACCATCGGTGGAGAATTGGCTTGCCCATAGACATTTGTCTGTGAGTCCCACAGAAATGGGATTTTATTGACAGTATAAAAGTGATGGAATCATGACGATGACCCCCAGGTGCCTGGATATTTGACATTGGTGACGATGTTTCTAACACTAGCACCGGACCCTGAATCTACACTGATGCTGAAAGGAGAATTGGAGAAGTGATGGAGAAAATGTTCCCACGAAGGGCCACAAAGTGCCGGGGGAAGCATTTTGCTCCTCTAACACTTGAGCTAAACTTGCTGCTTTGTATTTCACAAACCTGGTTACGGAGAGCCCACCGATGGCCCGATGACCCCACGACAGTGGTCCGATCATATCTGTTGGTTTAGCCAACGATGATTCATTTCTACCTGTTAATGCAAACAGGAAGCATCAGGGTCTGTAACCACGATGAGCCGGCATGTCAAACATGGACATCCCAGGGGTGGAAATTCCACCGAAAGCCATGAAAGGTGCAGATGAAAGCGAATTCTTCTCTCCGCTCCCCCATTCAATACTACATGATAGATATACGGCGCAGGCTCCCATATTCCCTGCAGCCAAAGCCCTGACCTCTGCGCTGGCTCCAGATCCCAATATCCTTCTCATAACAACGGCAGCTTCATATTGTGGAATTATAATCAGCAATAAAGGATAAAGATGAGATTTCATCCCAGGACAAAAGAAGGAGCTGAAATCAATGGCACTGAGCGCTGCCGCTGATCCAGGTCAGGTTTTGGAGTCTAGTCCTTTGGCTGCCCCCCATCCACTTACGCCAGGGGCTCCCACCTTAGGAAGCCATGGAATGAATCTGTGCTGATGTATCAGGGAAATAGTAATTAATAGGCCTTCAGGAATGGGGAATGTTTATCATGTCCACAGAACAGAGGGTGATGGGTCAGGCCTGGGTATGTGCGCAAGTTATCAGAGGGACTGTCCATCCAAAAAAATACAGACATGCTCCTTCTGATTTACCAAACCATTGATGCAGATCAATGACTCCAGGTGCCTCGACGAACAGGTAGCTGTACGGTAGCCTGCGCCCAGGGGCGCACATAGAAATCATGGGGCCCCCAATGTTTGTTCACTTCTCTGTCTATGGAGAAGAGGGTCCGCCAGCCCCCTTCACACATGGTGGGAAACGCAGAAATGGAGAAGAGAGACGATTTATCTGATAAGATTCGTTACCAAGTTGCTTATTTCCATTTCTACGATTGATTTGTGAAAGTTAAAACTTTGGTTCGTCTTTACACATTGGTTCCATGTCCCCCACGTGATCACCGAATTTCCTGCCCGCTCCTCTTCGGCTCTTCTGGCTTCATCAAAGTCATGTTCATGATTGATGTGATCGTTTCTTCATCTTGTATCTGCTCATTCTCTTTTTTTTTCTTCCAAGTCTTCCCTCAACACTTTCCAGAATAATCTCTACTTGATCTATGAACAGTTATTATATTTCTATTTGTTGTAGATCAAGATATTTGTGTCCATTTTTTGTTTTCTTTTTTTTGTTTGATTTTAGGTCTTTGTGGTCATTTTTAATTTTTTGTTTCTACTATGTGATGGCATAACTTATTGAAATTACATCAGATTAGACTCGTCTGTACATTTATTGTTTGTGCAGTCGGGTCAAAACAAAGTAATAAAGCTTCAGTCTGGTCAACTGAATGTCAGGTGGAATCATTTCGTCACGGATCTGCTTTTTTTTTTTTTTTTGGCTCCTTCTTCCCTCGAGATGTGACTGACATCAAAGTTAATCCACGTCAATACTATTTCCTTCTGCCCAGTTTTCAGCGCCGTAAACATCACAGATAAAAGAGATGGCTTCAGTTGGGGGGGAAAACTCTCGAAAGCTGCCAGAAACATGGGACGAAAGTCAGACGATCTCGGAGATTGCGATGAAGAAGAGAAGTAATGGGCAGGGTAAATATGTCGCCCCGTCGGTGCCACTCTCCCTATATAAAAAAAAACACATGAACGCTCGGCCGACGAGTGAAGCACTCGCGTGTATGGAGGAGTCGGGAGAGACTGCGTCTTGTTCATTCAGTCGACATTTGCTTTAGTTTGGTTCCAAGTTTTCTTTAACTTATTTTTTTATCAATACCATGGGTGGAAGAAGAACAAACAAATGAAGCCGGACATGTCACTGGAAGCAAGGTTCTCCAAGCTACGACTTGCCTATTTTGGACACATTATCGTTGGAGAAGAACATCATGGCCAGAAGAATAGAAGGAACAAGAAGAAGAAGACCAGAACCCGGTGGTTTGATACAATCAAGATAATAGCGGAGAAGACCCTGGTGGACCTATCTAGGCTGCACAAGATCGATCTTCCTACTGACCGTTCATCCATTGCTCGAGATCGAGACGAAGGCCGTTCCCTTTTTGTTTAAAGACTCTGTGCCGGCATCAAAGTCCACATGATCCCACCATCCTGTTCCAGTTTTTTTTTTGGAAGTGCCCATGTTTGATTTTTGTGACCACTACTATCCATGGAGGAAATCGCTCCTAACATAGATGAATGGGTTTGCCCCGCTTCTCTGCACGGTCCGAAGAAATAATTTTCTGAACTTCTTGGCAGAGGTCAACAGTCACAGCTAACGTGAGCCTAGCAAGATTTGTCTGAAAATGGAGCTATGGAATTGGAAGATAGGTAGATTAGTAGATTGCCTAATCGGAGGTCTAGACAGTGATTGGGCGGCACTAGGGGTGTTTTATATAGAATAACCGAGATTTGATCCAGCACACCCAAAAAGATTACCTCTATGTATTAATAAATGGACCCGGACCCATTGAAGCGCAAGCACAGGGCGAAACGGCTAGGGCGAAACGGCTGACGTCTATCCCTGCTCACAACAGCTCCGTTCCTCACTCTCCCGGCCACGAATTTTAACCCCTTTCTTTGAGGTGGGCTCCGGCGGTGAGCCCACCTCAAAGCCGCGACATGTCAGCTGTTTTGTACAGCTGACATGTGCACGCAATAAGCGCGAGCGGAATCACGATCCACTCGCGCCCATTAACTAGTTAAATGCCACCGTCAGGCGCTGACAGCGGCATTTAACTGGTGCTCCTGGCCGCGCGGCCGGAAGTGCATTGCCATAACAACCAGAGTTTTTTTTAGCAAACTTTGGATTTTTTTTTCACCTCTTAGATAAAAAGTAACCTAGTCATGTTAGGTGCCTATGAACTCGTAGTGACCTGGAGAATCATAATGTCAGGTCAGTTTTAGCATTTGGTGAACCTAGCAAAAGCCAAACAAAAAACAAGTGTGAGATTGCACTTTTTTTTGCAATTTCATCACGCTTGGAATTTTTTTCCCGTTTTCTGTGACACGGCATGGTAAAACCAATGATGTCGTTCAAAAGTACAACTCGTCCCGCAAAAAATAAGCCCTCACATGGCCAAATTGACGGAAAAATAAAAAAGTTATGGCTCTGGGAAGGAGGGGAGCGAAAAACGAAACCGAAAAAACGGAAAAAGCTCCGGGGGTGAAGGGGTTAAATGAAGATTTCACAATAAAGAGTTGGAAGTTTCAGATCGGTAAGCGCCTTCTCCTTTTCTTCATAAACAGAAGTGTATTAATAAATGGACCCCGACTGTTATTCCTCAACCACTTTACCACCTTTGGCTTTCATCCGTGTAACCATCTGGAATTCAACTTTTTCGATCCCAAAGTGAAGAAAACCGCGGCTAAGCTGACGAGTTCATGTTTTCTGCATCTTCATCTAAATAACTGAATCTTTAACTTAGCCACCCATAGGAGTCTACAGTGCCCGGCCTCCTCCCCTCATAGGGTCATCAACTTTTGTTGGAAAGAGGGTCTGTTTCATTCTGATCTCAGACGGATCACACTATGATCACACTATGAACACTATGGGACGTGTTTTTCCGTAGTCATTTTATGAATCAGGAACACGGGGTAAAGTAAAGCAGGAGTTGAATCCTCTCCGATCGCATTCTGATTATCTAAGGATAGCTCATAAATATTGGAAACCCTTTAACCCTGCTGTTGTCTTCGGTAAAAACCACCGACCTTGAACTTCAATATTCTTTAAAATATTCAAGATGCGGCTCTGAAACCCGTGGCCGACCGACCCATCCTCATTTAAGTCAATCAACCACAAGTTTCAGAACCGCATCTTGAACACCCGAAAAAATACCAAAGTTCAAAATCGGTCTCCCCAGACCGAAGACAACAGCAGGGTTTTAAAGGTGACACTGCAATAAAATGCTCTGATCCTTTCTTTCAATCATCTTCCTCGGGACTGGAAGCCGGAAGGTGGATTTTATAGAGTTGGGTTTCCTGAAGAATAGTTGGACAAGTCAAAGGTGGGGTCTAGTCAAAAAGGTGCAGCCCACACAATTCCGTCCGATTTGATGGAACAGTGATAGTCTGCAGCAAATCAGCTGCTACTGATCGGCTGCAGCGTTCACGTGGCATTCTTTAGGTCACAAAATCGCTGCATGGCACAGGGCTCAGAGTGAGGCTTTTTAAAACAGTATTCAATACTTATTGTGGACATTTAAAAGGGTTTGTCCCGTATTCAATGCCCCTTTAACGTTGGTGAAGCAGAACGCAGGACCTGCGGAACCGGTAACGGGCACCGCATGAATTCTGTATCAGGACTGACACAACACAGGACCAAAAAACCAGGAAGGTGAATAAAAAGTAAAGATAGTCGGGGCTCTGAGATATAAAAAGGAGGAATGAACAAGCATATCCAGTGACGGACATGACCCAAGGACCGCCACCATCAGCATGGGTTACCAGCAGAAATATGCGGTGGAGAGCAGGAGCCGGAGCTGGCTGGGTAGGTCTGTATTCGCGCCAAGAATTTTCGTTATTGGATATTATAATAAAGGCCAACGGTGCAGGTCACCACCAATATGAATCCTGCTGGGACGACTCAAATTAATTATCCTAAAAGAGGCAACCACAGTGCCGTGAACAAGTCTTCATACCCCATTAACTTTCCACATTTTTTTTCACGTTACCCCAACAATGTTTAATGTATTCAGATGGGATTTTATGTGATACAAACACCAACTAATAAGTATTTGTGACGTGTAAAGGAAATGATACAGGGTCTCTAATTATTTTAATAATATAAATCTGAATATTGTGAGGTACATTTGTATTCAGCCCCTGAGTCAGTACTTTTCAGGACCACCTTTCTCTGGATTACTGCTGCAGTCTTTTGGGGTCTGTGTCTCCCGGCTTGGCACATCTAGAGGTGACATTGTGCCACTTCTCTCCCTCTCGCTCTCAGAGATTGTAAGGAGACGTCTGTGTTCAGCAATTTTCACGTCTTGTCACAGATTCTCTGGGATTTGGGTCTGGACGGTGACTGCGCCGTACAGACACATGAATATGCTCTGATCTAAACCCTCCATTGTGTCTCTGGCAGGATGTTGAGGGTCATCGTCCTGCTGGAAGGTGAACCTACGCCCCAGTCTCAAATCTTTTGCAGCCTCTAAAAAGTTTTCCTCCAGGACAGCCCTCTATTTAGCTGCATCAACCTTTCCATCATCTCTGACCAGCTTCCCTGCCCCTGCTGAAGAAAAGCCTCTCCACAGCATGATGCTGCCACCACCATGTGTGACGGTGGGGATGGTGTTTTCAGGTTAATGTGCACTGCTAGTTTTCAGCCACACATGACGTTTTATATTCAACCCAAAAAGTTCTCCTGTCGTCTCATCTGACCAGAGTACATTCTTCCACATGCTCAATGTGTCCCCTACATGGAATTTTGCAAACTGAAATGGGACTTCTTATGGCTTTAAAAAAAAATAGCTTTCTTCTTGCCACTCTTCCATGCAGTGTACGACTAATAGTTCTACTGTGCACAGCTTCTCCCACCTGAGCTGTGGATCTCTGAAGCTCCTCCAGAGCGATCATGGGCCTCTTGGTTGTTTCTCTCATTAGTCCTCTCCTTGCTTGGGATGTCAGGTTAGGTGGACACCTACGTCTTGGCAGGTTTGAATTTGAGCCACGCCACTTCCATTTTTGCATGACAAATACTCAGCGTTCCGTAACATGTTCACAGCTTGGGCTGTTTTTTTTTTTATAACCTAAACCTGCTTTGCTCTTCTCCACAGCTTTATCCCTGACCTGTCTGGTGAGCTCCTTGGTTTTCATGATGCTGTTTGATCCCTAATGATCACACACAAACCTCTGAGGCCTTCACGGAACAGCTGTAGTTATACTGAGAAGGAATCACACCCTGGTTGAGGCAATGTACTAATTATGTGACTTTTGGAGGCGATTGGTCACTCCGGATTCTATTTAGGGGCATCAGACTACAGGGGGCCAAATACAAATGTACCTCAGAATTTTCAGAGCTACGTTTTTAACATAATTAGAAAACCATATATATAATTTCCTTTGCTCTTCACAAATACTTGCTACTTTGTGTTGGTATCACATAAAATCCCAATATAATACATGTAAGTATGTTAGTCTAAGCGGAAAAAAAAATACAGAAACAATCAGGGATTACAAAAGTTATATACAGTATATATATTTTACCCATTTTTCTATCAGAGATTGGCACCAACCACTCAACATTCACAACTATTGTTCTCATCCTTCTAAGTTAGAGGTCTGATTATTTTTCCGTTTCCCGTAAATTCTCCGATTTTGGAGACGGAAGAGCCGTGGGTCGGACCATTCTTATGTTGTGGTTTTCGGACACAAACAAATCAGGCCGTGTGAGAGGGGAGCGATTCACTAAATCCTATCACTTAGCCAGTGCCGGAGAGTCCATTGTACATGTGACCCATCTGTAAAGTTTGGAGAAGCCACTTCCTCGAAAACAAACATTAGAAGTAAACTCCGATCTCATGGGAACGCAGTCACAGACATCAATGGTTAATTATTGGGACTTCCTAAATCAACCTTCCTTGGCACCACATAAAGTGAAAGAAAGTAATAAACTAGAGGAAGTACATTGTTATACTTTGTCCTGTCTAAATAATTTTCGGAGAGGCGTTGTCCACCTTACAAACTACTCTTCTCGAGTATTGTTCCCTCTCCAAGGCTTTGAATTACGCGAAGTTCTCGCAAACTAAAGGCCAAGGCCAAAGCCAAATGTCAGAGATCGAGGACATGAAATCTACAGAGCGTCCTCCCCCCAGAGCTGAGCGCTATAAACTAAGCTTTACATAAAGTCTCGGCTTAAATGCAGGACTAAGACTAGGGACTAACGGCCGTGATTGTGGTCAGGAATCAACCAGGAGGTCACATCGTAATGTAAGATCAATGGTTCACGATACAACCCTGACTAAGAGGCCATAATACCGTACGGAGGACAGAGAAAGGGAAACAGCACAAAGAAATGCAAAAGGAAAAAAAATACAATCCTGAATCACCAAATTATTGTTTTTTACATATTTTGATGTTTAGGGACAATACTTTAGCTTGCACATGAAGGCAGCACAGTGTTACAGTAATTACAGGATATTCTTGTACATTGGGGCAGTATTATAGTAGTTATATTCATGTACATAGGGGCAGTATTATAGTAGTTATATTCATGTACATAGGGGCAGTATTATAGTAGTTATATTCTTGTACATAGGAGCAGTATTATAGTAGTTATATTCTTGTACATAGGAGCAGTATTATAGTAGTTATATTCTTGTACATAGGAGCAGTATTACAGTAGTTATATTCTTGTACATAGGGGCAGTATTATAGTAGTTATATTCTTGTACATAGGGGCAGTATTATAGTAGTTATATTCTTGTACATAGGGGGCAGTATTATAGTAGTTATATTCTTGTACATAGGAGCAGTATTATAGTAGTTATATTCTTGTACATAGGGGCAGTATTATAGTAGTTATATTCTTGTACATAGGGGGCAGTATTATAGTAGTTATATTCTTGTACATAGGAGCAGTATTATAGTAGTTATATTCTTGTACATAGGGGCAGTATTATAGTAGTTATATTCTTGTACATAGGAGCAGTATTATAGTAGTTATATTCTTGTACATAGGAGCAGTATTATAGTAGTTATATTCTTGTACATAGGGGCAGTATTATAGTAGTTATATTCTTGTACATAGGAGCAGTATTATAGTAGTTATAGTCTTGTACATAGGAGCAGTATTATAGTAGTTATATTCTTGTACATAGGGGCAGTATTATAGTAGTTATATTCTTGTACATAAGGGCAGTATTATAGTAGTTATATTCTTGTACATAGGGGCAGTATTATAGTAGTTATATTCTTGTACATAGGAGCAGTATTATAGTAGTTATAGTCTTGTACATAGGAGCAGTATTATAGTAGTTATATTCTTGTACATAGGGGCAGTATTATAGTAGTTATATTCTTGTACATAGGAGCAGTATTATAGTAGTTATAGTCTTGTACATAGGAGCAGTATTATAGTAGTTATATTCTTGTACATAGGGGCAGTATTATAGTAGTTATATTCTTGTACATAAGGGCAGTATTATAGTAGTTATATTCTTGTACATAGGAGCAGTATTATAGTAGTTATATTCTTGTACATTAGGGGCAGTATTATAGTAGTTATATTCTTGTACATAGGGGGCAGTATTATAGTAGTTATATTCTTGTACATAGGAGCAGTATTATAGTAGTTATATTCTTGTACATAGGAGCAGTATTATAGTAGTTATATTCTTGTACATAGGGGCAGTATTATAGTAGTTATATTCTTGTACATAGGAGCAGTATTATAGTAGTTATAGTCTTGTACATAGGAGCAGTATTATAGTAGTTATATTCTTGTACATAGGGGCAGTATTATAGTAGTTATATTCTTGTACATAAGGGCAGTATTATAGTAGTTATATTCTTGTACATAGGAGCAGTATTATAGTAGTTATATTCTTGTACATAGGAGCAGTATTATAGTAGATATATTCTTGTACATTAGGGGCAGTATTATAGTAGTTATATTCTTGTACATAGGGGCAGTATTATAGTAGTTATATTCTTGTACATAAGGGCAGTATTATAGTAGTTATATTCTTGTACATAGGAGCAGTATTATAGTAGTTATATTCTTGTACATAGGAGCAGTATTATAGTAGTTATATTCTTGTACATAGGGGCAGTATTATAGTAGTTATATTCTTGTACATAGGGGCAGTATTATAGTAGTTATATTCTTGTACATAGGGGCAGTATTATAGTAGTTATATTCTTGTACATAGGGGCAGTATTATAGTAGTTATATTCTTGTACATACAGTTAGGGCCAGAAATATTTGGACAGTGACACAAGTTTTTTTATTTTAGCTGTTTACAAAAACATGTTCAGAAATACAATTATATATATAATATGGGCTGAAAGTGCACACTCCCAGCTGCAATATGATAGTTTCCACATCCAAATTGGAGAAAGGGTTTAGGAATCATAGCTCTGTAATGCATAGCGTCCTCTTTTTCAAGGGACCAAAAGTAATTGGACAATGGACTCTAAGGGCTGCAATTAACTCTGAAGGCGTCTCCCTCGTTAACCTGTAATCAATGAAGTAGTTAAAAGGTCAGGGGTGGATTCCAGGTGTGTGGTTTTGCATTTGGAAGCTGTTGCTGTGAGCAGACAACATGCGGTCAAAGGAACTCTCAATTGAGGTGAAGCAGAACATCCTGAGGCTGAAAAAAAAGAAAAAATCCATCAGAGAGATAGCAGACATGCTTGGAGTAGCAAAATCAACAGTTGGGTACATTCTGAGAAAAAAGGAATTGACTGGTGAGCTTGGGAACTCAAAAAGGCCTGGGCGTCCACGGATGACAACAGTGGTGGATGATCGCCGCATACTTAATTTGGTGAAGAAGAACCCGTTCACAACATCAACTGAAGTCCAGAACACTCTCAGTGAAGTAGGTGTATCTGTCTCTAAGTCAACAGTAAAGAGAAGACTCCATGACAGTAAATACAAAGGGTTCACATCTAGATGCAAACCATTCATCAATACCAAAAATAGACAGAAAAACACCTCAAGAAGCCAGCTCAGTTCTGGAAAAGTATTCTATGGACAGATGAGACAAAGATCAACCTGTACCAGAATGATGGGAAGAAAAAAGTTTGGAGAAGAAAGGGAACGGCACATGATTAAAGGCACACCACATCCTCTGTAAAACATGGTGGAGGCAACGTGATGGCATGGGCATGCATGGCTTTCAATGGCACTGGGTCACTTGTGTTTATTGATGACATAAGAGCAGACAAGAGTAGCCGGATGAATTCTGAAGTGTACCGGGATATACTTTCAGCCCAGATTCAGCCAAATGCTGCAAAGTTGATTGGACGGCGCTTCATAGTACAGATGGACCATGACCCCAAGCATACAGCCAAAGCTACCCAGGAGTTCATGAGTGCCAAAAAGTGGAACATTCTGCAATGGCCAAGTCAATCTCCAGATCTAAACCCAATTGAGCATGCATTTCACTTGCTCAAATCCAGACTTAAGACGGAAAGACCCACAAACAAGCAAGACCTGAAGGCTGCGGCTGTAAAGGCCTGGCAAAGCATTAAGGAGGAAACCCAGCGTTTGGTGATGTCCATGGGTTCCAGACTTAAGGCAGTGATTGCCTCCAAAGGATTTGCAACAAAATATTGAAAATAAAAATATTTTGTTTGGGTTATGTTTATTTGTCCAATTACTTTTGACCTCCTAAAATGTGTAGTGTTTGTAAAGAAATGTGTACAATTCCTACATTTTCTATCAGATATTTTTGTTCAACCCTTCAAATTAAACGTTACAATCTGCACTTGAATTCTGTTGTAGAGGTTTCATTTCAAATCCAATGTGGTGGCATGCAGAGCCCAACTCGCGAAAATTGTGTCACTGTCCAAATATTTCTGGCCCTAACTGTAGGAGCAGTATTATAGTAGTTATATTCTTGTACATAGGAGCAGTATTATAGTAGTTATATTCTTGTACATAGGAGCAGTATTATAGTAGTTATATTCCTGTACATAGGAGGCAGTATTATAGTAGTTATATTCTTGTACATAGGGGACAGTATTATAGTAGTTATATTCTTGTACATAGGGGACAGTATTATAGTAGTTATATTCTTGTACATAGGGGACAGTATTATAGTAGTTATATTCTTGTACATAGGGGGCAGTATTATAGTAGTTATATTCTTGTACATAGGGGGCAGTATTATAGTAGTTATATTCTTGTATATAGGAGCAGTATTATAGTAGCTATATTCTTGTACATAGGGGGCAGTAATATAGTAGTTATATTCTTGTACATAGGAGCAGTACTATAGTAGTTATATTCTTGTACATAGGAGCAGTATTATAGTAGTTATATTCTTGTACATAGGAGCAGTATTATAGTAGTTATATTCTTGTACATAGGAGCAGTATTATAGTAGTTATATTCTTGTACATAGGAGCAGTATTATAGTAGTTATATTCTTGTACATAGGAGCAGTATTATAGTAGTTATATTCCTGTACATAGGAGGCAGTATTATAGTAGTTATATTCTTGTACATAGGGGACAGTATTATAGTAGTTATATTCTTGTACATAGGGGACAGTATTATAGTAGTTATATTCTTGTACATAGGGGGCAGTATTATAGTAGTTATATTCTTGTACATAGGGGGCAGTATTATAGTAGTTATATTCTTGTATATAGGAGCAGTATTATAGTAGTTATATTCTTGTACATAGGGGGCAGTAATATAGTAGTTATATTCTTGTACATAGGAGCAGTATTATAGTAGTTATATTCTTGTACATAGGAGCAGTATTATAGTAGTTATATTCCTGTACATAGGAGGCAGTATTATAGTAGTTATATTCTTGTACATAGGGGACAGTATTATAGTAGTTATATTCTTGTACATAGGGGACAGTATTATAGTAGTTATATTCTTGTACATAGGGGGCAGTATTATAGTAGTTATATTCTTGTACATAGGGGGCAGTATTATAGTAGTTATATTCTTGTATATAGGAGCAGTATTATAGTAGTTATATTCTTGTACATAGGGGGCAGTAATATAGTAGTTATATTCTTGTACATAGGAGCAGTACTATAGTAGTTATATTCTTGTACATAGGAGCAGTATTATAGTAGTTATATTCTTGTACATAGGGGACAGTATTATAGTAGTTATATTCTTGTACATAGGGGACAGTATTATAGTAGATATATTCTGGTACATAGGGGACAGTATTATAGTAGTTATATTCTTGTACATGGGAGCAGTATTATAGTAGTTATATTCTTGTACATAGGGGACAGTATTATAGTAGTTATATTCTTGTACATAGGGGACAGTATTATAGTAGTTATATTCTTGTACATAGGGGACAGTATTATAGTAGTTATATTCTGGTACATAGGGGACAGTATTATAGTAGTTATATTCTTGTACATAGGAGCAGTATTATAGTAGTTATATTCTTGTACATAGGGGCAGTATTATAGTAGTTATATTCTTGTACATAGGAGCAGTATTATAGTAGTTATATTGCTGTACATAGGAGCAGTATTATAGTATTTATATTCTTGTACATAGGAGCAGTATTATAGTAGTTATATTCTTGTACATAGGGGCAGTATTATAGTAGTTATATTCTTGTACATAGGAGCAGTATTATAGTAGTTATATTCTTGTACATAGGGGCAGTATTATAGTAGTTATATTCTTGTACATAGGAGCAGTGTTATAGTAGTTATATTCTTGTACATAGGAGCAGTGTTATAGTAGTTATATTCTTGTACATAGGGGCAGTATTATAGTAGTTATATTCTTGTACAGAGGGGCAGTATTATAGTAGTTATATTCTTGTACATGGGAGCAGTATTATAGTAGTTATATTCTTGTACATAGGAGCAGTATAATAGTAGTTATATTCTTGTACATAGGGGCAGTGTTATAGTAGTTATATTCTTGTACATAGGAGCAGTGTTATAGTAGTTATATTCTTGTACATAGGGGGCAGTATTATAGTAGTTATATTCTTGTACATAGGGGCAGTATTATAGTAGTTATATTCTTGTACATAGGAGCAGTATTATAGTAGTTATATTCTTGTACATAGGAGCAGTATTATAGTAGTTATATTCTTGTACATAGGGGCAGTATTATAGTAGTTATATTCTTGTACATAGGGGCAGTATTATAGTAGTTATATTCTTGTACATAGGGGGCAGTATTATAGTAGTTATATTCTTGTACATAGGGGGCAGTATTATAGTAGTTATATTTTTGTACATAGGAGCAGTATTATAGTAGTTATATTCTTGTACATAGGAGCAGTATTATAGTAGTTATATTCTTGTACATAGGGGCAGTATTATAGTAGTTATATTCTTGTACATAGGAGCAGTGTTATAGTAGTTATATTCTTGTACATAGGAGCAGTATTATAGTAGTTATATTCTTGTACATAGGGGACAGTATTACAGTAGTTATATTCTTGTACATAGGGGACAGTATTATAGTAGTTATATTCTTGTACATGGGAGCAGTATTATAGTAGTTATATTCTTGTACATAGGGGCAGTATTATAGTAGTTATATTCTTGTACATAGGGGCAGTATTATAGTAGTTATATTCTTGTACATAGGGGGCAGTATTATAGTAGTTATATTCTTGTACATAGGGGGCAGTATTATAGTAGTTATATTCTTGTACATAGGAGCAGTATTATAGTAGTTATATTCTTGTACATAGGAGCAGTATTATAGTAGATATATTCTTGTACATAGGAGCAGTGTTATAGTAGTTATATTCTTGTACATAGGAGCAGTATTATAGTAGTTATATTCTTGTACATAGGAGCAGTATTATAGTAGTTATATTCTTGTACATAGCAGTATTATAGTAGTTATATTCTTGCACTTAGGAGCAGTATTATAGTAGTTATATTCTTGTACATAGGGGCAGTATTATAGTAGTTATATTCTTGTACATGGGGCAGTATTATAGTAGTTATATTCTTGTACATAGTGGCAGTATTATAGTAGCTATCTATTTGTAGTACATTGCTTTGGAAGTGTTTATTTTTTAATTAATAATCTTAATTGAAATTAACCTACAATGTTTATATTTATTTATTAGGTAACAGAGAAGAACGACTGATGTTAATAAACATGTATTTGCCACAGCACTGCAAAGTTTACAGATTACATGAGTAGGAGACAAAAAATTAATTTACAAGAACAAAGATGTTAGATCAATAAAAACATTCATGTTTAATAGATATACAGACAGATTATCTGTGACCTTTAAATATTAAATAAAGAGCAGTATTAAACAAGAAAGGAATACTTGTCTCATAAGAACGCAATAGATTAAAAAAAAACAAAGTTGCGTGACTTATACGACCCAAATAAAAAGCAGAAAGCAGCTGCAGGACATTTAGATTTAATGTTAATAAATTATAATAAAATGAATAAAACTGTTGCTGAAAGACACAAAAGATTTCTGTGAAATAAGAAAAACTAAAGCAGTTACATAAAAATAAAATATAACTCACTAAAGTACAATATCTAATTTACATTAGTTATATTCTTGTACACAGGGGGCAGTATTATAGTAGTTATATTCTTGTACATAGGGGCAGTATTATAGTAGTTATATTCTTGTACATAGAGGCAGTATTATAGTAGTCATATTTTTGTACATAGGGGCAGTATTATAGTAGTTATATTCTTGTACACAGGGGGCAGTATTATAGTAGTTATATTCTTGTACATAGGAGCAGTATTATAGTAGTTATATTCTTGTACATAGGGGCAGTATTATAGTAGTTATATTCTTGTACATAGGAGCAGTATTATAGTAGTTATATTTTTGTACATAGGGGCAGTATTATAGTAGTTATATTCTTGTACATAGGAGCAGTATTATAGTAGTTATATTTTTGTACATAGGGGCAGTATTATAGTAGTTATATTCTTGTACATAGGAGCAGTATTATAGTAGTTATATTCTTGTATATGGGGCAGTATTAATGTAGTTATATTCTTGTACATAGGAGCAGTATTATAGTAGTTATATTCTTGTATATAGGGCCAGTATTATAGTAGTTATATTCTTGTATATAGGGGTAGTATTATAGTAGTTATATTCTTGTACATAGGGGCAGTATTATAGTAGTTATATTCTTGTACATAGGGGCAGTAATATAGTAGTTATATTCTTGTACATAGGGGCAGTATTATAGTAGTTATATTCTTGTATATAGGAGCAGTATTATAGTAGTTATATTCTTGTACATAGGGGCAGTATCATAGTAGTTATATTCTTGTACATAGGGGCAGTATTATAGTAGTTATATTCTTGTATATAGGAGCAGTATTATAGTAGTTATATTCTTGTACATAGGGCCAGTATCATAGTAGTTATATTCTTGTACATAGGAGCAGGATTATAGTAGTTATATTCTTGTACATAGGGGCAGTATTATAGTAGTTATATTCTTGTACATAGGAGCAGGATTATAGTAGTTATATTCTTGTACATAGGAGCAGTATTATAGTAGTTATATTTTTGTACATAGGGGCAGTATTATAGTAGTTATATTCTTGTACATAGGAGCAGTATTATAGTAGTTATATTCTTGTATATGGGGCAGTATTAATGTAGTTATATTCTTGAACATACAGTAGGAGTAGTATTATAGTAGTTATATTCTTGTATATAGGGCCAGTATTATAGTAGTTATATTCTTGTATATAGGGGTAGTATTATAGTAGTTATATTCTTGTACATAGGGGCAGTATTATAGTAGTTATATTCTTGTACATAGGGGCAGTAATATAGTAGTTATATTCTTGTACATAGGGGCAGTATTATAGTAGTTATATTCTTGTACATAGGAGCAGTATTATAGTAGTTATATTCTTGTACATAGGGGCAGTATCATAGTAGTTATATTCTTGTACATAGGGGCAGTATTATAGTAGTTATATTCTTGTATATAGGAGCAGTATTATAGTAGTTATATTCTTGTACATAGGGCCAGTATCATAGTAGTTATATTCTTGTACATAGGGGGCAGTATTATATTAGTTATATTCTTGTACATAGGGGCAGTATTATAGTAGTTATATTCTTGTACATAGGGGCAGTATTATAGTAGTTATATTCTTGTACATAGGGGCAGTATTATAGTAGTTATATTCTTGTACATAGGGGCAGGATCATAGTAGTTATATTCTTGTACATAGGGGCAGTATTATAGTAGTTATATTCTTGTACATAGGGGCAGTATTATAGTAGTTATATTCTTGTACATAGGGGCAGTATAATAGTAGTTATATTCTTGTACATAGGGGCAGTATTATAGTAGTTATATTCTTGTACATAGGGGCAGTATTATAGTAGTTATATTCTTGTACATAGGGGCAGGATCATAGTAGTTATATTCTTGTACATAGGGGCAGTATTATAGTAGTTATATTCTTGTATATAGGAGCAGTATTATAGTAGTTATATTCTTGTACATAGGGCCAGTATCATAGTAGTTATATTCTTGTACATAGGGGGCAGTATTATATTAGTTATATTCTTGTACATAGGGGCAGTATCATAGTAGTTATATTCTTGTACATAGGAGCAGTATTATAGTAGTTATATTCTTGTACATAGGGGCAGTATTATAGTAGTTATATTCTTGTACATAGGGGCAGGATCATAGTAGTTATATTCTTGTACATAGGGGGCAGTATAATAGTAGTTATATTCTTGTACATAGGGGCAGTATCATAGTAGTTATATTCTTGTACATAGGGGCAGTATTATAGTAGTTATATTCTTGTACATAGGGGCAGTATTATAGTCGCTATATTCTTGTATATAGGAGCAGTATTATAGTATAGTCTTCTATATAAGGAGTAGTATTACCATGATATTACAATCCCAGGCACTTGCTCTCATTACCGTAGGATCAGTTCTATGCCGTTTTATGCCACAGACGTTATCCTGCACATTTATCTGTGATGTTGTGATATCTGTTCTTCCCTTGTGTATAATAAGTCACGAGTTATCTAACAATCAGTGTGATATAAAGCTTCTTTAGGTTGTCTGGGGGAACAATGCTGTGGGCCATTCTTCTTTAAGTGTGCAGTCCGTCTATACAGGGGGCTCGCAGTCCGGTTTGCAGCCAATATAAACAAAATAGAATCAGATTGTTCATACATAGGAAGTTTTCCTGCGGCCCCCGCTGCGAGAGGCTGCCTCGGTTTACACAGCTCCTACCACAATGGAGTTCGGGAAAAGTCAATTAAGGCTCTTATCTTTTTACCATGGCTGAATACAGAGCAGACCCGGCTGTGCCACCATCAGGCGGTAAATAAACATTACTGACCCAGAAAGGTGCAAGCACTGGCAGTGCATTAGCCGGGCGTTCTGCCAGCACTAACCCAATGTTTATATTATATACATTCCTGTAATCGTTGGAAACGACCCTAAGAAATACAGAAAATATTCACGCTTACAATTCAGCCACTAATATGTTATTAGGAATCCCACCCCCCAAGAGACCCCAAGATAAGCGCCATATCCATGTGGCCATACCTGGTGCTGCAGGACGAGCCCGGTTTACCTGAATGGGCTGAACTGCAGGAGCAGATACATCTCTAATGGATGTCATCCTCTACTCCACTGATAACACAAGGCCGTAATGGACGGTACTTACCTTCAAGTTTCTGCCAAAAAATCTGCACAGTGTGAATTCACCCCTCAAAAACAATGAGGGAGTCGCACATTTCACCCTGAATATCGCCCCGACATCCCCAGCATATATTGGCACGCTGCACATTTCAAACCTATAGCGGTTTTATTTTATGCCGCGGATATTCTGCAAGCGAGTACAGAAAGGAAAATTCACTCTATTTTCCCCCAATGTGGAATTGTTCCCTATAGGATGTATTTCTATGTTCACATGTGATGGGAAAAAATTTGTGCAGATTTTGCAACATTCTGCACAACGGATTGACCTACTAAATCTTCTCATGAACGGGATAAATTCATTCACACTCTTCTGCGCCTAATGAGGAAGGTCTATCATCTAATGGCTGAATCGGTGAAGGAAGCAGGTACAGGATCTGCAGGGCCGGAGATGGGTACTACACTGATGACTGACAGTGCAGGATCTGCAGGGCCGGAGATGGGTACTACACTGATGACTGACAGTGCAGGATCTGCAGGGCCGGAGATGGGTACTACATTGATGACTGACAGTGCAAGATCTGCAGGGCCAGAGATGGGTACTACACTGATGACTGACAGTGCAGGATCTGCAGGGGCGGAGATGGGTACTACACTGATGACTGACAGTGCAGGATCTGCAGGGGCGGAGATGGGTACTACACTGATGACTGACAGTGCAGGATCTGCAGGGCCGGAGATGGGTACTACATTGATGACTGAGTGCAAGATCTGCAGGGCCGGAGATGGGTACTACACTGATGACTGACAGTGCAAGATCTGCAGGGCCAGAGATGGGTACTACACTGATGACTGACAGTGCAGGATCTGCAGGGGCGGAGATGGGTACTACACTGATGACTGACAGTGCAGGATCTGCAGGGCCGGAGATGGGTACTACACTGATGATTGACAGTGCAGGATCTGCAGGACCGGAGATGGGTACTACACTGATGACTGACAGTGCAGGATCTGCAGGGCCGGAGATGGGTACTACACTGATGATTGACAGTACAGGATCTGCAGGGCCAGCGTAGGATTGGAAGGGCCAGAGATGGGCACTTCACTGATGATAGATAGTGTAGGATCGGAATGGCAAGGGACGGGCACTTCACCAATGATTGACAGTGCAGGATCTGCAGGGCCGTGGACGTGTACTACACTGATGACTGACAGTGCAGAATCTGCAGGGCCAGGGATAGGCACTACACTGATGACTGACAGTGCAGGATCTACAGGGCTCAGGACGGGCACTTCACTCATGATTGACAGTGTAGGATCGGAAGGGACAGAGATGGGCACTTCACTGATGATAGATAGTATAGGATAAGAATGGCAAGGGACGGGCACTTCACCAATGATTGACAGTGTAGGATGTACAGGGCTCAGATTGGGCACTACACTGATGACTGACAATGCAGGATCTGCAGGGCTAGAGACGGGCACTTCACTGATGATTGACAGAGCAGGATTAGAAGGGCCAGAGATGGGCACTTCACTGATGATAGATAGCATAGGATCGGAATGGCAAGGGACGGGCACTTCACCAATGATTGACAGTGCAGGATCTGCAGGGCTCAGGACGGGCATGTCACTGATGATAGACAGTGCAGGATCTGCAGGGCCGTGGACGGGCACTACACTTATGACTGACCGTGCAGGATCTACAGGGCTGGGGACAGGCACTTCACTGATGTTAGACAGTGCAGGGTCTGCAGGGCTGGGGACAGGCACTTCACTGATGATTGACAGTGCAGGATCTGCAGGGCTGGGGATGGGCACTTCACTGATGACTGACAGAGCAGGATCTGCATTGCAGGGATGGGCAATTCAATGATGACTGACAGAGCAGGATCTGCAGGGACGGACACTTCTCTGATGATTGACAAGTCAACATGAGTGACCAAAAAGGGAAGATGGAAAGAAAGTTCTGTACACAACTCAAAAGATCAGAACTGGAGGAATAATTGCATCAGGTAAATAGTACCCAGAGTCCTAGCGGTCACTAGTAGCAGAATGGCCGACCTATAAATCTTACAGATTTGGATTCCAGTGACCAACGATAAAAGTTAGGGGGATGTCCGATATTAGACAATATTTCAGCTTGTTATTAAAAACAGTGCCACACAGGTCCACAGGTTGCAGCTCAGCCGTGGTCTTGATAACCTGGATAACCCTCTTACTTTCTGTAGGACTCAGGTGATCGACAGACGACACAACAGAATTTTCATCACATTATTAAAAGACTTTAATAAAAACAAAATATAAAAAAGTAAATGTAAAATGCACCGTTCACACAAAACAACCACCGGTGCCATGATAAATTAATGCATGAAATAAGTTACAAACGTCCCTCTGAGTAGTAGGACTGTACGGGGTCTGCGCACGGCCCAGCTTCTCTGCTGAAGAGTGATCCGAGTCTCACCGGCACTACGGACTCAGCCTGACAGCCCGACTACGAGGACTGCGGTCATTGAGCATTGTCCCTAAGAGCCAGACTGTCACACAGACATGGAGGGACTCAGCGATGGCCACAAGTCAAGAAAAGTTCAGGAAAAGGTAAAACTTTTTTTTCCAGAGAGGTTTGATATGTAGAATGTGGGTGAAGATATTGGTCTTATCGCCGTCAGTCTAGGATCTTGATCTGCGACACAACGGGTCTCTGCATGTGCCTGGGGGGTACTCGCACTACATACAGCCATACTAATAGGCAGCACCCTATTTGACCATATATTTTGGGGTAATTTTGCAAAGTACCCCCCTATTCCAAAACAAGTCTGGGTCCTTAATGGGTTTGTAAACTTCTGAAAGAACTGACTCCAATGCACCCAACATATTAAAGAAGCAACTTTCTGATAAGTCTTGATTACAAATCTCCTACCGTTTGGTGTACGCAGCACTTATGCAGACCTATATGTCTCTGTGGTACAAACAATCCCTGTCTGACCTGCAAGTGTCAGTTTCTTCGCTCAGCCTCCTCTTCTACTGTCTGTAGGCAACCAACAAAAGAGGATGGAAGATCAGACTGGAGACACAGAGTTGCAGGGGAGATGTGTACATAAAACGGTAGGAGAATCTGTTACCAGAACGTTTTTTTTTTATATAAATGCATTAGATCAGTTTACAAATGGTTGCAAAAATATTCACACCCTGTAAGGGTTTTTCTGCCTTTTTAGCAGGGGTCTGAGCAGGGTTTTCAGACACTTATGGTATACGAGCAGAGGTTGTCAGATGTAGCAGAGCTCAGGGAGTAACCGGGCAGCAGTGTCCTCATCTCTGATTTTACATAGGACTGCAGGTTAACCTACTGGATTACTTTACATTCTCAGGCCAGCTCTGCTACATCCATATTCTGCCAGTGCGGGGAACATCCTCGTCTCTAGCGGTTTGTGTGGTTTACAGCCGCGCTGACTTTTTACTGCTCGCCGGGCACAATAGGACAATCAGCGAGCGCGTCACAGACTCCGGAGGAAATGCCATGTGAGTGTCTGCCTGGCACTGGGAACCATCATTCCCTGGATACGGGGTTTATAGGATGGGGTCTGTGCCATTCCAGTCCACGGCTGCGCCCCTCCACCTGGGAGAAGAAACAAAAGTCAGGAAACAAAGACAAATCCAGACAAAGCGCCGGTCGTTACTTTCTATACTTGTAAATATTTTATGTTTTTTCTCCATTCACAACTAAAACTGCTTTAAAAAAATAAATAAATCAATCACGCAGTTGCCCCTGGGAACAGACGGCAGGTCAGATCCTTCTTGCTGTCAGACATGTGGCCACAGAGGTAAAACTACATAAATGGTGGTAAGAAAGTAGCAGAACTCCAATATAAAAGTGATGAAACACTTCAATCCGGGTCATCAGTATCAGATCAGTGAAAAGCCTGCAGAGCTCCAGCAATCACCTGGTCTCTTCCTTTGCTTACAAGGCACAGCGCCGTGCTTTTCAGCAGTGGTCGTTTCTGGTACTGCACACCCACTGAGATGTATAGCAGTAAGCTGCAGTACCCGGCGCTGCCACTAGCCAGAATGGCGCTCTGCCTGGTAAACACTGGACTCATTTATCGCCTCTTCTCAGCAGGGAGCAGAAGTCGATCACCACCAAGCAGATAACTTATCGATATGAGAAGTGACTTATGAAGAGGATATAATACAGAACACATGGCGAGACTCAGCTTTGCAAGTATGGGGAAGGTCGTCCATACTGGATGTCTCACAACTGTGCATGGAGAAGACGAAACTAGGCAATGGCATCCACCTTCCCTGCAGTGGCACCATGCAGAGCCGCAATGGTCCTTGTAGTTCTTCTGGTGTCGCAGTAATAGATGAGACTAACAGGGATCAGCAGGTTTTGGAGAACACATGGTGGTCTCATCTGTGAGACCCCTTTCTCAGTAGATGATGTCTGTACAGTACATGTATCAGTGGAGCCCACCATGACGATCACACGGCAGAAACCACAGTCATGGGAGGGAACATCTGGATGTTCTTAGCTCTAGGATGACATGCTCTTTACATGGAGGCCAAGTATGCAAAAGATGGTAAACGGGGGGGGGGGGGAATACTAGGATTCTCCAAAATCCTTTGCTTCCACATCCATCCTCCACACCGACTGTTCCCAGGGATGGTGCAGACGTCTAACAAAGCAGATGGGGTCCAGGTTCTGGGGAAAATATCTGCCATAAAGCTACGGCAGACCTATGAATAGTATTTCCCCCCCTAATGGTGCTTTCCCAGCTTCCTGCTGGTCTCTACTACCTGCCCCTCACAGGAAGTGGCCGGTCACCTCAGTCACTGATTGGCTGATGGGGAACAGGAAGTAGAGACCAGTGGAGTCCCGGAAGCCAGAGCTGTGGAGTCGGCAAGCCAAACCTCCGACTCCTCAATTTCCATGGCACCGACTCCACCAATATGGGCTCCGACTCCACAGCCGCACCGGAAGCGTCAGACTCTTTTCCTCCTCCCCAGTTCTATCACATAATTATTAGCTAGAAAATCCCTTTAAGACCCGCAGCTATCTGCTTAAAGGGGATTTATAGTATTCTGAGAAAACAAGTCATAAGGAATATAAAATATAGCAGTAAAGCACAGGGTGCATGGGGGTCCAGGGTGGTCTCCTGAGGCCAATCAGTGGTCTCGGCACCGGAAAGACAGCATGGGTTTCCTCTTCATTTTATACCATTTGCTTCTGGTGGATGATTTTCTTAAAATACTGAAATACTGGGACAATTCTTTGCAAGGGTTTGTTCGCTTTTTGCAACCATTTCATTTACTGCTGAAAAAATGGAAGAAAAAAAAGCAACTTTGCGTAAAACTCTGACGTGATTTTGTGCACGCAGCCACTAAACAGACATGAGTGTCCCCAGCATCCGGACACGACGCAGGAACGCGATATTCTATTTTGAAGTCTAATAGGATGCAGATAGAAGACTAACATAAATGCTTTCAGTCTGTGACCACATTGTTCTGCACAGGTCCTGTATACACAAAACAGCAGGAGATTTTGAATCAAGAGCATTTGTCAAGTATTCTTTGCAGAATTGTTGTAATTCAGCCACATTGGAGGTTTCCGAGCATGAGCCGCCTTTTTAAGGCCACAGCATCACAATCGTATTAAGGTCAGGACTTTGACTAGGCCACTCCAAAGTCTTAATTTTCTTTTTCTTAAGCCATTCAGAGGTGGACTTGCTGGTGTACTTCGGATCATTCTTCTGCTGCATAACCCAAGTGCACTTCAGCTTGTGATCAACAACAGATGGCCGGACATTCTGCTTCAGGTAGACTGCAGAATTCAAGGTTTGATTTACCACAGCATGTCTTACAGGTCCTAAAGCAGCAAAACAGTCCCAGACCATCACAATACCACCACCATAGCTTACTGTTGGTATGATGTTCCTTTTCTGAAATGCTGTGTTACTTCTATGCCAGATGTTCTGGGACGTACACTGTCATGGGGTTACCATGACAGTGTAGAGCCAGAAGATTGCAGCATCCGATTGATCCTACTCCAGCAGTGAGAAGAAGCACTTTTCCTTCATTTTAATGGTGTTTATTCCTTCTGGCAGAACAGGGGTTAATCGGCCATGTTGGAAACCTCTGAGCTCAGTTAGCCACCCTTTATAATCTGAGCTCTGATGCAAATCTTTGTCAGAGCTAGCATTTGCTGCATGGCTTCCAGAGGGAGAGGTGTTCATATGAGGAGTGTTGGGAGGAGATAGCTGTAACTGTTGCTTGGTTTGTATGTGTGGTAATTCCCTATCCTTCTCTGTTTTGGTTTATTCCCCTACCTCCACACCTCGGTGCATTCCTGTTATATGTGAGTTTTCTGTTAACCCTTGTTTGTTTAGCCTTGTTTGTCGGGTTGGTGTACTACGGCGCATGCACAGTAGCACCCATCTTCCCTGGGTGGAGGAAGAGAACAGACGGAGCGCTAACTCAGGAGATAAGGCAAGGGTGGAGGCCCCGGCATCTTCACCTTCAGTATCCCAGGGAATAGGGCGAGCTAGGGCGCCCCCTAGTGTTAGGGACAGGGAAGGAGCCCCTGGTCCCGGGTCACCCAACAGCTGTGTCATGACACACACCTTCCAAAATGTTCAACTTTTGTCTTGTTAGTCCACAATGTATTCTCCCAAAAGTCTTGGGGATCATCAAAATGTTTTCTGGCAAAACTGAGACAAGCCTTTATATTCTTATTGCTCAGCCATGAAGGCCAGTTTTGCCAAGTCTCTTTCTTCTGGTGGAGTCATCAACACTGACCTTAACTGAGGCAAGGTAGTTCTTTGGATTTTGTTGTGGGGTCTTTTATGACCTCTTGGATGATTCTTAGCGCCGCTCTTGGGGTAATTTTGGTCGGCCGGACACTCCTGGGAAGGTTCACAACTGTTCCATGATTTTGCCATTTGTAGATAATGACTCTCACTGTTGTTTGCTGGAGACCCAAAGCTTTAGAAATGACTTTATAACCTTTTCCAGACTGACAGATCTCAATTACTTTGTTTCTCATTTGTTCAACGATTTCTTTGGATCGTGGCATGACGTCTAGCTTTTGAGGAACCTTTGCTCTACTTCACTTTGTCAGGCAGGTCCTATTTAAGTTATTTCTTGATTGAGAACAGGTGTGGCAGTAATCAGGCCTGCGGGTGGCTAGGGAATGTGACCTCAGCTCCCCAAAGATGTGATAAAACCACAGATAATTTAGGTTTTAAAGGAAGGGGGGTAATCACTTTATCACACAGGGCCCTGTATGGTTGTATTGCTTTTTGCCTTAATAATAAAGACCTTCACTTATAATCGGCATTTTGTCATTACCGGTGTTATGTTTGTCTAATGTCTACATTTGTTTAGTGATCAGAAACATTTACATATCTATGCACGGGAATATGGAGCATTGGTTCAGAGAGAAACAAGATATGCGACGGATGTAATTAAATAATAAAAAATTGATCAGAGCTGAATTTTGCAGCACAAATGACATTATGATCAAGAGGTGAAGATGATTTGTATCCCAACATCCAGGCAGTCCCAAAGAGCAGACGTCTAGAGTCGTACATCGTTTCTTATGGAATATCTAGGTAGACCAGTTATTCATCAGACACAACCAAAGAGGCCACTTTGGTCATGGCCTGCCTTCGCGGGAGCAGCTCCAACCCAGCCCCCTCCATGGGGAAGCACCGGCCATGGTCCGCCTACACAGGGGCAGCTTTGGCCACGGCTCCCCTCTGTGGGGGCAGCTTCAGCTGTGGCCCACCTACGTGAGGGCAGCTTCAGGAGCAACTCTGGCCACAGTCCACATGGGGGAGCAGTGCGGAGATTCTAACTGTGACTTCATAACTACCAACCCCTGGTCCCTGACATAGGAGGAGAAGCAGGACTTACTTGGTCCTGATGCAGAATTCAAGGGGTGGAATGAGATCATTGTCTTTATCTTCAATGTAGGTCCCAGATGTGTCTGAAAAGAACAAGAAACAGTTTACAGGATAATAACACCTGTGTTACATGGGGCTGCTGGGAAGGAGAAGGCTCCACTATTATCTGGCAGTGCCCAAGACTAAAGGAGAAAATCTCCTAAGTGCAACGCTAAGGTGTTTACATATTTCACATATTATCCGTCAGACAGTCAGGGACAGCGAGGATTAATGGCAGCTGTAGTATCAGAGCAGAGCACAGCGCCAGAAGATGAAGAAAAATACTGCGCCTCACGATATTAATCTTGGCAGCTTCACTCCATTTCTTCACTACTCCCTCGTCATGCCAATGGGCAACCACACACTGCACGAGGGGGGGAAATGGAGCAGAGGTCTGCGAGGTTCACCGGTCAGTGTCTAACACACCGAAACCAGGCTGTACAGCGGCAAAAGAGGACAAGCAGACATATAGACAAGTGCTGGGATGGTGGAGGCAAACAAGAAAGAAAAGTACAGTATTATAGTCTTATACATAGGGGCAGTATTACAGTAGTTATATTCTTGTACATAGGGGCAGTATTATAGTAGTTATATTCTTGTACATAGGGGCAGTATTATAGTAGTTATATTCTTGTACATAGGGGCAGTATTATAGTAGTTATATTCTTGTACATAGGGGCAGTATTATAGTAGTTATATTCTTGTACATAGGAGCAGTATTATAGTAGTTATATTCTTGTACATAGGGGCAGTATTATAGTAGCTATATTCTTGTACATAGGAGCAGTATTATAGTAGTTATATCCTTGTACATAGGGGCAGTATTATAGTAGTTATATTCTTGTACATAGGGGCAGTATTATAGTAGTTATATTCTTGTACATAGGGGCAGTATTATAGTAGTTATATTCTTGTACATAGGAGCAGTATTATAGTACTTATATTCTTGTACATAGGGGCAGTATTATAGTAGTTATATCCTTGTACATAGGGGCAGTATTATAGTAGTTATATTCTTGTACATAGGGGCAGTATTATAGTAGTTATATTCTTGAACATAGGAGCAGTATTATAGTAGTTATATTCTTGTATATAGGAGCAGTATTATAGTAGTTATATTCTTGTACATAGAAGCAGTATTATAGTAGTTATATTCTTGTACATAGGGGCAGTATTATAGTAGTTATATTCTTGTTCATGGGGGCAGTATTATAGTAGTTATATTCTTGTACATAGGAGCAGTATTATAGTAGTTATATTCTTGTACATAGGAGGCAGTATTATAGTAGTTATATTCTTGTACATAGGAGGCAGTATTATAGTAGTTATATTCTTGTACATAGGGGGCAGTATTATAGTAGTTATATTCTTGTACAGAGGAGCAGTATTATAGTAGTTATATTCTTGTACATAGGATCAGTATTATAGTAGTTATATTCTTGTATATAGGAGCAGTATTATAGTAGTTATATTCTTGTATATAGGAGCAGTATTATAGTAGTTATATTCTTGTATATAGGGGCAGTATTATAGTAGTTATATTCTTGTATATAGGGGCAGTATTATAGTAGCTATATTATTGTACATAGGAGCAGTATTATAGTAGTTATATTCTTGTACATAGGAGGCAGTATTATAGTGGTTATATTCTTGTACATAGGAGCAGTATTATAGTAGTTATATTCTTGTACATAGGGGCAGTATTATAGTAGTTATATTCTTGTATATAGGGGTAGTATTATAGTAGTTATATTCTTGTACATAGAGGCAGTATTATAGTAGTTATATTCTTGTACATAGGGGCAGTATTATAGCAGTTATATTCTTGTATATAGGGGCAGCATTATAGCAGTTATATTCTTGTACATAGGGGGCAGTATTATAGTAGTTATATTCTTGTACATAGGGGCAGTATTATAGTAGTTATATTCTTGTACATAGGGGGCAGTATTATAGTAGTTATATTCTTGTACATAGGGGCAGTATTATAGTAGTTATATTCTTGTACATAGGGGCAGTATTATAGTAGTTATATTCTTGTACATAGGGGCAGTATTATAGCAGTTATATTCTTGTATATAGGGTCTGTATTATAGCAGTTATATTCTTGTACATAGAGGCAGTATTATAGTAGTTATATTCTTGTACATAGGGGCAGTATTATAGCAGTTATATTCTTGTATATAGGGGCAGCATTATAGCAGTTATATTCTTGTACATAGGGTCTGTATTATAGTAGGTATATTCTTTTACATTGCAGTACTGTATTGATATAGAATAATATAACGTTGCCTTCTTGCATGACTTGTTTCACTATAGCCTTTGTTCTTTCTATCAGAACTGCCAGTTAGGGAAGGAGACCCCATAAAATGATTTAACAATTATTCTAAATGACAAAGACCCGGATTCATCATGAATCTTGCACAAGTGTAAACAGACTCTGACTGATGGAAGCTTACAGGGTCAGATGAAGAATTATCAATATGAAAATCTTGTAATTATAAATATGAAATTAAAAGTCTATTTAACACAGCAGATATTTGACAAGTAGATAACACAGGCTCCGGACTGCAGGGGTGTAGTCAGATAATAGTTGGGCCCAAGATCAACTATTTTATGCACAGCTTCGGCCCTCCAGACTCCATCACTCAAACTAGAAAAACAAATTCTAATTGACTTCAGCCCTCCATATACGTTACACTAATGTTGTGGATTTCGGGGCTTGGGAAAAAGTCTAATGTGCACGAGGGTTCAGTATAATATGGATAGAGGAGAATAGTACAGCAGGGCTAGTGTTCAGTATAATATGGATAGAGGAGAATAGTACAGCAGGGCTAGTGTTCAGTATAATATGTATAGAGGAGAATAGTACAGCAGGGCTAGTGTTCAGTATAATATGGATAGAGGAGAATAATACAGCAGGGCTAGTGTTCAGTATAATATGGATAGAGGAGAATAGTACAGCAGGGCTAGTGTTCAGTATAATATGGATAGAGGAGAATAATACAGCAGGGCTAGTGTTCAGTATAATATGGAGAGAGGAGAATAGTACAGCAGGGCTAGTGTTCAGTATAATATGGATAGAGGAGAATAGTACAGCAGGGCTAGTGTTCAGTATAATATGTATAGAGGAGAATAGTACAGCAGGGCTAGTGTTCAGTATAATATGGGTAGAGGAGAATAGTACAGCAGGGCTAGTGTTCAGTATAATATGGAGAGAGGAGAATAGTACAGCAGGGCTAGTGTTCAGTATAATATGGATAGAGGAGAATAGTACAGCAGGGCTAGTGTTCAGTATAATATGGATAGAGGAGAATAGTACAGCAGGGCTAGTGTTCAGTATAATATGGAGAGAGGAGAATAGTACAGCAGGGCTAGTGTTCAGTATAATATCGATAGAGGAGAATAGTACAGCAGGGCTAGTGTTCAGAATAATATGTATAGAGGAGAATAGTACAGCAGGGCTAGTGTTCAGTATAATATGTATAGAGGAGAATAGTACAGCAGGGCTAGTGTTCAGTATAATATAGATAGGGGAGAATAGTACAGCAGGGCTAGTGTTCAGTATAATATAGATAGAGGAGAATAGTACAGCAGGGCTAGTGTTCAGTATAATATAGATAGGGGAGAATAGTACAGCAGGGCTAGTGTTCAGTATAATATAGATAGAGGAGAATAGTACAGCAGGGCTAGTGTTCAGTATAATATAGATAGGGGAGAATAGTACAGCAGGGCTAGTGTTCAGTATAATATAGATAGAGGAGAATAGTACAGCAGGGCTAGTGTTCAGTATAATATGGATAGAGGAGAATAGTACAGCAGGGCTAGTGTTCAGTATAATATGGATAGAGGAGAATAGTACAGCAGGGCTAGTGTTCAGTATAATACGGATAGAGGAGAATAGTACAGCAGGGCTAGTGTTCAGTATAATATGGATAGAGGAGAATAGTACAGCAGGGCTAGTGTTCAGTATAATATGGATAGAGGAGAATAGTACAGCAGGGCTAGTGTTCAGTATAATATGGATAGAGGAGAATAATACAGCAGGGCTAGTGTTCAGTATAATATGGATAGAGGAGAATAGTACAGCAGGGCTAGTGTTCAGTATAATATGGATAGAGGAGAATAATACAGCAGGGCTAGTGTTCAGTATAATATGGAGAGAGGAGAATAGTACAGCAGGGCTAGTGTTCAGTATAATATGGATAGAGGAGAATAGTACAGCAGGGCTAGTGTTCAGTATAATATGTATAGAGGAGAATAGTACAGCAGGGCTAGTGTTCAGTATAATATGGGTAGAGGAGAATAGTACAGCAGGGCTAGTGTTCAGTATAATATGGAGAGAGGAGAATAGTACAGCAGGGCTAGTGTTCAGTATAATATGGATAGAGGAGAATAGTACAGCAGGGCTAGTGTTCAGTATAATATGGATAGAGGAGAATAGTACAGCAGGGCTAGTGTTCAGTATAATATGGAGAGAGGAGAATAGTACAGCAGGGCTAGTGTTCAGTATAATATCGATAGAGGAGAATAGTACAGCAGGGCTAGTGTTCAGAATAATATGTATAGAGGAGAATAGTACAGCAGGGCTAGTGTTCAGTATAATATGTATAGAGGAGAATAGTACAGCAGGGCTAGTGTTCAGTATAATATAGATAGGGGAGAATAGTACAGCAGGGCTAGTGTTCAGTATAATATAGATAGAGGAGAATAGTACAGCAGGGCTAGTGTTCAGTATAATATAGATAGGGGAGAATAGTACAGCAGGGCTAGTGTTCAGTATAATATAGATAGAGGAGAATAGTACAGCAGGGCTAGTGTTCAGTATAATATAGATAGGGGAGAATAGTACAGCAGGGCTAGTGTTCAGTATAATATAGATAGAGGAGAATAGTACAGCAGGGCTAGTGTTCAGTATAATATGGATAGAGGAGAATAGTACAGCAGGGCTAGTGTTCAGTATAATATGGATAGAGGAGAATAGTACAGCAGGGCTAGTGTTCAGTATAATACGGATAGAGGAGAATAGTACAGCAGGGCTAGTGTTCAGTATAATATGGATAGAGGAGAATAGTACAGCAGGGCTAGTGTTCAGTATAATATGGATAGAGGAGAATAGTACAGCAGGGCTAGTGTTCAGTATAATATGGATAGAGGAGAATAATACAGCAGGGCTAGTGTTCAGTATAATATGGATAGAGGAGAATAGTACAGCAGGGCTAGTGTTCAGTATAATATGTATAGAGGAGAATAGTACAGCAGGGCTAGTGTTCAGTATAATATGTATAGAGGAGAATAGTACAGCAGGGCTAGTGTTCAGTATAATATGGATAGAGGAGAATAATACAGCAGGGCTAGTGTTCAGTATAATATGGATAGAGGAGAATAGTACAGCAGGGCTAGTGTTCAGTATAATATGGATAGAGGAGAATAATACAGCAGGGCTAGTGTTCAGTATAATATGGATAGAGGAGAATAGTACAGCAGGGCTAGTGTTCAGTATAATATGGATAGAGGAGAATAGTACAGCAGGGCTAGTGTTCAGTATAATATGTATAGAGGAGAATAGTACAGCAGGGCTAGTGTTCAGTATAATATGGGTAGAGGAGAATAGTACAGCAGGGCTAGTGTTCAGTATAATATCGATAGAGGAGAATAGTACAGCAGGGCTAGTGTTCAGAATAATATGGATAGAGGAGAATAGTACAGCAGGGCTAGTGTTCAGTATAATATAGATAGGGGAGAATAGTACAGCAGGGCTAGTGTTCAGTATAATATAGATAGAGGAGAATAGTACAGCAGGGCTAGTGTTCAGTATAATATGGATAGAGGAGAATAGTACAGCAGGGCTAGTGTTCAGTATAATATGGATAGAGGAGAATAGTACAGCAGGGCTAGTGTTCAGTATAATATGGATAGAGGAGAATAGTACAGCAGGGCTAGTGTTCAGTATAATATGGATAGAGGAGAATAGTACAGCAGGGCTAGTGTTCAGTATAATATGGATAGAGGAGAATAGTACAGCAGGGCTAGTGTTCAGTATAATATGGATAGAGGAGAATAATACAGCAGGGCTAGTGTTCAGTATAATATGGATAGAGGAGAATAGTACAGCAGGGCTAGTGTTCAGTATAATATGGATAGAGGAGCATAATACAGCAGGGCTAGTGTTCAGTATAATATGGATAGAGGAGAATAGTACAGCAGGGCTAGTGTTCAGTATAGTATGGATAGAGGAGAATAGTACAGCAGGGCTAGTGTTCAGTATAATATGGATAGGGGAGAATAGTACAGCAGGGCTAGTGTTCAGTATAATATGGATAGAGGAGAATAATACAGCAGGGCTAGTGTTCAGTATAATATGGATAGAGGAGAATAGTACAGCAGGGCTAGTGTTCAGTATAATATGGATAGAGGAGAATAGTACAGCAGGGCTAGTGTTCAGTATAATATGGATAGAGGAGAATAGTACAGCAGGGCTAGTGTTCAGTATAATATGGATAGAGGAGAATAGTACAGCAGGGCTAGTGTTCAGTATAATATGGAGAGAGGAGAATAGTACAGCAGGGCTAGTGTTCAGTATAATATGGATAGAGGAGAATAATACAGCAGGGCTAGTGTTCAGTATAATATGGATAGAGGAGAATAGTACAGCAGGGCTAGTGTTCAGTATAATATGGATAGAGGAGAATAATACAGCAGGGCTAGTGTTCAGTATAATATGGATAGAGGAGAATAGTACAGCAGGGCTAGTGTTCAGTATAATATGGATAGAGGAGAATAATACAGCAGGGCTAGTGTTCAGTATAATATGGATAGAGGAGAATAGTACAGCAGGGCTAGTGTTCAGTATAATATGGATAGAGGAGAATAGTACAGCAGGGCTAGTGTTCAGTATAATATGGATAGGGGAGAATAGTACAGCAGGGCTAGTGTTCAGTATAATATGGATAGGGGAGAATAGTACAGCAGGGCTAGTATTCAGTATAATATGGATAGAGGAGAATAGTACAGCAGGGCTAGTGTTCAGTATAATATGGATAGAGGAGAATAATACAGCAGGGCTAGTGTTCAGTATAATATGGATAGAGGAGAATAGTACAGCAGGGCTAGTGTTCAGTATAATATGGATAGAGGAGAATAGTACAGCAGGGCTAGTGCTCAGTATAATATGGATAGGGGAGAATAGTACAGCAGGGCTAGTGTTCAGTATAATATGGATAGGGGAGAATAGTACAGCAGGGCTAGTGTTCAGTATAATATGGATAGAGGAGAATAGTACAGCAGGGCTAGTGTTCAGTATAATATGGAGAGATGAGAATAGTACAGCAGGGCTAGTGTTCAGTATAATATGGATAGAGGAGAATAATACAGCAGGGCTAGTGTTCAGTATAATATGGATAGCGGAGAATAGTACAGCAGGGCTAGTGTTCAGTATAATATGGATAGAGGAGAATAGTACAGCACGGCTAGTGTTCAGTATAATATGGATAGGGGAGAATATTACAGCAGGGCTAGTGTTCAGTATAATATGGATAGCGGAGAATAGTACAGCAGGGCTAGTGTTCAGTATAATATAGATAGAGGAGAATAGTACAGCAGGGCTAGTGTTCAGTATAGTATGGATAGAGGAGAATAGTACAGCAGGGCTAGTGTTCAGTATAATATGGATAGAGGAGAATAGTACAGCAGGGCTAGTGTTCAGCATAATATGGATAGAGGAGAATAGTACAGCAGGGCTAGTGTTCAGCATAATATGGAGAGAGGAGAATAGTACAGCAGGGCTAGTGTTCAGTATAATATGGATAGAGGAGAATAATACAGCAGGGCTAGTGTTCAGTATAATATGGATAGAGGAGAATAGTACAGCAGGGCTAGTGTTCAGTATAATATGGATAGAGGAGAATAATACAGCAGGGCTAGTGTTCAGTATAATATGGATAGAGGAGAATAGTACAGCAGGGCTAGTGTCCAGTATAATATGGTTAGGGGAGAATAGTACATCAGGGCTAGTGTTCAGTATAATATGGATAGAGGAGAATAATACAGCAGGGCTAGTGTTCAGTATAATATGGATAGAGGAGAATAATACAGCAGGGCTAGTGTTCAGTATAATATGGATAGAGGAGAATAGTACAGCAGGGCTAGTGTTCAGTATAATATGGATAGAGGAGAATAGTACAGCAGGGCTAGTGTTCAGTATAATATGGATAGAGGAGAATAGTACAGCAGGGCTAGTGTTCAGCATAATATGGATAGAGGAGAATAGTACAGCAGGGTTAGTGTTCAGCATAATATGGATAGAGGAGAATAATACAGCAGGGTTAGTGTTCAGCATAATATGGATAGAGGAGAATAATACAGCAGGGCTAGTGTTCAGTATAATATAGATAGAGGAGAATAGTACAGCAGGGCTAGTGTTCAGCATAATATGGATAGAGGAGAATAATACAGCAGGGCTAGTGTTCAGTATAATATGGATAGAGGAGAATAGTACAGCAGGGCTAGTGTTCAGTATAATATGGATAGGGGAGAATAGTACAGCAGGGCTAGTGTTCAGTATAATATAGATAGAGGAGAATAGTACAGCAGGGCTAGTGTTCAGTATAATATGGATAGAGGAGAATAATACAGCAGGGCTAGTGTTCAGTATAATATGGATAGAGGAGAATAGTACAGCAGGGCTAGTGTTCAGTATAATATGGATAGAGGAGAATAGTACAGCAGGGCTAGTGTTCAGTATAATATGGGTAGGGGAGAATAGTACAGCAGGGCTAGTGTTCAATATAATATGGATAGAGGAGAATAGTACAGCAAGGCTCGTGTTCAGTATAATATGGGTAGGGGAGAATAGTACAGCAGGGCTAGTGTTCAGTATAATATGGATAGAGGAGAATAGTACAGCATGGCTAGTGTTCAGTATAATATAGATAGGGGAGAATAGTACAGCAGGGCTAGTGTTCAGTATAATATAGATAGAGGAGAATAGTACAGCAGGGCTAGTGTTCAGTATAATATGGGTAGGGGAGAATAGTACAGCAGGGCTAGTGTTCAGTATAATATGGATAGAGGAGAATAGTACAGCAGGGCTAGTGTTCAGTATAATATGGGTAGGGGAGAATAGTACAGCAGGGCTAGTGTTCAATATAATATGGATAGAGGAGAATAGTACAGCAAGGCTCGTGTTCAGTATAATATGGGTAGGGGAGAATAGTACAGCAGGGCTAGTGTTCAGTATAATATGGATAGAGGAGAATAGTACAGCATGGCTAGTGTTCAGTATAATATAGATAGGGGAGAATAGTACAGCAGGGCTAGTGTTCAGTATAATATAGATAGAGGCGGATAGTACAGCAGGGCTAGTGTTCAGTATAAAATGGATAGAGGAGAATAGTACAGCAGGGCTAGTGTTCAGTATAATATGGATAGAGGAGAATAGTACAGCAGGGCTAGTGTTCAGTATAATATGGATAGAGGAGAATAGTACAGCAGGGCTAGTGTTCAGTATAATATAGATAGAGGAGAATAGTACAGCAGGGCTAGTGTTCAGTATAATATGGATAGAGGAGAATAATACAGCAGGGCTAGTGTTCAGTATAATATGGATAGAGGAGAATAGTACAGCAGGGCTAGTGTTCAGTATAATATGGATAGAGGAGAATAGTACAGCAGGGCTAGTGTTCAGTATAATATGGATAGAGGAGAATAGTACAGCAGGGCTAGTGTTCAGTATAATATGGATAGAGGAGAATAGTACAGCAGGGCTAGTGTTCAGTATAATATGGATAGAGGAGAATAGTACAGCAGGGCTAGTGTTCAGTATAATATGAATAGAGGAGAATAGTACAGCAGGGCTAGTGTTCAGTATAATATGGATAGAGGAGAATAGTACAGCAGGGCTAGTGTTCAGTATAATATGGATAGAGGAGAATAGTACAGCAGGGCTAGTGTTCAGTATAATATGGATAGAGGAGAATAGTACAGCAGGGCTAGTGTTCAGTATAATATGGATAGAGGAGAATAATACAGCAGGGCTAGTGTTCAGTATAATATGGATAGAGGAGAATAATACAGCAGGGCTAGTGTTCAGCATAATATGGATAGAGGAGAATAGTACAGCAGGGCTAGTGTTCAGTATAATATACAGGTCCTTCTCAAAAAATTTGCATATAGTGTTAAATTTCATTATTTACCATAATGTAATGATTACAATTAAACTTTCATATATTATAGATTCATTATCCACCAACTGAAATTTGTCAGGTCTTTTATTGTTTTAATACTGATGATTTTGGCATACAACTCCTGATAACCCAAAAAACCTGTCTCAATAAATTAGCATATTTCACCCATCCAATCAAATAAAAGTGTTTTTTAATAACAAACAAAAAAACCATCAAATAATAATGTTCAGTTATGCACTCAATACTTGGTGGGGAATCCTTTGGCAGAAATGACGGCTTCAATGCGGCGTGGCATGGAGGCAATCAGCCTGTGACACTGCTGAGAGGTTATGGAGGCCCAGGATGCTTCAATAGCGGCCTTAAGCTCATCCAGAGTGTTGGGTCTTGCGTCTCTCAACTTTCTCTTCACAATATCCCACAGATTCTCTATGGGGTTCAGGTCAGGAGAGTTGGCAGGCCAATTGAGCACAGTAATACCATGGTCAGTAAACCATTTACCAGTGGTTTTGGCACTGTGAGCAGGTGCCAGGTCGTGCTGAAAAATGAAATCTTCATCTCCATAAAGCATTTCAGCCGATGGAAGCATGAAGTGCTCCAAAATCTCCTGATAGCTAGCTGCATTGACCCTGCCCTTGATGAAACACAGTGGACCAACACCAGCAGCTGACATGGCACCCCACACCATCACTGACTGTGGGGACTTGACACTGGACTTCAGGCATTTTGGCATTTCCTTCTCCCCAGTCTTCCTCCAGACTCTGGCACCTTGATTTCCGAATGACATGCAAAATTTGCTTTCATCAGAAAAAAGTACTTGGGACCACTTAGCAACAGTCCAGTGCTGCTTCTCTGTAGCCCAGGTCAGGCGCCTCTGCCGCTGTTTATGGTTCAAAAGTGGCTTTACCTGGGGAATGCGGCACCTGTAGCCCATTTCCTGCACACGCCTGTGCACGGTGGCTCTGGATGTTTCCACACCAGACTCAGTCCACTGCTTCCTCAGGTTCCCCAAGGTCTGGAATCGGTCCTTCTCCACAATCTTCCTCAGGGTCCGGTCTCCTCTTCTCGTTGTACAGCGTTTGCTGCCACATTGTTTCCTTCCAACAGACTTACCATTGAGGTGCCTTGATACAGCACTCTGGGAACAGCCTATTTGTTGAGAAATTTCTTTCTGGGTCTTACCCTCTTGCTTGAGGGTGTCAATGATGGCCTTCTTGACATCTGTCAGGTCGCTAGTCTTACCCATGATGGGGGTTTTGAGTAATGAACCAGGCAGGGAGTTTATAAAAGCCTCAGGTATCTTTTGCATGTGTTTAGAGTTAATTAGTTGATTCAGAAGATTAGGGTAATAGGTCGTTTAGAGAACCTTTTCTTGATATGCTAATTTATTGAGACAGGTTTTTTGGGTTATCAGGAGTTGTATGCCAAAATCATCAGTATTAAAACAATAAAAGACCTGACAAATTTCAGTTGGTGGATAATGAATCTATAATATATGAAAGTTTAATTGTAATCATTACATTATGGTAAATAATGAAATTTAACACTATATGCTAATTTTTTGAGAAGGACCTGTAGATAGGGGAGAATAGTACAGCAGGGCTAGTGTTCAGAATAATATAGATAGAGGAGAATAGTACAGCAGGGCTAGTGTTCAGTATAATATGGATAGAAGAGAATAATACAGCAGGGCTAGTGTTCAGCATAATATGGATAGAGGAGAATAGTACAGCAGGGCTAGTGTTCAGCATAATATGGATAGAGGAGAATAGTACAGCAGGGCTAGTGTTCAGTATAATATGGATAGAGGAGAATAGTACAGCAGGGCTAGTGTTCAGTATGATATGGATAGAGGAGAATAGTACAGCAGGGCTAGTGTTCAGTATAATATGGATAGAGGAGAATAGTACAGCAGGGCTAGTGTTCAGTATAATATGGATAGAGGAGAATAGTACAGCAGGGCTAGTGTTCAGTATGATATGGATAGAGGAGAATAGTACAGCAGGGCTAGTGTTCAGTATGATATGGATAGAGGAGAATAGTACAGCAGGGCTAGTGTTCAGTATAATATGGATAGAGGAGAATAGTACAGCAGGGCTAGTGTCCAGTATAATATGGATAGAGGAGAATAGTACAGCAGGGCTAGTGTTCAGTATGATATGGATAGAGGAGAATAGTACAGCAGGGCTAGTGTTCAGTATAATATGGTTAGGGGAGAATAGTACAGCAGGGCTAGTGTCCAGTATAATATGGATAGAGGAGAATAGTACAGCAGGGCTAGTGTTCAGCATAATATGGACAGAGGAGAATAGTACAGCAGGGCTAGTGTTCAGTATAATATGGATAGAGGAGAATAGTACAGCAGGGCTAGTGTTCAGTATAATATGGATAGAGGAGAATAGTACAGCAGTGCTAGTGTTCAGCATAATATGGATAGAGGAGAATAGTACAGCAGGGCTAGTGTTCAGTATAATATGGATAGGGGAGAATAGTACAGCAGGGCTAGTGTTCAGTATAATATGGATAGAGGAGAATAGTACAGCAGGGCTAGTGTTCAGCATAATATGGATAGAGGAGAATAGTACAGCAGGGCTAGTGTTCAGTATAATATGGATAGAGGAGAATAGTACAGCAGGGCTAGTGTTCAGGATAATATGGATAGAGGAGAATAGTACAGCAGGGCTAGTGTTCAGTATAATATGGATAGAGGAGAATAGTACAGCAGGGCTAGTGTTCAGTATAATATGGATAGAGGAAAATAGTACAGCAGGGCTAGTGTTCAGTATAATATGGATAGAGGAGAATAGTACAGCAGGGCTAGTGTTCAGCATAATATGGATAGAGGAGAATAGTACAGCAGGGCTAGTGTTCAGTATAATATGGATAGGGGAGAATAGTACAGCAGGGCTAGTGTTCAGTATAATATGGATAGAGGAGAATAGTACAGCAGGGCTAGTGTTCAGCATAATATGGATAGAGGAGAATAGTACAGCAGGGCAAGTGTTCAGTATAATATGGATAGAGGAGAATAGTACAGCAGGGCTAGTGTTCAGTATAATATGGATAGAGGAGAATAGTACAGCAGGGCTAGTGTTCAGTATAATATGGATAGAGGAGAATAGTACAGCAGGGCTAGTGTTCAGCATAATATGGATAGAGGAGAATAGTACAGCAGGGCTAGTGTTCAGTATAATATGGATAGAGGAGAATAGTACAGCAGGGCTAGTGTTCAGGATAATATGGATAGAGGAGAATAGTACAGCAGGGCTAGTGTTCAGTATAATATGGATAGAGGAGAATAGTACAGCAGGGCTAGTGTTCAGTATAATATGGATAGAGGAGAATAGTACAGCAGGGCTAGTGTTCAGGATAATATGGATAGAGGAGAATAATACAGCACATGTAGCAGTCAGGTTAATATACACAGGGAATCACTTATTTTCATAGTAATATTAATTCTATTTTGTTCATTGTAAGACATTAAACCTTTCGGCCTCTGATACAATGTAGCTGGGTGATAAAGGTGATAATAATAATGTCATTGTTTTCCTATCCCTGGTGAGAAGTGGGGCAGGACACCCAGTACATAGCTCCTCTCTGGACATCCTCCCCTGGCGCGGGCACCAGTGTAAAGAAAACAAGAGATAAAGAGGAAAGTACAAGAACCGGCAAACACAGAATCAATTACAGAAACCTCCTGTGCCTGGACCAATGCCCTCCGCAGCGCGGCAGAATGCCAGACCTCACCCTGTGCTGGTATATGAGGAAGAACCCATGAAAGAAGACCTAAGTCCAGAGCAGACGGCATTGTATACGGGTGAAGCACTGTGCCTGGCATTACATACAAGCAGAATATGGCAGGCTCTCTATATGCCAGGCTTTGGCTGCCACTGAATATGGAGGACATGAGGTGGGCAGTATCACTACACTGTGGGCATGAGGCGGGCGGTATCACTACACTGTGGGCATGAGGCGGGCGGCATCACTTCGCTGTGGGCATGAGGCGGGCGGTATCACTACGCTGTGGGCATGAGGCGGGAAGTATCACTACACTGTGGGCATGAGGCGGGCAGTATCACTACACTGTGGGCATGAGGCGGGCAGTATCACTATGCTGTGGGCATGAGGCGGGCAGTATCACTGTAAGCTGTGGGCATGAAGTGGGCAGTATCACTGTAAGCTGTGGGCATGAAGTGGGCAGTATCACTAAGATGTGGGCATGAGGTGGGCAGTATCATTACGCTCTGTGCATGAGGCGGGCAGTATCACTAAGATGTGGGCATGAGGCGGGCAGTATCATTAAGATGTGGGTATGAGGCGGGCAGTATCACAACACTGTGGGCATGAGGCAGGCAGTATCACTACGCTGTGGGCATGAGGTGGGCAGTATCACTAAGATGTGGGCATGAGGCGGGCAGTATCACTAAGATGTGGGCATGAGGCGGGCAGTATCATTAAGATGTGGGTATGAGGCGGGCAGTATCACAACACTGTGGGCATGAGGCGGGCAGTATCACTACGCTGTGGGCATGAGGTCGGCAGTATCACTAAGATGTGGGCATGAGGCGGGCAGTATCACTAAGATGTAGGCATGAGGCGGGCAGTATCACTGTAAGCTGTGGGCATGAGGCAGGCAGTATCACTAAGATGTGGGCATGAGGCGGGCAGTATCACTGTAAGCTGTGGGCATGAGGCGGGCATTATCACTCTAAGCTGTGGGCATGAGGCGGGCAGTATCACTAAGATGTGGGCATGAGGCGGGCGGTATCACTAAGCTGTGGGCATGAGGCGGGCAGTATCACTCAGCTGTGGGCATGAGGCGGGCATTATCACTGTAAGCTGTGGGCATGAGGCAGACTATATTTATAAGGCATTTGTAAGGCACTGTATAAGGAATATTGTAGGACTGGCATATGGGGCATCGGGTAAGCACTGAATGTGGGGAGGCAGCAGTCCTTGTACTCATTGGGTATGTGGTGTGTAAGGTATACAATGGGCACGAGGCAGACACTGTATACGAGGGATATTTGTAAGACACTGTTACAGATGATGAAGAGAGTGGGCTGTCACGGATCCCTTCTCCGTGGTGTCACTAATTCGTCATGTGCCCGCTATCAGCACATGACTTGGATTGTGCCTGCAAGGGTTAATCTATCTCCCCACTCTCAGTCCAGCATCCAAACTCTGTCATATGCTGTAATGGGAGCATAAATCACACACCGACCCAGGCCCCACACCCGCTCATACACGCTGCCACCACTCACGGGCGATGAGTCCCGGACTATTAATACTAATAATGCCTACTCATAAGGCTCACACACCTTAGTCTATGGATTCTTTTAGAACATTCAAGGTTCAACTTGTTAAAGTTTTATACTTTAATACAAAAAGGTTCAGTGCTTACAGTAAGAAAAATGTATATAAGTATGATAAAAAGAAGACATACAACTTACGCAAAACAGTATAAAATAAGAGGAGAAAACTTACAGAAATCATCTAACTTGGTAATCTGCTTTCTGCTCCCTGAGGGTAGGATGAATGTAGATTGGATCACACCAGCTCGGCTGCCCCCATTATGTGAACACGATTCTAGGTATACAGGTCTAATTTATAGCTTTGGTCTGGAGGTCAGATTTCTAGACCAGCCCCTCAGGTTAATATAATTGCCTGTTTTTGATTGGACCACGGCCCCGGCCCCAATGAATATATTATTTTCTCTTGAGATCCCTTGGGTAAACGTTCTCAGAGATACTATCAGGCCGTAATTGACATCTATCTTCCAAGGGCTAGGAGGTGTCAAATGTTACTTTTCTTCTTGGT